>NC_139349.1:22959432-23136932 GCF_055883805.1 Amblyomma maculatum | reverse complement strand
CCATCCATTCATTCAGTCGACCAATAATTCAATCATTAATTAATAATTTACTAAATCATCAAATAATAAATAAATAATTTTAAATAATTATTATATAATTAATTCACTAATTCATTATATTCATACATCCATCCATCCATCCATCCATCCATCAAGTTACTTGTTTAGTAAACCCCGCTGGTGCAAGGACTGTGCTGTTCTTGATATATATAGAACAGCACAGTCCTTGCTCCAGCGTGGTTCACTAAACAACGAGTAACTTCTACGGTGTGTTGCCACACGCACCATTTAACCGAAGTCCCGACAAGCCTGTGGTTGGAGACTGTTTAAGGGACGCTGATGTCAAAACTGCTCTGAAAAGTTTATCTCAATAAAAGAAAACGCCTGGATCGTTTAGTTGTCCCAGGTGTGATCAGTAGCAAATGATGCAACTGTGGCCGATAAAGTTCGGGCGGGCACTTAGGCTATCTTTAACGGTACGATGCTGAAGAGTTAATGGTTTCCGTGTCCTGCTCTCCTTGCAGATTCTCGTTCGCGCAAACGCATTTTGCAAGTCGCCTGGTCACTTAACCTTAAGATCTCACACATACACAAGCATACGTATGTATGCTAGCACAGTATGTGAAAGATCGGCCGTTATAGCTATGAAGGTCCGCTATAATAAAACCGCATGAACTTCGCTGCGTGTTCTAGGAGCAGTGCTTATAACTCGGTATTTAAGGCTGTTTAGTTCGACTCCCACTTAGAAAGAGCTGTCCTAGTGGAAGCTCTTGGAGGTTCAGTCAGGCTATATTGTTTAGTGACGCCACACAACCCTCCCACCGACCAGCACCCTGCGTTATGAACTGCTAATCAGCGAATTACTGCACGTCAGATGCATGCCCGTGGTTTTTGGCTACAAATGCGACAAAGCTGCCGCGAGAACACCGATGCCGATGCTGACGCCGGATTTCAATCAGGACAGCGAAGCCTTTGAATCTACCACGTTAGAATTTCTCCAGAATGTTGGGATATGAGTAAGTTTTTCGCAGCCACAGCCTCTTGTTTGGAACAGTGGTTTAAACAAGGCTAAGCTCTGGACTAAGGACGCGCGAGGTCTTTTATCATGCATCAATGTGACTGCGCATTCGTTAGTGGTGAATGCCTATGAATGGGAAGGGGCAGGAAAACGGCGCAAGGTATTTGAGACGTATACTCGCCATCTGCTTGTGAGTCTGAACTGCGTCTTTTATCCGGCTCCACCTGTGTCTCCGCATCACAACGATGGACCCCTTGACTGGAATACGCCCTTCATCTCTGCAACTTTGGTCGTCGTCTCCGGTCTCGACCATGCTATGCTTGCAAAGGAAGACCAGTGCGACGCATTAAGCTGTTGCGCGCTTCTTTGTAAGCATTTAAGCCGATCTCAGACAATTATAGCTCTAACCATGATATGAATATTCGTGCTAATAGATATACCCTAGACTGTTGCTGCGTTTCAATAGAATGTGTCAACCAGCAGTTCTGGAAACGCGTAAATTTCTCCAAACTTTAGGCTTCTCGCACCGTTCTGAGGCGCCGTAAGTACTTTCCTAACCGAAGCTACCTGCACTGAATTTACACCCTGTATTTTAAAATCACTTTTTAGGCTATAGTGATGGCTGCGAAGTATCGAATCTAGCGAATCTACACCTAGAAAACGCTCAACCGTACATCGCGTCATCTACAGTTGCGTTTGATGCCATATATTATTTGTGACTGTAGTAAAAAGCAACTGAGGATGCTTCGCAATTCGTTGTAAAAAAACGCTGAACATGGGACGACTTATGTTCTATTTATAAAATCAAGCGAAAACCAGTTCTAATAAAAAGTGTTTCTCTATCCCGATCAATATATTGCATACATTTATCACATTCTTAACTTCTTATCAACTGCATAATAGGCTCCAAAGAGAAAATCTCTGAAGTCAGTTTCAATGACGGCATAGTGGGGCTATATTACCACATGACAGAGTGCCTAAATATGTAGCGTCGAATATCTGCCCGTTCTTTGTTACCACTATTTGAAGTCAGTGCGTGTCCGTTGACAGCCTCTGAATGTGCTTTAAAGTAGCTAGCTTCTTAGAATCAAAATAGCTAATGTACGCACCTATGTACAAGAAACAGGAGAAGTCCGTGTGCTTAAGTGGCCGTGGGGTCTCGCCGCCCACGCAGATTGTTGTCGGAGCTCTCGTAGAAACCCGGGGTTTCGTTTGACGGCGCAGCTGGACACTCGGCCGTAAATGCTGTGTGATAAAACGCCTTATGGATCGGGCCGTTAATTAGGAAAGACAACGCCAACTCGACCGGTCACGATGTCCGGTCACGACACATTGGTCCTATACCAAGACGGCAAAGTTGTCCACAAGGAAGGTTGACAAATGTCTCCTACTATCCTCCAGAGGCGATACCGCCTCTGCTGCAGAGGCAGAGACTAAAAGCTCTGGCGCCTGAGGAAGGCCATCGTCCCACGCAGTCAGTAAAAGTGCAGTAATATTCCAGCATAATAAAAGAGTAATACTCATAAACAAAAAAGTGTCTCTAAGAATACTAACATTTACCGTTCACACTCTAAAACACGAGAGCGGCATGCTCAGCGAAATGAAAGCATATTATAATAACACCGATGTTTGGGCCAGTTGGTAATGATCCATATTAAACCCCATTCGTAGCACGAATAAAACAACGACAGGAAGAAAACACACACGACAGGACGAATGCTGCATTTCCAACTAAAGTTTATTATGATAAAAACAAGCTTAAGTACAGAGCTACTATCACCTTCTGACAATCAAACATGTGTGTCTGAAAAAGCCACTTCATTATCATGTAGATAGAGGGATGGGGTGCTGACACATTGATCGCCTGCTTTTCTGATGTGATATGCCTCAATTATTTCTCTTTCTACCTGATCCCTTCCCCGCCCAAGAAACTTAGTTTTCTGAAAAATGGGTTTGCACTTACAGTCTCGGCAGTGAATTGCGAGATTGCTGCCTTTTCCTTCTTTCACCTGATCGTGGTGTTCTTTTGCTCTCTGATTAAAACAGCGTCCAGTTTGACCTATGTACACACGATTACAGGTGAGTGGAATGCTGTACACTATCTTAGTAGTGCACCAAGTGAACCAAAGGTGGTGCTTGATCGAACAAATCGGCTTTTCTTTTCTCACCATCATAGGACAAATTTTTGAAAGCTTACTCGGCGCAGAAAAGACCACGTTTACATCATATCTTTTGGCAACTTTCTTAAGATTGTGAGATAATTTATGAAGGTACGGAATTACTTGAGTGACCTGCCTCTGATCATGCTTATCTTTCTTTTTAATATCTGAAGCAGGCTCTCTGCAACTGCAGATAAAGTATCAGGAGGAAAGCCAGACATACGCAATCGCTCTGTTTGCATTTTGACACTTTCGGACATTAGATGCGTACACGATTTTTCTAACGCAGAATTGAGGCAATTCATGGCAATGGTGCTTTTGATTATTTTAGAATGAGCACTACTATAGGGAAGGAATGCCTTTTGTGACCTTGGATTGTACATCCAACATATGTGTTCTTCTAAAAATGAAATTCTTAGGTCAAGAAACTGTATGCTATTGTCACGTGGGAGCTTATGGGTATTTGAGACCAATCTGAACGAGTCAAGAACGTCAGCAACAGCCTCGTCAGTAGAATTGTGCGGCTTGTCCATTATCACTAGATAGTCGTCTACATACCTAAAAATACGCACGTCAGGAAGAGAGTTTAACAAACACTTGTCAACGCGATATAAAAATATGTCACACAGAACTGGCGCCACACACGAGCCAATGCAAATACCTGCTTTTTGCGTGTAAAAAATGTTGTTAAAATTAATGGCAGTGGATTGTAGATAAAACTCTAATAGGGTGAAGAAATGGTCGCTACTTACACCCGACAAGTTTTGAAAAGGCGCTTCTCCCGACTCATCAATTACCGACCTTACAGCCTTAAACAAATCTTCGTGCGGTATGGAATAATACAAATCTTCAATGTCAATAGAGAATCCAAAGGTGGCTGATGTGGTGCTGCCGAGCCCTTGCTTCAGTTCTTCAACGATCTGGTGCGAGCTCCTGACGAGGAAGGGGTATTCTGTCTTCATTGTCGACAGCGGCTTTTGGAGAAACTTTCCTATAACCGACTGCCAACTACCCTTCTCCGATACTATCACTCTGAATGGGAAATCAGGCTTGTGCGTTTTGCATGAGAAGAATGCTTCTAGTGTGCAACTTTCCGAATTCTTCACACTCTTTGCAAGCGAATCAAGGTGTAGATCCTGGAGCATCCTTATTGCTGTGGTCTTTTGTATTCTCTTCTTGAAGTTAGTTTTCTTGAAATTCTTCTCTACAGCTTGAATGGCTTTCAGCTCATACGCTCCTTCCTGTAGCACCACAAACCCACCCTCTTTGTCAGACTGGACTACTATTAAGCCATGCTGTTTTAAGTAGCTGACCACCTCAGCAAGCCCTGCCTTAAATGCAACGCTTAAGTGTCACCTCAAATGTTCTTGCACGCCCAGGAAAATATTCAGTACAGTAAGCAAAAAAAAAAAAAAAAAAAGAGCAAAAGAACCAGAACAAGTGGATTTGGACGACAACTTTCTTCTCTAAAAAATTCAGCGATAATACATCGCGTCATGGAACCATCGAGAAGTTGCCCCTTTCATTTCGGTCTCATTTCCATTTCCTTGAAATCTCTCAAATTTACCGCTAGCAGTCACTGCTTAGCACGAAGCTTTCACAATCATACTATAATTGTCTTCATAGAATGGTCTCATTGACCGTTAGGTTACGCTAATCAAACGGAAACACTATTGAAGTCGAAAGAAATAATAACGCAAGCCAAAAGAATAAGGCTGAGATTTCTTTTTGGCAGCGTTATTCTTTCCTTTGACGTATGAGCTTAGTTACCCGAGCAGACAAGGTTTCGTCGACCATTAGATTCACTGTGGATCGACAGTGTGATCGAGTCGCTAACAGAACGAGTGCACACTTCTCGCTCACTACGTTGAGGACGCTGTCTAGACGTAAACAGCTGCTCTCGAATTTATTACTACTGAACGCTCTAATCAAGAGTGTTTCTTTCTTAAGGTTCGTACTAAGGGAGCGTCCGGATGTGTAGGGGAGTCATTCAAGTTACCGTTTGATTGGACCTGCATACTTTGGGCAAAAAGAGCTTACAGTTTCTTCTCAAGCTGACCTTGGTTTCCCTTCATGACCACTTTAGGTACCATGTGTGAGTTGAGAAGAAGAATTTCTTAGTGTACTCTGCTTAATCTGCTCAGTACCCTTTGCATCTATGCTCGCCCGAGAGTTACAACAACCTCAAACTGCAGTTATCATCTTATCAACTGGTGGCTTTCTTTCTCGCTTTTGCTTGCTTATTCACTCGCTTTACTGGCGGGATCATTTCAAGACTGCCGGAAGTTTTTTTTGTTCCTAAAAACTGTCAGTCTTTTCGTTGTTGCTAAGAGCCAAATTTGCCTGGCTACAGTGATTCTGAGCTATGTTTAGTAACTGAAAACGTCAAAAGGAGAAAAAAGTATTGCATATATGTTTTTTTTTCGTACTCCTCCATGCCTTACCTTTCCCTTTCTCTTTCTCTCTATCTCGACCTTTCCTTGACTCCCTAATTGAAGCACGATTCCCCCAGACTTGCTTTTTATTTAATTTCTCCTCAGTTGTAAATTTACGAAATATTTAAGTACCATTTTACCATAAGTTTGTCTGTAGACATTTATATGCTCTCATTGGAAGTTCGTTCCGATTCTCATTCTCTGATTAGACACCATTTAAAATATCAGCTTTAGGAGCGACACTGCTGCTACGTCGCGATTTACTTCCAGACTAAAAACGCAGTGGTTCTCTGTGATGCCTCCAGGTGGCAATGCTATCCCAGAACGGAATTTTAAAGGGAATTTGATTTATTGGTTTATGAATTTGATTTATAATGAGAAAGGAGAAAGGATGCACGTAAAATCCTACAGGCTGTTTATCATAACATCTGTTATATACAGATTGGCCATGTAGGTGGGGAAATTAAAGATGCGAGCATGGGTAGAAAGTGACAATATACTCGGAGAGCTTCAGAACGGCTTTAGAAATGGCAGGCGCTTAGATTATAGCCTGTTGGTGCTTACCCAATGTATCTAAATATCTTGAGTGGAAAATAGACCTTTGTATTTGGCCTTCCAGGACATAAATGGGGCGTACGACAACGTAAACAGGGTACTACTGTGGAACATATTAAACGAAGAAGGTATCGGTCATGAGATAACAGAGTTCCTCAGGAAATATACCGGGATAACAAAGAAATTACATGGGAAGGGATAAGAAGTACTGAAGCTGTCAAGGTGTACGAAGGATTAAGGCAAGATTGTCCTCTATCACCGCTGCTATTCATGCCTTATATGATAAATATGGAACGGAGGATACAGGAAAGCAACCTAGACTTTAACCTGTCATACACATTAGGCGGAACGGCGGTAGAGCAGCGCCTCGCCGGCTTAATGTATGCAGACTATATTGTGCTGCTAGCAGAAAGTCAGGAAGAATTGCAAACTCTGGTTAAGTATTGCGGAGACGAAGGGGATGCTCTAGGCTTCAGTTTTAGCGCAGTTAAGTCAGATCTGATGATTTTCAGAGGCTCAACTGATCAGGGTCTTAAAATAAAAGGCCATGAAATGCCCAGAGTGGCAGAATATAAACATTTGGGGGTATGGGTAAACGTAGTATTGGCATACATTGAAAAGCATGAGCAATCACTTAAGGCAAAAGGCCGAAGAAATGCCGGGAAAATTGAAGCATAGGGCATTGTAGGGATACAACAGGCATGAGATTTTGAGGGGTACTCGGAAAGGAATTATTGCGCCCGGGCTTACTTTCGGAAATGCGGTTTATGCCTATAATCAGAGGTACAGTCGACATTAGAAATAAATCAGAGAGCAATCTGACGATTAGCACTGGATGCCCAAAGCAAAACCACAAAGAGGCGGTACAAGGACATATGGGCTGGTCATTGTTTGATCTACGGGAAGCTCAGAGTAAAATATTATATGAGGAACGACTTAGGAATTTGGACAGTAACAGACGGGTAGCTAAAGTATTTAAATACCTATACCTAAAAAGCGTTGACTCACAATGTAGGAAAAGAACTAGGAAACTAACCAGTAAGTATGCTGGTCATAAGGACGAAGAAATAAAGAGCGTTAAGCAACAGGTGAAAAACAGAGAGGGTAAAAATTTTAGAAATTCGATGGAAAAGAAGCAGAGTGTGGAACTATGCCGAAAGTGGAAAAGGCAAATCTGTAAAGAAACTTTGTTTGATAACTCAAGAGGCAGTGCACTACTTTTTGGAGCTAGATCAGAGTGTCTTA
Source organism: Amblyomma maculatum (assembly GCF_055883805.1). Lineage (NCBI taxonomy): Eukaryota > Metazoa > Arthropoda > Arachnida > Ixodida > Ixodidae > Amblyomma > Amblyomma maculatum. The sequence continues at coordinate 23,129,520 of NC_139349.1, read as the reverse complement.
GAACACGCAGTTACAAAAAGAAATTTAGCAAGGAAAATGACCATGTGCAGTGTGATAAATCCACAGAAACAATTAACCATATTATACTCGAATGTAATGGTATTCATCCGGAAGCCGATGCAGGCGCAGTCGCTCTTCCTGAAGCTCTGGGGTTTACAGATACCAGGGCCCGGGTGAATGAACCTGCGGTGAAAGCTAGCAAAAATGATTTGAACATTGGTGGCTTAAAAGAAGAAAAGTGACATAATGTTAGTAATGTAGAAACAAAAATTCAATAAATAGAATGATGGTATAGTTAACCAATCTTAAATCATAATTAAGATATAGGGAGAAAAAATGACCATGATAGCAACTGCTACCAGCCGTTACAAAGGAGACGCTCCTATATTATCTATCCATCGGACACGCCTTTTGAAACTGAGTAAGTTGCAAATATGGCTCGTTAGATTAGTTCTGGTAAACAAATATTTACAACAGAAAGACAGTTGAATACTCAAGGCAAGCATTAACAGTCGGTTAATTTAGGCAACCGAGGTGTGCCTTTTCAATTGCCTGAGGTGGTCAAAGACTGCATCCAGGCTTCCTTAAAGCTTTTCAACACAGCTGTATATATCGAGTGCCTCCTCGTGGTACGCGTTGTGTTGTATGTTTAATTTTAAATCTTTAAGCTCAACGGGTAATTCCTTAGTGTTCTATTTATAGTTTATCTCCTATTGGACTCTGTACGAAGCTGTTCGACCGATATTAAAAAGGGAGCCACTGATGGTTCATTGATGGCTCCTACATTATGAACCAGAATGTTTGGTGTTACAAGATGCAGGGCTCCCATGAGCACCCACTCAATTCTCAAGGCGCATTAAGAGACAAGCTGTCTGGAAAATGCTCAGGATTTCACAGTGAACGTGTTTAGACGCATGATAGCCCATTTCTTTCAATAGAGCGATACTCACTGCCAGTCCTTGAAATAATTTAAATGCACCTTGAAAGATCTGGGAACAAGGCCAGAGTATCCAGGTTCAAAGAGTTCAAATGAACTGCGCCCTTCGTTCCTAGGGGCCTTCGAGAGCGGGAAAAAGGTTTTAGTTTTGATGTTCGGTCTAAATAGTAAATCATCTTCCTGATTTTCCAAGATTACCTTCAGGGTTTATGTTGCGCAATGGCAAATGCTTCAAAATTTGTTTGTCTCATAGTACGCTTAACCTCAAAGCCATCTATTTCGCCAGCCCAAGTGCAGAACGTTTTATTCGCGAAATAGGTGAAAAAAAAAAAGTAGTTCTGCTGGGTCTAACCGATTTCAGTTGGCTTGAGCTGACTTCGAATAGTGCCATCTGGAACTTAATAGGCTATAATATGTTCCTTATGCGTACTAGCTGGAAGTAAGCGGGTCTCAGTTGACCGTCAAGTACAATCAACGGGCTCTAGCTGGCTTTCAGCTGGGCGCCAGTTCAGTCCAGCTGAAATCTGTCATTACTGCTGTGGAGGTCAGTTGTTCGTTTTATTAGTCTAAGAGTAAGCAGTGAAAACTGAGAAAAGCAAGAAATTATTCGTTAAAGATTACGGCTGCTCATAGTTGACAGCCGCCTCAGTAATTTGCCGGTGCGTTGAGTGGAGGCGCACGATTCTCAGACAGGTCAACGTTGAAGCTCTCACCAAGAGACCGAAGAAATTTCAAACCAAAGGCTTGAAAACGCTGACAGAAACGCAATTACCTTCATTCACTTGCTGCAAAGGGAAATTGAAAAAAAGCAAACAAGCTATATGAACACACTCCCAGAAGATATATTCATGTGAAATATTTAATTATATATTTGCCAGATTGAATCAACATGTAACATTTCTGCAAAACATTGGAGGGGCGCCTAAGCTTCGCCTTGTAAACGCGATAGCGTGGCCTGTTCACCTTATTCACTCTATTCACAGTGTTCACTCTATTTTAGAGGAAAGCGCATGTACGCGAGTGAGGACCGGCATAGGTAGCCGGCATACGGCAGCCAATAACAATGTCTCAAAATACACCTAAAGGTGGAGCTTAAGCGTTCACCCTATCTTTAGTGCCCTTAATAAATTTTCCGACCGCCGTATGCGGCGGCGGTCTCGTGGTGGAATTATGTGCATTCTCGTAAGGTGTAAATTTATTCTGTGAATTCAAAGCACAAAAGGTGTGTGATATATGCAAAAGTGCATGTTTCTGTTTTAAAGTGGATATATATATATATATATATATATATATATATATATATATATATATATATATATATATATATATACACTCTTTGTAAATGCGGACAATCTGTAAAATGTAATCGTAGATATATACTACTGATTTTTTGAGCGTGTTAAAACAATTTTCTGCCGATTCAGTGACGATGTCTTTTTGTACAGACGCCATCATTTCGAAAAGCTTTAGTTTTCCGCATTATGAGAGCATTTGGAGTAATAAATATTTTGCTGTAGTTTTCTTTTTCTTTTTTTAACGCTATTGAATGCCTCAGGGCATTATAGAACGTATAATCGCACCTTCTGTATAAACACTGCCTTGTGCGAGCTTCAATTTGTCTTGCTGGATAAATTCGAAAACTATTTGATGATTGGTAGCCCATTTACGGCAAGCATTTGCGAAAAGGTCATGGACAAGATCAATCTATAGTTCAATCTGTAAGTTCATAGAAACAAGTGAACTCAGTTGATAAAGTACCAGAAGCGAAATTCGGAGTTCGCTGTAACTTAGTTGATATAGTACCTGAAGCGAAATTCGGAGGTCGTGGGCTCAAATACAACCGGAGGCATCCGATGTAATGGGTTCAGGTCTCACCGGCGGTTTTAGCATTTATAGATGAAATTTTTTTACCCTCCCACGCAGGCTGCTGGTACGCTGCTACCCTCGACACCAGGCGCTATCTGTACTGCAGGTCGCGCGGGCGCCTCGCGTTGAATACGTGTTTGTGAGGGAGTGTTCTTCAATTGTATCGTTAACGCGCTCTACCACATTTGCATGTAGGTGTGTTCTTCCCATAGCTACTCGCATTTGCCCGGGTTCCAGAAAGCGCTACAGCAATTTGAAGCGCACTGCTCCCTCGGTTAGCTCGTCGATCCGGTCAAATGTAACACCATAGAGTGAGGTCCCAAAGTTAACACCATGCACAAAATCAAAAAAATAAAAAAGACATGGATTTATCACATGAAAAAGACCCCCCCCTCCCCCCCCCTCCCCCCCAAGAAATAAAAGCACTGCGACTTAGTTTGTAACCATGGATGGTAATCCATGGTTACAAACTAAATCGCAGTGCTTTTATTTCTTGGGGGGGAGGGGGGGGGGACTTTTTCATGTGATAAATCCATGTCTTTTTTATTTTTTTGATTTTGTGCATGGTGTTAACTTTGGGACCTCACTCTATGGTGTTACATTTGACCGGATCGACGAGCTTCGCGCTGACGCTTGTTTAGACAAAACGTGTTTTTTCGGCCAAATGTGGTTTTACTTTGGCTTTCATTTCTCCCTTAAAAAAATCTAATTACTACTACTAGGACTCCCAATTGTTATTTTCCTTTTTTAAGAGAGAATTCGGCGTGCAAAACTGTTGCGTGTAGTAGCTTTATCTACCACGGACGCAACAAACACGATTTCGTTACATCTGGCCCAAAAGGCTAAAAAGTGGTTTCACACACATCGATAGCATCAAAATTAATTATACTGGTATTGTCGTTACAAAACTCGCCAGAGCTGGCTGCTGTGTTAATATTTGTTCAAGGCTTGATACAAGTAGCGAAACGGGGTTGTGCCCTCCAGCGCTGGCTCCGTGGTTAGGGGTCTCGACTGCTGAGCCCGAAGACATAGTTTCGATCACAGAAGCGACGGCCATGCTACGATGAAGACGAAGCTGAAGCGCCTGATTTGTGTGCGATGCCAGCGCACGTTAAAGAACCCCAAGCAAACGAAAAACTTCCAGAACACTCCACTACAGCGTATCTCATAGCCGATGCCACTTTTTGCATGCTAAACTTCTATACCATATGAAAACTGAGTTATTATGCTCCAGCTAGTATTGCTTTGCTGCTCTTTCTATGACATGTACGAGAATGTACGTACAGGATATAAAAAGATGCATTATGCTCAACATGCCGACGCAACGGTGTTATGCGCGCTATAGAGTTCCAGGCATAAAGGGAAACGATAATAGTGCGGTAGCGCTCATAAATAAAGCGCAACAAAGTTTGTCTGCCGTTAGCTTGTCGACTCAGATGAACGCAACGATAATTGTTGATGTGACCGGCACAGCCTACGCAAACGACAACACAGCCTAATTGGTGCAGTTCGAAATGGCTGGCAGGAAGGCAGAAGAGCGCGTTGGGAGTGGAATCATATGCGAGCCACCTTCTCCGCGCGAGTAGTGATTGTAGCCTTGCGCGCATCGGCGTCACCCCACCTCATCACCCGGCGGCGCCAGTGACTCAACCGGCCGAGAATGTGCCAGTCGCGTCGAGAAAGTTCGAGAAAGCCTAACCAAACCCCAAAATAGCAAGTCGATTTTACCTCTACGACAATGCAAATAAACTCACTCCAACATAACCTTTCGGGGAAAATAATTTATCGTTGCTCTCTTTCGCCGGAAGGCTAGCTAAACGTGGCTACCGTGTGGGCGCGGCCGCAGCGATACAGCGGCTTCGCAGTCCCCAAGGAAAGTCGGCAGAAAATGGCCGCGCCCGAGACCCTCAAAAATATCTGGTCTATAATTCCAGTTTTTAACCCAAGTATTTGTATCATTAAATTATTATTTTACATTGACCAACACCAAAGTCTACGATTTCCTTGGTGTGAGTGGCTGTTGGCGCGGTATACATACCGGATATCCCCGCTGACTTAAGCTAAGGGATAAAAAGCAAAATATCGAGGTAGGCCAGGAAAACGAGCTGTAAAGAGCTGTCAGCCGTATTGCGCACTACACGCATATTTTATTTCGCAATTACTTAATTAGCTAATTAGGTTCAGGTTTCTAAGTGACTGAATGGTTGGGTTTGATTTCGGGGGTTTAACGTCCCAAGGCAACTAGGCTACGAGAGACGCCGTAGTGGAGGGCTTCGAAAATTTTGACAACCTAGTGTTCTTAAACGTGCACTGAAATCGCAAACCCCACGGGCGCCTAGCTTTCCACATCTACTAAAAATTTTGATCACTTGGGGTTCTTTAACATGCACTGAAATTGCACAGTACACGGAAGCCAAGCATTTTGCCTCCATTGAAAAATTTGATCACCTGGGGTTTTTTAACGTGCACTGAAATCGTACACAACACGGGCGCCTAGCTTCCTGCCTCCATTGCAAATTTTGACCACTGGGGGTTCTTTAACGTGCGCTGAAATCGCAGAGCACACGGGCGTCTAGCTTGTCACCTCCATTGAAAATTTGTACTATCTGGGGTTCTTTAACGTGCACTGAAATCACACCGCACACGGGTGCCTAGATTTTCGCCTCCATTGAAAATTTGGCCACCTGGGGTTCTTTAATATGCACTTAAACAGTACAGCACATGGACCCCTAGCTTTTCGCTATTTTCGAACTGAGGCTATGAGAGACGCCGTAGTGGAGGGCTCCGTAAATTTTGACCACTTGGGGTTCCTTAACGTGCTCTGAAATCGCACACCACACGGGTGCTTAGCTTTTCGCCTCCATTGAAAATTTATACCACCTGGGGTTTTTTAACGTGCTTGAAATCGGACAGCCCAGGTGCGCCTAGGTTTTCGTTTTCACAGAAAAGCGGCTTGCCGCGGCCGGGATTCGATCTCGCAGCCTTGGGCACATTAGTCGAGCGCCTTAACCACGGCACCACCACGGCGGGTCTAAGTGACTAAATATCGGCATCAGACAATAAATGCGATTTTGAAGTTGGAGAGTCCCTTAAGAAGCCCTTGGCCATTATTGGCGACAAGAGAAACCTCATGTGTACCTTGTTTTTCGAGCTCGAAAGAAAGGCAGTGCTTTCTGTAGGAAGAGTCTACTTGCTTGCAGTGCTAAACTTACCGCAAGCGTTGCTAGAAAGACGAGCCCGGGCCCGTGCACAGGCTCGGCTTCCTTCTGAGCTTTGTGGCCTGGAGCCGTGTGCCTGGGCTATACTCGAGACAATTATGGAGGCCTGTGCAGTACTCGTTTGAATGACAATGCTTTCAGCTGTTTTGGAGGGCACGATAGAACAAAGCGGGCAGCTGAAACAGCATTTTAATATCGCCTACGAAACGCCGCCGTCGTAGCTCCGAGAGCCTTGTCCCCTGAACCATTAGCGAAAAAAATGGCTTAATTTACTTGCCTACTCCGCGTAGTACGGACGGGAGAATGAATGTCATTGACATTATATTCAAGAAAATACGCGTAACTAGAAGATTTTATTTGCGTTAACCTAATAAACGGCATCTGGTGGCGATGGACAGAAAGAGGTGGCTCAACATTACTAGTAGGCTAACTGGAAATCGAGTACTAGATACAATTGTGAGTGATTAAAAAACAGAAGCTCAGCACTTTATAATTTGTACCATAAATTATGATACGTGTAGCTCCGCACACTCTCGTGTAATTACCAGGAGCCATGTCTGAAAAGGCTTCTGCTGGCTTACCTAAAAATAAATACGGGGTGCATGCTGTTCCTAAAGTAGTGTATTGTTTCTGGCACACAAAGCCATTAACTCCACCTAAAAAAAGCTATCCAAATAAATATCGCTCTTACAAAGTTGCTCTGGCACTCGCTTTCCTAATACAAATATGGAATGCATGAGTTGCTATTCCCAAAGAAATATTTTTATTTTTCACCATTCACTCAGGTGGTTACCACGTGGCGCTGGTTAAATTGCTCTTATTAAACAGTGACAAAGCGTTTTCGTTAACATTTTACGGCCTCTAAACATATACTGTTGTGTTTTCATTTAATTACATTATGCACCATTGGTTCCTCACAGGTGATATGGACAATGTGTAGAAAAATCCAAACACATATTCATCAGACAAACTGCTTTATATTTAACTAAAACACCTCCGATTAAAATGTAACCCACACAATAACATTCAACTTTGGAGCCGAGTCTGTTCTGACATTGCAGCAGGCGCTTGTGCTTTAAACGACAGTAAATGCGTGGCAGCACACAACATGGCATTGCCCAAATGAGTCAGACAGAAAACTTAAAATAAAGTTAGCATTTCAGGCATAACCAAAATAGTCTGACAGTTATCGTTGGTTTTGCGAGGTTATTCTATTTACGCTTACGCACTTTCCTTTGCTAGGCAAAGATAGAGTCGAGCATTGCTGCTACCTAATGTTACGTAGAATTGCAGCTGTTGACCGGAACTTGTCAACCAGTGAGGTAAGGAATAGGAGAAAATTTTGAAAGAACATTATTCCGCAGATATCTTGCATTAGTCAAAAATGATCTGCCCGGAGGTTAATCTAAGTAAATGTATTGCATACTTTCTAAATACGTTGCCACTGAGTAGAGAATTAGAGCTGTTTAATTTGGCCTAGAATTGCAGCTACGTACCGTTGTCCTGCGGTGAGGAGACTGAAAGTAAAGGCTTTGAAATGTCATTAATTTACAGGTGTCCTATCCTGGCCGTAATCGTAAAAATTTGCCGAAATCACACTTACTTCACAAGACAGGTTAAATTGGAGGAAAGGGTTTCGCTCTAAGTTACCCGCGACTTCGAAATGCACCAACGCCCACTCGACTCAGCGCTCCACTATTATCGAAATGCCAGCTACCGTGGTAGAACAATGAAACCTTTAATTTTACGCTTAGCGTCACTTCATCACGGACTCAATATTCTCCGTTGTCTGTTCAGTGGTGCCCATGAATGGCGAACGTCGCTAGCAAAGTCCATTTTTTACCTTACAAACTGAATATCTGATGAGATATAGAGAAAATGTCCTATGAGGTATAAAAGTCAGGTGTCTTAAACTTGAGGTGGCTTTAGAGTAAAGTCTCCAGCAGTGACTACTACCTTGAATAATGGCAATAACAGTTCTAGCTTGGCATTGTGCCCATAATTGTGAATTTTTCGTACCTGCTGGCTATCAAATGATGCAGCTGACGCGTCCGCATTTAAATTTACTGTACCATGTTCAGCTTCTTATTGATGCACACGTATTTGGTAGCTCTGACTGCTGTAAAAGATTAATAACAGTTCTGTGTTGTTGGATCCAATTAGAAAAGCAATAGAATCACCGCCTGGAGTTACACCATAGTTAACAGCATGTGTAATTCGAGATCCTAGAGACTGATGTATAGAGGTGCCGTTTCGTCGACGCAATATTCAAAACAGGAAATGTCAGGGAGTGGAAACAGGGATCAACTGTAGATCCTGCACACGTAATCGTGATTAGTGCAGTGTACAAAAACACACAGCATAACGTTTACACGGGAACTACGTATAACAGCACATGTTTCGCCGCATAAGCTGTCTTGATTGTCTGTAAAGTAGCTCAGGTCGTTCACATACGTATGTGTTACTAGCACTTCAGCTCTTTGTTGCGCAGCTCACGCCAGAATTGGAGCATCATCTGCGGTGTCATGTAGTGAGACGTCACCATGCCTTTCATGTCACACACAGACGGCACTTCGACCGAGCTGAACTTCGATAATCCAATTCGTGGTATTCCAGCGGCTTGGGCGCACAAACCGGTGATGTAGACGTCTTCCAACGGAAGTGGCCGCACGCGCCCAGTCTGTGTGTAGAGGGAAGCGATGACGGCACCACCAATGATATAAGCCGAGCCACTCACAAAGTCTGGATAGTGGTCAGGCTTGTACTCTTCGTAGGTGACACTCCACTTTGTGTCGGGGTCACGAATCGGGGAATTGTTGGCGTGAATAGATCCGTAGATCGAGTCCTTCGCCAGATCTTTTACTTCTTTCATCAGCTCGGCAACGTTGACGAAGGTGTCATCGTCTGTTTTGAGTAGAAACGACGCTTGAGGACAGTGAGTGACGGCCAAGTGCAGAGCTACAACTGATTTGTATGTGATGTTTCTGTATCCTTCCCACGTGTCGGCTTGTACAATGTCGAAATATTCACCCGACTCCTCGAAAACTCGTCGTTGTTCTTCACTATCCTTGGCCTTGCCTAGCAGAAACACCAGGCTGTTGTTTCTTCGTGACATCAAGTCGCGACCCCATGTTTCCCGTATCGCTTGACGTTGATTTCTTTGATCCACTGCCGAAACGACCACGACAAAAAATCTAACAGTTCCGTTCACTGAATTTTTGCTGCAGATGGCTGGTGGAAGTATTACATAATCTTGAGGCAGATGATATAGGCGTGGTAGAAGCTTAGTCACCAGAACCCGGCGCAGAGCAGGTTTGGACGATTGTTCGTGCTTCTGTTGCCGCTTATAAAGAAGGATTGCTCCAACAATTAGACATATTAGGAGCACAGCAATCCTGGCTTGGGCAGCACTTGAAGGCATGTCTTCATGACTACAATGCGGTGCCTGCATGAGTGGTAACAACTGAACACTTCTTGATGCTGCAAAACGAAAATAAAACAGGTAAATAAAATTTAATAACCTTATTAAGCAAAAATAACAATAGCGCAATTGTATCCACAGATCCTCGCACCAAGTTATATTAGATACAGCTGAACACAGGTGAAGAACTATGACACATACCACACAATAATAAAGGCCCTTTAAGCAATAGCGTCTAGTAGTCCTCATGATGCCATAGTCATGGTGCACCACACTGCTCATACTCTCGGCTTCGGCGGCTGCAAAGTCGTCGATCACGCTACCAGGACAATTGTTCGAAGCCGTTCCTTCGTTGAGGACAGGTCTTCTGTTATTGTTGAGTTGTGTCCCAAGACATAATCAAGACATTTGATTAAAGAAAATGCTCACAACTAAACAAAATACAAATTCACGCCCTCGAAAATGAGGGTGTAAGTTTGTAATAAAAGTTCGAAGAATCATGGTGAACAGATTGCATAACTCAGGAAGTGTTATTGGCAGCGATGTCAGATTTAAGTGAAGGGACACGGAACTAAAGCTTCTGTGCACATGAGTACAAACCCCTGGCCATGACACAGCAAATAAATGTTCACATGAAGATTCTTTCCCCTCGGCAATTTCGCTGATTTAACACTCCTATTTCTTACAGTACAGAAACGAACGTGCGACATTGGCGGTGCTAGTCATGATGTCGACAGCTATATGAATCACAGGTCTACTTAGAAAGAGCAACTTCCTTCTTCCCACGTGGACGAGCCATTCGCAGAGCAGAGCGTTTGAAGAGCACATAGGTCCCTACCTACCTCTCCCATACGGAGCTGCTCGCGGAGAAACGCGGCAGACGGCGTCGTCACGTATGCGCTGCGCTCGCAGTTGGCAGACCTCATTCGGCGCATTCAGTTGACGCCGCTCACGCCGTGGGTGAGATATGTTTGACAGGTCAGCTGGAGAGAGAAAGCGAGGAGGCAATAAAATCCTCGCGGCGACGCGAATGCTTTTCGTTACTCAACGATGCAGCTGCCCCCGGTGTCGGGGCGACATTTCCTCACGAGTTGCTACCGGCGTGCCCTTGCGCATGGAAGACGACGTGTGGCTTTGAGCGAGAATGTCTGTAAGCGCTCCCGCGCATATTTGGTCCGTGTCTGCGAGAGCAGCGTCAATATGATAGCTCTGCGATATTAGTTTTCCTTTGTGCAAGAACCTGCGGAGTTGGCTCCGTCTCTGTCTGCGGTTTCCCAGAAGGGGATGCTTCACATGTTAAATTATTGTGACCTAATGCAGGCCTATCAAGTCTCAATCTCATCAGAACAATGAGCCGCTTGCATTAAACGCAGAAGTAGGCAACCTCTTCTGGTGTGTAATCGGCAATTAAACATGCAAGTTAAAAACCCATATTTTATAATCGTGTTCCCATTGGAAAATTTACTTGTGATCTGAACTTCACAATAAGTTCGATGTATTTTGGTTAGGATGATGAAGACTCTTCGACTACTTCAGTATCGACACCCATATGCGGTCCTTCGTGCTGAATGGGCTTGATAAAAGCTTGCTTTTACAACACAAATGGGTACATTAGCTATAGTAATAACTTTTATTAGTTTTGTTCAGGCACTAATAAAAGTAATCTATGATAGTGGTCCATAAATTAAAGATATACAGAAAAATATACTAACAGACATCAAAAGACGAATTCTTACAGTGAATTCTAACCTGCTTGAAGGACCGACCATCCCCTGTAACGCTATCCGGCTCTTATTTCTTGCGGCTTCAAACATTTGCCTGTTTTTTTTTATTCCGTCTAAAAAGGCTTCTTCTTTAAACATCTAACTTGAACGAAAACAAAGACGGTGGCTGAATGAAAAAATAATGAACTTCGCAAATAGCAGATCAGTGGTATTGGCCAGCTGCGAGTTTCTTGACAGAGTCAGGCGTAAACGCTGTTTGCGGTGAGAAGCGCGAGGCTCCGGCGAAACAACAGCAGCTGCTGCGTCACCTGTCATAGCCTCGCCTACGACGCCCGCGAGCAGTTGCATAACATCGAGAAGTTGTTAGCGGATGTCGTCAAGCGGAGGCGAATGATAGAGGAAGATCGAACCACCAGTTACGGATCGGAACGATCAGCGTGTCACGACAATACTTTTTGACAAAGAAAAGGGTCGAGGTAAAAGCTAGACTGAAAACGAATAGGGCAGCGAGTCCCATGACTGGCTTTTGATTTCTGTATACCGTCAACACCATTGGTCGCTTGGAAAAAGAAAAACGAAAACCTCTGTTCTCAAAGCATTTTTATTTTGTTTTTCTTTGTCCTCATATGCACGTCGGCGGAGTCAGCCGATGTCGGTACTGACAGGTGGGCATACAAAAATGTCAGAAGAAAAAATAAGAGGGCAGCTGATTCGCATTGTCTTCGAGACAATCATAGCGGCAAAAGCTGCTGAATTCGGGCCAGCGGCGGCACACACACACACGCACACACACACACACACACACACACACACACACACACACACACACACACACACACGCACGCACACACACACACACACACACACACACACACACACACACACACACACACACACACACACACACACACACACACACACACACACACACACACACACACACACACACACACACACACACACACACACACACACACGCACACGCACACGCACGCACGCACGCACGCACGCACACACACACACACACATATATATATATATATATATATATATATATATATATATATATATATATATATATATATATATATATATATATATATATATATATATATATATATATATATGCGTTGCTGGTGAATACTCTCAAGGTTCGTATACAGACAACATAAATACCCAAGAAAGTAGCAGGGGGGACAGCGGCCGATGTAGCTCAGTTGGAAGAGCACCGGACGCGTTATTCGGAGGTCGTGGGTTCGGATCCCACCATCGGCACGTTGTTTTTTCTTCTACTTTGTGTCTAATTATCTTTCCCCTAAACAGATTACATTACTAATTTGTGTGATTATCCAAGTAAACATTCAAAAAAAAAAAGACAAAGTATCATCCCCAACGCTTTCCTTGGCCTCGCCGACTGTTGGCTTCTTTCCTTCATATATATATATATATATATATATATATATATATATATATATATATATAGAAAAGTGATCTTCCTATCATTCAATCCTGAAAGTGGCTTGATGTCAAGCTATGAGTTGGAAGTGTTAGGTGAATATGTCTACTTAGGATAGATAGTGACCGCAGATCCGGACCACGAAATGGAAATAACTAGGAGAATAAGATCGGGACGGAGCGAATTTGGAAGGTACTCAAACATTATGACTAGTAGCTTACTGGTATTGCTCAAGAGGAAGGTATGTAACAATTGCATCCTGCCAGTACTGACCTATGGGGCTGAAACATGGAGGTTAATGGAAAGGATTCTACCTATGTTGAGGACCATGCAGAGGGCATGGAACGGAAAATGGTAGGTGTATCGTTAAGAGATAGGAACCGTGCAGAGTGGGTCCTAGAAATAACTCAGCTTACTGGCATTCTAGTCGAAATTAAGAAAAAGTGAGCAGGGCATCTATTTCGAAGAAAGTATAACCGATGCTCTCTAAGAGTAACCAATTGGATTCGAAGGTCTATAAGTAGCGTAGCAGGGGGAGGCAGAAAATTAGTTGGGTAGATGAGATTAAGACATTCGCAGGGGTAAAGTGGGTGCAGCTAGCACAGTACCGGGTTAATCAGAGGAAAATGAGAGAGACCTTCACCCTGCAGTGGGTATAGGCCAGCTGATGATGATGATGATGATGATGATGATGATGACAATGCGCTGCACATGTGCGCCTTGCTTTTCGCCTCCATAGAAAAGTTGTCGCCACGGCCGCGATTTCACCTCGAATGGTCATGTACAGCAGTCGAGCGGCCTAACCACTGCGCAAGAGCAGCGGGTGACGCCTTTAGTATTTCAAGTCCGTCTCTTTATTTTCTAGTGCTGCAGCGTTGCTAACATCATTCTCGCAAAACCCTGATGGCCGAAGTCGATTTGGCCTTTGACGTTTCCGAGCGCGGACGGGGCAGAGGAAGAGGAAAACAGCTCCGCCTGTCTACCTGGACCCCGTATCTATATTTTTATTACCCGCTTTAACATAAATGCATCACCGCCAGTAAAGAACACATGGACGTGCAAAGTATCCACTTTCGCATATTTCTAAAACTTCAATGCAGCCGATTAGTCAAACACGCTACGTCGTTCGGGCGGCTCGGACGGAGCTCAGAAAACGTACCGCGTACATATCACACGGTCAATGATATTTTCCTGCGTATAGTGAACATTTTCATCGGCCTGAGTGACCTGCATTGCTGTCCTCCAAAGGCTGTTGAGACTCAGAATCATTATCCTGTCATATAGTATCTCACGTTCGTTTTTGGCCAGTAGATAGCCCATGTCATGAGGCACGATTGCTAAACCTTTTTTAAGGTTCCATGGAGGACGTCCGAGAGAAAAATAGCGTTCCAAAATTCAATAAACCGAGTCCTATTGCTTTATATTTATTACAAAGACTGCGATTGGTTGATCAAAGGACGAACATAGGTTTTCATAAGCCATGTGCTTCTCTTAGGGGGTTGGTGTGGTGGTTAAAAAATGACGTTATGGAAGGTTTTACTGGCAATTTCTTGATCCGTTTGAGGATACCTTGTCATTAGCCATGACAGTAAGCCATCTTGTGCAGAGAAACCGGCAATCAAGATATCAGTTAGGTCATTGTATAATTTCGTTAATTTAACACTGCTGAAAAAGTTTGAAGAGAAATATACCTTAAGCATGTGGAATGGGGTTGCAACGTTCGACGTATACCCCTTCAAGGCCCCATCTACCACACAGTTGCAGGAAACAAAGAACTGGCAAAGCATTCGTTCGACGCACTTTTATGACTATGCGCAAAATAGTAGTTTTTTGTCGTAAAAAAATAAAAAAGAGGCAATTTGCCTAATAAATAAGGCAGGCTGAGATCCTCGCTGCTGGCAGACCGGAAAAAGGTTTGTGGGACTTCAATTCCAAGAGAACAGGCTACACCGCCGGAGCTGCCGATCTAGTGTCAGAGGGGAACTCGCCTTGTTTTTCATTCGCAAGTAGACGTGTTTGACTACTTTCTGCCATGGCTATGCTTTTTAGCTTAGCCTAGAGGCCAAAGCTTGACGAAGCTTATAATCGTGTACGACAACGGGAACAACGGTCACGATGATGCGGCAGCGGGAATGATTGGCATCTGATGTCTTGGCTGAGAGACAGAAGCATTTGTAAGCTCAGAGGCAATATGTTCAGAGAAAACGTCAGCAATAACCTGACGAAGAATGGTAATAAAACAGTCTACTGTTGTATTGCTGTTCGGGTATTCAAGATGTATTTCAGTTGGCGTATTTCAAGATTATATTCTTATGAAGGACGTGAACATGTGAAAAAACTTTCCGCATCACAAAACTGTGTTTGCCAAATTATGTTACAAACACTGATGGATATGCAGTGCTATTCTGAATTAAAACAATACCTCTAAGATCATCTTTATGAGGCACATGCAATATGTAAGGTGCAGAAGCATAGCCACCAAATTAACTTCGGAAAGCAATGTTTATTTAGTCAGACTCATCAGACATAACCACATCAAAACGAGCTGCTGATGAACAATATTCAGCGAATAAGCAAATTTATACAGACTTATGCACTTCGCTTGAACTGTGCATTTACACACGGCATGCGATACTGATTGGGTCAGACGAGCAGTCCGTATTGTAACTGCTGAGCAATCGAAACTGTATAACATATCTTGCTTTAGAGCCCTATATATATAATAACGAGCGTAGTTACTATAACATTGGATGAAGAAGCTCTCCTCAGTGCCTCTAACGCTTGACAATATTTTGCGTCCTTATCTTGCTCTAGGCAACCGGGAGTAACAATGAACTTTCTGCTTGCATATTTAAAGATATGGCATTTTTTGACAAGCCATAGTTGCACTTCATTCATGATTAAACTGCGCGAAAAAACACGAACAGAGACAGACAACACGTACACACATAGAGCGCAGAACTTCCAACTTTTATTCGAAAAACGCTTCGAGCATGCCTTTTATATGCTCAAAACAACCACCACATGACACAGCCGGGATCAAAAACAGATAATTATTGATAGATACGTGTACATGATGCGCGGACTCGTCAAAGTGTCAATCTAAGCTACACCGGTGTATGCAAGCTTACGCACCATTAAACCTTGATAAAAGAATAGCAGGAAACCGGAAGAACAAAAATCCTAAAAGTGAAGATACTACAAATACCACTAATAAGGGCATCAACCAAACGCTGTATTATTAGCGAAACTTACTCAGCCAAATGGAATGAGACGCGGAACCGACAGCAATAGCAAAAAACGATTATGCAAAGCCACTAAAAGACGTAAGAACTAATAACTAAGAAAACCGCCGAGACTAAATGTTGAAACTGAGGGTGAAAGATGGAGACAACAAAAAACAAAGGTAAAGGCGACGCAAGCAATGAAAAGGCAAAAAAAAAAACAGGCTAAAATCTAAGAAGGACGGGAGAAAACAATTAACAAGAGTACAGGTGAGGGTTTAAAAAGGACTGTTTAAAGTGTTTCTTTCTTTATCAGAAAGCATAATGGACTGTGTGCTCACACAATTCGTCGAATCCTTTGCGATAAGGAACGCCTCAATTATCTCTCTTTCTGTTTTAGTTCTAGCCGTCGCTAAGAACTCTGTGCTTTTAAGAAACGGGTGACAATCAGTTTTTTCGCACTTCTTAAAATGTAAAGCTGAATTTCCTCCTGAATTGGTAGAAAGGTTGAGAACATGTTCAGTCGCCCTCTCATTGAAACATCGCCCGGTTTGACCGATGTATATCTTGCCACAGGATAATGGCACCTGATAAATAACTTCTCTGGCACATTCAGTGTACTCAAGGCTGTGATTTGAGATGCATCTTTGCTGCCTATCATCTCGGTTCATGATTGCACACAGTTTAGCGAGCTTACACGGCACCGCAAACACGAGTCGGACGCCGTATCTTCCTGCAACTTTCTTTTAATTGTGAAACACTCGGTGCATGCAAGTAAGGCATAACACAAACTGGTTTTCGATCTTCGTTCATTTGGCGATTCGTATTCTTCATCCTCTGTGGCAGACCTTCGCAAACACGGCTATCAGTCGTGGCGGATACCCAGCAGTATACATCTCCTCAATCTGACGGTTAAGACTTGAACCCATTCTATGCTCACATGACGTTTCTAGGGCCGAACGGCAGGCAAGGTGAACAATCGCTCTTTTAACCAACTTTGAATGTGCACTGTCAAAGGATAGTAATTGCTTGTTCCTTCTGGAGTTGTATGACCAGCAGATATGTGAGGGCGTAAATTCTAGATTAATATCGAGCAACTGGATTTGGTTGCTTTTGGACAATTCATGTGTAACATTAAGCTCTTTTCCTTCACACTTGAAAATATTAAGGATGATACTAACTAAATAAGGCAGACTAGAGTTAGAAGAGAGGTTTAACATCACGAGATAATCATCAACGTACCGAAATATCCGCACAATGCGTTAGTCGGAGAGACAACGTTTCAAGCGCTGGTCCAAAGAAGCGAGAAAAATACTACATAAAACGAGTGCCACAGATGAGCCTATGCATATACCACTTTTCTGAATGTAAAACTGTCCTTTGTGGCAGATCGCGGTCGATGCAAGGTAAAATTTCAACAGTTCAAGGAATTGTTCCAAAGAGATGCTAACAGCGTTGCGGAAACTGACTTCACCGTATATTTCTACTTGCTGTTTGAGTGCTACGAACAAGGCTTCATGCGGAATAGAGTAGAATAGGTCCTCTATGTCTATCCAGAACGGCGTGGTGGCAGAAGTTATGTCACCTAGAGTGGCAAGAAACTCTTTTGAGGGTTTCTTGATATGGTACTGTTCAGGCATCGAGACTTGCGAAGAAGCAACGCTGCTGGGCGTTGGCATTTTTGAAACATCATCATTTCGCTCTTTACGCAGTGGCAGGTATTCCGCTGAGACCCTAAATTGGGCGTCAATAAAATTGCGCTTACATATTTATTTACTGCAGCTATCGATTGCAATTTATATAGCCTTGCTTAGTGTAGTTGGTGATAAGCACCTCAATTTGTATTGTTAGCACTGTCTTCTCTGAATTTATGGAGGAGGGTTTGTTCTTTCGCTTTCTATTTGAAGCGTAGAAAGCGAATTGACATTTCACAAAGTACCATGATGAGCTGATTGTTACACACAGCCAATTGCTATTTGATGTGGATGCTGGTGCGTTCGTTTCGTTGTCAGTAGAACCATCAATAGTTTTAATTTAAATTATCACAGAAGGAACTAATATCCCAAAGTAACTATTGCTGTATTTGTTGTGTTTATTATTATAATAAAAAAGTCGTGTGGGACTAATTACTGGTTGACATCCACCCAAGCGCAGCCATGCAGCTACAAAGGAAGCTTTCCTTTGCAGCCTTATGGCTGTGTTTGGCTGGATGTCAATCAGTAATCACTCCCTCTTTGCAAGTGTACTCCCTCATAGAGAATTCCTCTGAATATACAACCCTAATATAGCAGGACACTGGCTGCCATTCAAAACGTAGACGGAGGTTGCGGCACAGAGCATTTGATAGTAACAAGAAAAGTACTTTAGTGGGGTGTGGTAGCTCGCACACTCCATTTTGTTAGTTTCCATTTCTTGAAATCGGTAAATTTTCTGGCACAGCGCAGTCAGTCACATCTTTCATCCATTGCCACCGTTCTCAAGCAACTGGTGCTGTCTACCTTTAATATGAGCAAAATAAAGAAACTTGCATTGATTAACCCTTCCTACAGGACTACTTCATGAGGATGCTGTTCAATATTGCGATTTTCTAGGTGCAAGATCTTAATTTCTCTCCTGAATGGTTGTTCTGCATTTATGGTTTTGCATTTGTCACCATAAATATATTTATCTTACACCTGGACGAGAGTAAAGCGTCTGCTATTAACTGAGACAACTACTCAGCATGGGGATGCATAGAGTACACCGATGTATGTAGCAATTTCCTTTAGCTGCACTTCTTGTAATTACGTTTTACGAGAAGAAAGGCTGCAACACAACATTCCTCATAGCATTCACACCGCATAACAAGGTATTGTACGGTATCAACAGAAATAGTGCAAGTATCTAATCTGTACGTTTTGCATAGGAACTAATGCGATGACAAGTTTAGCTTATGTTGAATAACTCAGTCTACAAATATTATAGTTTACTGAATAGAATGGAACATTCTTCTTCAAGTTGTCAAAATGTTAAAATGACTTCCATTTTCCAAGAGACAATCTGTGTACTAGGGCAAGAAAATCAAAGGCCCAATTCTAGATTTATAGTTAAGGATCACGCATTATGCTTTGTTGTGTCACATAAAGCTCACATTGCACTGTCACTACTCTGCGGCAGAATTTCCTCGCTGACATTCCACTTCACTCTTTTGAAATCCCTTCACTAATATTATTTCTTAATGTAATAATTTTATTATTACTAACTCAATATAATAATAGCAATAACAATGTGATATTTATTTTTTGTAGTCTTTTTTACTGAACTGGAACACTAAGATCTGTCTGTGAGCAAGCTGTGGCAGCGAAATCTCAGGATAGATTGTATTGCATTATTACTCGAGAATAACTTGCAGGCGTTTCATTGGAAAGGCCAGCTAGGGGGTCTGCCCTTTAAAAGTACTCATTAAGATGGCCATTCGGGATTTTACTGTTCTTATGGCAACATGCTGAGAGAGCGATATACGATTTGCAACTACTGGAATTCACTCTACTCTTTAGGACATGTAGGTTGAGCAGTTCAGGAGTATCAGAATACGAATTGGATTAAACAATGTTCTTTTTCTCTCTTCTTCCAGCATCTAGTAGCCTCATCTTAATGAGCTTTGCTTCTGAGTTCATTTTCAAAAAGTTAGGTTCAGCCACTTTCATTTAAGGTCTTAGGGCTAGGCCAGGGGTAATTTCAAAGGCCAGTTCGGTATCCCAATGTTTTGTTGGAAATGTCAGGATAGGTTTTCATTTCATTTTATTTTTATTCTATCAATAGCTCGCGTTTTTTAAATTTGGGACTTCCTTTAGCGTGTGTTCTCTTTTATGTTGAAGTTGATCTTTTACTGCCCAAGCAATCCACTCTTGTGCTTTTCAGCAGAGTTCATAACATCAGCAGCACTCTATTAATTAAATAATTTCTACGGTAATCTGCATATTTAACCTGTCCATTATTGCTCCAGCAATTACGTTGACCATAGGGGTTTCTTTGCAGGAAATACTGGAGTGGGTTGCCATTACCTTCTCCAGTGAATCACATTTTGTCAGAACTCTCTGCCGTGACCTGTCTATCTTGGGTGGCCCTACACAGCAGAGCTCACGACTTCATCGAGTTTCGCAAGTCCCTCCGCCACGACAAGGCAGTGATCCATGAAGACTCTTGAGAGTTCCTTGGACTGCCAGAAGATCAAATCAGTCAATATTGTCGACCATAAACCCTGACTGCTCATTGGAGGGTCAAATTCTAAAGTTAAAGCTCAGCTACTTTGGTCATCTGATAAGAAGAGAGGAGTCGCTGGAAAAAGATTTGATGTTGGGAAAGGTTGAGGGTTGCCGGAGAAGGGGTAGGCAGCGAACGCGATGGTTAGATGGCATCCTCGAGGCACTGCAGATGAAGTTATGTGATGTTAGGAAGATAGTGAGAGACCGGAAAGCGTGGCGTGACATGGTCAATAGGGTCACGAAGAGTCGGACACGACTGAACGACTGAACTGAACTGAATTACGTTGATGCGATGCGGTAGTAGAACGTTTGGCAATTATTCATGAGCAATAAAATGTTCAAGACAAAGTATGAAATATTGTTGGTGTTAAACGCATTTTAATATCTTTCTCAGTAGCGTAGAAACTAATGTACACCTAATTTGAAAGTTATTTGGGCTCCACGTAACTCTTTGAGCCAAACTAAGTTACTATGTTATTTGCAGCCTAATACCACCACAACTAAAGAATTGAGTAAAACATTAATCAATTTTTCTCGTCACCTTATGTCTTGGACCAGATTTTCCTCGTGTAAAGAATAAAACCAGTGTTTATTAAGAGCACCTGCGTCAGAAGAATAATGAATGCATTATTGTCAACGCTCAATCCACGTTTGCATCAGTGGAATGGCCTCTAATTGTGACCTAGGCATCATTGTCTGGCACCAGCTACTGATCGAATATCGCTGACAAATTACCATTCGAATTTCAGAAGCTTGCACGCAGTTTTACCCGGCTGCATTTTCCTTGAAAATTCACTTAGTTGCCCCAAGAGCCTATTGATCAATTGTTCATTGCCTGCCTTCGTCAGTTTATTATTTTAATTTTCGCAAGAGTATTTATAACCCAGGTTATTACAGTAATTTATGTTGCCATACTTTACTGTTGCGCCTGCCATTTTCTTTCCTGCTATTCGATGATCTTCCTGAATTTCATATCAACCCTTTCAATTAGCGGTCGAATTTACACCATATAGGAGCGTGCCTGCAAGATTACTCTACTAAGCGACGTCAATATGTTCGTGTTCATTAGAGATGACTATTAACCTGCCGGTAATTTCTCACGATCTTGATCGGTGGACCTAGCAAGGCCTAATAAGTATCTTACAAAGTTCACCTTATAGACTGCTGTGCTTTCATACTGCTATTTTCATGCCTGCTGATTTTTGATTAGCACCTGAAGCAAGCGCTGCAATTCATCGTCTTACCTGCGATGCAAGTAAATCGGAGGCTAGCTGTTGTTTCTATGTTCCTATTAACGAAATAAAGCGCCCAATCTTCAGAAATTCAGGCATCGGGGTTGTGAGTGATAATTACAGGCATGGCGTCCAGTCGGCTGTCAGAAAGGAACATGGCTACACACTGATTTCTTGTTGGGTTGTGGGACATCACGGTGCCAGATGATATGGAAAGGTTGCCAAGAACTGCCAACCGTGCAGTTCTTTTGATATGGAAGTACGAGAGGAGAATCGAACTGACCAGGGACCTTGGATATCGAGTCAGACACACTACCTCCGGACGGTCAGGGATGCTCGTACGAATTGGTTAAAGCCGTATGCACCTAATTCGCTTGGTCGTTCACGTAATATGGTAGTTTAAGACTGTCGGCTAATAAATTTGTGCGACCTGAAATCGAACTTGAAGTGAGAACAAGAGATTTAGAGCGCCTATTTCGCATCTGGCGTAACCACACAATGCCGACCATCACTTTTTGTTGTTTATTCGCCATTTTATGTTCCTTAGTATCACGCTAAAATCTCTGGAGAGCTCCCCTTTCTCTCTTTCCATTTTCACACCCACCTTCCTCTCTTCCCTTACGGCGCGGTTCAGGTGTCCACAGAGCAAGTGTGACAGGTGCGGCGCTTTTTCCTTCCTATTATTATTATTATTATTATTATTATTATTATTATTATTATTATTATTATTATTATTATTATTATTATTATTATTATTATTATTATTATTATTATTATTAATCAGTCCAGCTGTATCTCGAGGCGAAGCATTTTGCGCTTACTCTCTTGCCTTTTCCTCTTTTATAGACAGTTTCAGTTTAGGCCAAACAAAAACAGAAAAAACAATGACATTAGGTATGTTATGTTCACGTTTTCCGCGCTGTTTTGCCACAAATTGATAACCAACTTTCACTATGTGCCGAGTCAAGGGCGCGGACCTCTAACTTTGGTTCGCCACGCAGAGCTTATTATCTGACGCGCACGTGCTTGAATACAGCAAAGTGCGCCGCCTCGTGTATGGGTCCTGCGACGTTTAGAACCGTTCCCGCGTGCCCACTCAGCAAGCGATAGCTCACCTGGATGGAAGGTAGCTGGATTTCCCTTAGCAACTACTGCCCCTACGGGCACTTGGTGATTTTGTTATCATATCAAAGCACACACCGTACTTGAATGCGAAGCGAAGGTCGGTCTGGCTATCAAGTGAAAGGAGGCGCAGACCATAAGATCTGAGTGCATTATCGGCGGCACAAATTTTGATTGTCACGCAACTGCACTCAGAAGACGTGGAAGGGAGCAGGTATATATGGCTTGAAGAGACGCCAGATCTTCAAAGCAGTGCGGAGAGGCAGAGAGATGCAGGGTACTGCAAACGGCTCACCACTTAAAAGCGGGATAACCTAGTGCGCGCAGTAATGAATGTAATTTGAGAAGTAATTTTACGTTATTTAATACGACGATAAAGCTACTGCGATCTTCTTAAGTTCTGAAATCGCATTCAGACAGGTTTTATGCAACTCCTGTTTGTAAATGCGTTACGGCGTAAATTCATAACCTTAGGATAACTGCTTGGGACCGTATACAGATGGCGCACTTCATGCAACGTGAGACAACTCTTGCCGCGCGTTTTTTACTGGAGCGCCTGCTCAATAAAAAGAAGCTGGCAGGAGCACCGCTATTATAAACCTGAAGGGAAAATGTGCAGTACGTCGTCTTTACAACGTATAAGAAGACCTCTGGAAATCCGGCAGAAAAAAGCGCCAGAGAAGTCGTCTTCACAAAATGTAAGAAGAGAAAGGAATTACTCATCTCAGTAGAAATCCAGCAGACAAAAAGTGGGGGGCAAGAAGGAAGGCGGGCATAGGACGAGTGCTTCCTGTATTCTCTATTCTTCTTATTACACGCTTTTTTTTTGTGCGCTGTTCTTCGAGCATAAACATTCACTCACTAGGTCAACACAATGTTTTTGGTTATCTGCTAAGGCTTATATTGATTTAGACTACGGAAATAGGTTCCACAAGTATTCCATCACAAAGATGACAAGCAAACCCTACTGCATGACCACGTTTGTAAAAAACTTTGCAGGTATCGCCTTATGTTCATTTCATCAGCGTTGAATGCGATTGAACATCTTAAAACTGGGATGCTAGCCTTACCTAAATTTCTCTTCCTGAAGGCTGACGCAAGGACGTTTTCAATGTTCGTATGAGTGGGATCACTTTTATTTATGCGTGACTGAAAGCACCGTTTTAAATGACAACTTGGACACATTTCATGTATCCTAGGCAAGGGGAACAACTATTGTCAAGCGTTTTTTGCTTCTTGGGAAAAGCGGGTATGGTGTGTAATTTTCTGTGTTGCTTAGGGTGTAGAAATAATTACATAGCACGAGACAGGAACGCTTGACGTTATTTTTTAACAAACACCAAAACGCCAAAACAAACAAATAAGACGACCATTCCTGGACACGTCTTGGCAAGCAACTTAGCTTTAATGGCTAGTCTCTCTTGGTAAAAGCTCCAAACATGGTTGGATGGAGCCGTATGTTTCACGTAGCTTGCACAAAAATACGTAATAATCGTTTCAGAAATATGTACAGCCTTAGTCAGAAGTGCTGGAGCCAAAAGAAGTTTCATCTCAGCTGCAAAATGAGGCCCTCATGCCGTCATTAAAGGTCAAAGGGCATTTAAAGGGCAAGTAAATGAATTCTTATCTCAAGTAAGAAACTGTCTATAACATTTCAGGGCCCTTTATTCTTTAATCGCACCATTGCAGCTGAGTCAAAATTCGTTTGGCTTCAGGAATTTTCATCAAGGCTGTACTTATTGTAAATCACCATTTGGAAATATATTAATAGAAGAAGCTTCTAGCTTCATTCAAGTTCGTATACTATTGACATAAACAATTAAAGTAACATGTGCTTGCTGACAGTTTGAGACCTGATTTTAATATTGCTTCCGAAAAACTCCCCAGATTAGTCGCCGTGAGGAAAAATGCGGCTGCCAAAAGCATAGCAAGTGATGTACTCTCTATATTGCCCATGCCCTTAGAATGTTAGATGATTAACCAGTAGATCATAGCTGCAATGATTTACGATATTCGCAATGCTTATGTTGCACCCATAAGCGAGGGATATAAGCTATCACAAAGACTTATCGCCGCTGGCGTTGGGAAATTTATGTTCTGTATAATTCTTTGATCTTGATGCCACTTATTTTTTCCACATGTGCTCACTAAAGTTGGAGTATTAATAAGAAGCAGGTGAAATGGAGAAATATAAAAAGTATGCTTGTGGATGCATGTATAACCTATAGAACTAATTGATGTCCACAATATAGGAATCTGTATCAAGTTGTGATCACAATTATATATTTCTCGTACAACCATAAAATTTAGAGGATCTGTATAAAAAAAAATCGGGCCATATGAAGGTCCAGAGCCTATAAAGGCCATCTAAATATCAGAGGACAATCATAGAAGAAAGACATCAGGATAGAGTTGCAGTATTTACGTCATAAATACTGCAGGCGTTTCACTGGGGTCCTTCATCAGAAACTTACAGGCGTTTACAATGCATGCGCCATAGGTGCGCAGTCAATCGTATCACGTTCATGTGACACAGTCTATAAAACTTACTTCAGTTTGTATGAAAAGGACACGAAAACATTGCGTATACTTCCAGTCTTCTGCTGTAACGCGTTGCGTCTTATGAGGCGCAACAAGTGACAGAACTTAAGAAGCTTTTATTTACAGACACTAACACTGTATATATCAATTAGATCAAACGATTTAAGTTTAGAGAACGGGTAGAGAATGTGTTTTACTGTGTCTCAGCTGGAACAAGCAGACTCTAGCCTCAGTGAGATAAATGTCAGAAAAAAAAAAGTTGTTTTAACCCTTACAGCTAAGAGCGTTCTATTGCTGAACAAGCTTGACTAGGTAGAAGGCATATTTATTTTAAGTTTTATTTTTCGTCCTCTCTACGATGAGCGAGCAAGCTGTGCCTTACGCATATGCAAGCACTGATAGCGGGTGTAGGCGATCCATCAACAAGCTTCCGCGATAAGAATGACAAACGCTATCAGTCAGCAAAGAAATCGGCCACCTTATCAGCAGCTTCTAGTGGGAAAGTTTCACAGCACCTAACATCTGGATCAGTGTATTTGCCGACAGAAGGGATGCGGCCACTACCAGGACGGACACGGCCAGGTGATTTTTTTTTTTTTTTTTTTTTTTTTTTGAGATTAGGAGTGGCTTTGACGTTTCGTTTGGTGTGCTTAGTCTGCGGAGCATCGCGTATGCTTTTTGCGTTGTAGATTGCCCCGTTATGCTAAGGAAATGCAGGATAAAAAAGCTTGGAGATGCAAAAGAGCCCTAATAGCATGTGGAGAAGTGTCACTGAACGTGGCACACACAGTGTAGAAATAGGAAAAAAGTGCTATGCGTAATGTTGTAAGAACCTTTGAGAATTTACAGCCTCAACATTTGTGATGGTATTGTGAGTGCTTTCATAACTGGTTAAATCGAATATCTTACATAATATTGCGTCCATCATGTGAAAATAATAATATAGACGTCGTGAAGGTATATAGTAAAAATTAAATTTCATGAAGGATACTTTTGGTCCTGCGTGTATTGTATGCCTGGCGTATATCATCTCGTACGGCACTGCGATAAAGGTATCCATATCCTTTTCGTCTTTCCTTAGAGAGAACGGATTTGTGCGTATTTGACAGGACGGAAAAGGTGACCGAACTCCTCGTAGTAAACCTGAATGAATAGCATTTCCTTCATGAATGCACAAGAAGTTTTTATTTTAGTTTATCTTGAACGAAAAATACTGTCGTGCTGTAGTAGTGTAGCATCAGACGGTAATTGATAGCAAGAATCTAGGCTATGCAATATGAATTAATTGAAGAAAGACAATCGTTTGTTGCAAATTAGTTGCTGAGTACTGCAAATAACTGGTAAAGGAACCCAAGCGCTTACGTGACTCATTTCAAGAAAGAAGCTGTTTCTGAATGGCGATTCTTTTTCCAGCCATGAATACTGTGGCAACAGTTTCGCTGGCTGTGATCACCCTGGTATCATCAGCGTCGCCGCACATCGTCGAGACCAGCCATGGTCCAGTGCGTGGAGTTCCGATTTCTGTGAGAGAAAAGATTGTGTTCGGTTTTCTCGGCATCCCATACGCTCAGCCACCCACGGGTGAACTGCGTTTCCGCAAGCCCGTGCCAGCCGTGCCTTGGAAAGATGTGCTGAACGCAACGAGGGTTCCTTTTTCGTGCCTACAACCCGAGAACGTCTTTCTCAGCGCTGGATTTGAGGACGAGAGTCGCCATAGCGAAGACTGCCTCAACCTGAATGTGTGGACGCCGCAGACGGATTCTCCAACCATGCCAGTAATGGTGTGGCTCCATGGGGGTGCATTTATTATGGGCTCAGCCAGCCATAGTTATAATAACGGTTCTGTGATGGCAGCGCTGGGCGACGTCGTTGTGGTCGCGATGAATTATCGGCTTGGGGCGTTCGGATTTTTTACAGCAGATACAGAAGACGCTCCTGGAAACATAGCGTTCCACGACCAGCTCCTTGCATTGAGGTGGGTGCACAACAATATTCGCAACTTTGGTGGGGACCCAGAGCAAGTGACCCTCTTCGGCGTCAGCGCCGGAGCCATCTCGGCCAATCTTCACCTCTTGTCTCCGCTGAGTCGTGGGCTCTTTAGGCGAGCCATCCTTCAGAGCGGCAGCCTGTACTCCTCCACCTTCATGAGCACCACAGAAGAAGCTATACGGATCTCGAACGAGTTCGCTCGCACTCTGGGCTGCTCTAGCAGCATCGACGAAGACCTCCTTTCGCACCCTGACGTGGTCGTGCGTTGCCTTCGTTCAAAGAGTGCCGACGAGATTTTGCGAAAACACATATCCTTCTCTCAAGGCAAGGTCATCAGCATGAGGCCCGTCTATGGCGAGGAGTTCATGCCCAAGTCCCACCTGCGGCAGATTGAACGCGGCCAGTTTCAGAGCGGAGAGATCTTGATCGGAACTAACGCGAACGAAGGTTCACTTTTCCTATTCCTCGGCTTCCCTCACCTATATCCGCTCAAGGCCGCACAAAAGGTTTCACGACAGGACACGGAGAAAGTAGCTCGTATTTTGCTCCACGCCTTCCACTCACCCGTGCCCGAGGACGTGTTCGACGTATACTTGGATGCGGAAGAGGACGGCGCCATTAGTGAGCACGACAGCCTCCGTCGGCGGCTAATTGACTTGGTTGGAGACCTCCTCTTCGTCTGTCCATCTGTGCACTTCGCCGATACGTACGTGCGTCACGGTAACCGCGTGTTCTACTACTCTTTTGAGCACCGCACTGAAGCGAGCATCTGGGGTCGCTGGATGGGCGTTCCTCACAGCGACGAAGTGCAGTACGTCTTCGGCATGCCCGTGCGGCTTCCCAAGCACTACAGCGACGAGGAGGCGCGCTTCTCCGAGAGCATAATGGACATGTGGGTCACCTTCGCCAAGACCGGGTGAGTGCCTCTTGAGAGAGAGATTGTGAGCACTTCCGCTTACTTTTCTGGATCTGGTCGCAACCAAAGTGACGGCAGCGGTATAGCATGGCAGGCATAGGCGAGTTTGAAACATAATTGCAAAATTAACGCCAAATACAGTTTATTTTGCTAATTAACTTGTTTGTTTCCTTTTGAATGTTACCTATATGAAGACTGAAGACTGGAAAGCAATCTCCATCAGAGTGGGGTGGCCAGTCGAAACATACGTCGACAAACTTTGTTTTGAAGCTTGTGGAAGGCTACATTATTAGTATCTCTTCTGGTTCACAGTGCGCTCAGTCTCCTAACTCGCTATTTATCTCTCTCTCTCTCTCTCTCTCTCTCTATATATATATATATATATATATATATAGGGTTTTGAATATTTGGGGGCTGGGACTTAAAACATTCCTGTGCAAAATCTACTACACCATTCGAGCTGAAATAACGTTCACAAAGTAGCAAAATATCGTCTACGTTATCTGATAAGTGATTCAACATCGGTACTTGCCTAGATTTTCCGAAATCGAGAAAAGCTGCTCTCGGCGGCGTGCACAATTTTCGCAGAAGAGAGTCGAAAGGTTATTTTAACATGGTGCGTCATCTGTCGGGCAGCGAGGCAAGCGCGCCAACGGCCGGGATGGAGCTTGTCTCACTGCTCGACAGATGACGCATCATGTTAAAATAGCTTTTCGACTCTCTTCTGCGAAAATTGTGCACGCCGCCGAGAGCAGTTTTTTCTCGATTTCGAGAAATCTAGGCAAGTACCGATGTTGAATCACTTATCAGATAACGTAGACTATATTTGGCTACTTTGTGAACGTTATTTCAGCTCGAATGGGTTAGTAAATTTTGCATAGCAATTTTTTAAATCCCAGCCCCCAAATATTCAAGACCCTGTATATATATATATATAATTATTTGACGGCAGCTATGAATCATAAGCTATCTGCGGCAACGCCAGATTTGAGCACACATGGCTGGCTAGCACAGCGACTCTTCTTTTGAGGCCAGCCGACAAGCACAAAGCGCACGTCATGCGAACGTATGTCTGTAGGGCAGGATGTGGGTTAGCCAACACCCTCTCCAACCGCAGCGCTTTAAGGTCGCCTGACAAAAGGCTGAGACAAGCCTACGGCAGAAGAACCGAAATCGCACGCTGACGACGTCGACTCACTTGTTTGCCCTTTTTGCGCCGCTATCGCCCCCCCCCCCCCTCCTCGCGCCCCCTCTCTCTCTTTCTGTCTTTGCGTCATCGCGTGACGTCATAAACGCTGAGTGACAAGAGGTCCTTCTCCACTTCGCGTTGCAGGAACCCAAGCACTCAAGGCATCCGCTGGGACGAGTTTCAACGGAACAACAGCACCTATCTCTCGCTCAGGCCTCGGCGATACACGACTGGATCGCATCTGAGGCGAGACCAGTGCCAATACTGGAAGCAGCACTTGAAGTACCCGCTATTCGACTCCGGAGCGGCCGCCCTCGACAATTACCCCGGCAAAGTGCAGTGGTTCGTCGACAATGTTGTGTCGACGATTAGCAAATTTTGGACCAGGGTGAAGTCGTATAGCAAGAACCTTTTGTGACAGGCTCTGTTGCCTTGAGCAGCGAAGCGTTCTCTCGAGCGAATAAAATGCCTTCCAGGTGACCAGCACTTTTTAAATGCCCCGCCCGGAAGACCTGGCTATATTACGTTCAGAAGGCGGTCTTCGCTACGCAACAGATTGCTGATGAGCGTCTGTAGAATATACCAGAGGTGAAGCTAACGTAACCATTAATCCGTATGGTGCTTTGCTCAGTGAAATGAACTGACGGCTGTTGAAATCACAAGGCGTAGTATGCTTTAACGTGTTTGTGCTCCAAAGTAGAACGTGCCAGTTATATATATTGCCTTGAAAAACAACTAGTCACATTTTGTAAAATTTTTTTTTGCATCAAAGTGTGCTTACGCAGATTTATACGACTTAAGAAGAAAGCCACCGCGTAATAGCTGCTGGCATGTATCTTTTCGTACTACACACACGAAGCCTTGTTGAGGAGAGCCTTCCACGATAAAAAAGCTGATTTTATTCTATGATGCTCTTCTGGGATTGCTGTGAAGATAATCGTTGTCGCGGGGATACTTTCTCATTTGCTATCTCTCTTCTAAGCCCGATAGAGAAGTTACATTACGTAAAACGCGAGTTGAAACAAATCTTCCGGCCCGCTGTTTTTCAGTGCGACCTACAACTTTTTCGTTGATGCAAACCTTTGGGCACGTTTTCCATTGATATTTCATTCGCAACAATAATGTTTTGAACTGTGCCTCAATAGTTTTACTAATTGTTTAGGTTTATAGAATGTAAAAGTAATTCGTAGTAGGCCGGTGACTGTCAGCCGTATTAAAATTAATTTACTCGCCTAAGCTACGATGCGTTTTCAAATGTTTGAAATTTTTGGCCGAGACATTGTATGCAATGGGCTCCTTGGGCTAAGCTCACGTGCTTTGCACTCTGCTTGTATATCAAGTGTTCTTTTTCGACATTGTTTCACGACATGTTTAGAACGACCCAACCATTGCAAGCCATAAAAAGGATGATCGAGATCTGACTGCTTAAGAGTGCGTATGTTGGAGTGGTTTATATGGTCAGTGTCTTCTATATCAGGTCCAGCCACCGCAGTCTCCAATTCGCAGAAAGAGCTGAAAGTCCCGCTCATGACGCTACCGATACCCCAATGCCTCCCCTAAAAAAAAAAAAAAAAAAAAAGAAAAAAAAAAAAAAGAAATAAAACAAGGGTGCTAATAGCCACAAAGGGCATAAGTCTCTATGATCCTGCCCCGTGGTCTTTATGAACTGTTTCTAAGCTACTGTACAGCTGTTTCTGCGGGACGTGATTTGATTTCATGAGGCCAAGCGTAACTGTCATGAGTAGTTTATTATGCAACGTGCTGCCAAACGAACGTGGAGAGCAGTAGATATGCCCAAGACATCGATGCAACCCTTTTGGCAGGTAGTCGCAACTTCCGAAATCGTAATGTGCCCTGACCAAGATATGACCATTCAGACACTTAGTCGAGAAGAGTTCATATTTAGGGAATTATCTGCTCTATTTCAACTGGAAGCCTAGCTATTAAGAAAATTAGTTAAGAGACGAGAAGTCAGCTCTAAAACAATCCTTTAGAGGCGACCCGTTGTTCAGAGGTGATGAACTTCATTAGCAAATATGAAAAATTACGGCTTTCTTTCAGCTGCGTAATAGATATTTTTTGCCGGAAGTATGTGTCATGAAACTCTGTCTTGGAAACATTAAAAAAAAGCAACAGATCCATGTACAAACTTTACGCATAACGTGTTCCGTTGCCGTGATCTATTTATTCACACGGGAACTCTGCCTGCGCAGAGCCAGAAGTGAGTCCTCATTCGGCTATTCCAGGCGAATTGAGCATGCGTACTTGACGCCTTGGCATGCTATATTAAACCCCTATGAATCATCCCAAAAGTATCTGTGCTATGCACAACCCAATTCTGAAGCTGAGAGCTCGTTGATATACCTGGTAATTCGTTTACGCTTTACAAATTTGTATTTTGAAGGCTATGCGAAATACCTCAATGCGGGGTTTGGAGGTGGGCTGTAGCAAGGCGCAAATTTTATACGCTGCATAGCTTAATAACTACAGAATTAATTAAAGCAAATCTTTAATATACATCGTGTTTTTATTTTGGGCGAATTTGTTATATTGCCAATTTAAAAGCCGTTCACATTAAAGATAATATCCCTAAATATTTTTTAAAGCGTAAGTATAGTTCGAAGTTTTGAACGTGGGAAATACACATCAGAAAGGTTGTTGAGTGTGCGTTGACCTTTTTTTTTATCATTATTTATTTATACAGGCGGTTTTGTGTATTTCACGATTTAGCAGAAGTCAGCATTAGCCTAACGCGTTACTTTTTTTGTTAACTTAATAACGTACTCTTTACCATTTCGGAACTGCAAAGCGTAGCGTACTTAAGTTAACATTCTTGGAAACCTGAGGTGTCACGTTACTAGTTGCTTTTCATTCCAGTCGTTCACCCTTTCCGCCCACTTCATGAAAAAAAAAAGCGCAGAGCTTCATTAGTGATGTTTCAAATAATCTAAATATACAGGTGCTCTCAAAGATGCACCCGACTAAAAGAATACTAAGAGTGATGAGAGAGATAATACTATACAGCATGAAAATTGTGCACGAACACACATTTACACACTTGCCGGTTGCTTAAATTAAACAAGTTTAATTTTCTAAAAAGTAGTCGCTGCAGTACTCTAGCTAGCGCTTTTTAAGAATTTTGTTTCTTGCTATCTACAACTGCTACAATGTTTCTGGCCACTGAATTCTTGAGCGAGCGACGCTGACTTTGAACACCTTCACATAAGCATTACATTTTCTTGCGGTTAGTATACAGGATAAAACGAAAAAAAAAAATGTTTTGTGCGCCAATAACTTTTTTTTGGGAACTGTGCTATTTAGGCATTTCTTTATTACTACATAGTTTACGCGTCTATTGTGTTAGTAGCAGTACATTAAACACTCTGGAACATCACATTTTTCAGGATTACTGCAAATATGTTGACAGTTCAGCAATGCTTTTTTGTGAAGTTAGAATTGATGTTTGTTTTTAATGTCACATTCAGAAACGCCTTCACCATGTGCCAGTTAGAAGGCATCACAATGAACTCTACGGTTAGCTTTAGGACACTATAACATTGCTAAGGTTATGAATACTTTTGGAAATTATTCTCGCTAAATCAAGATTTTGGTTAAAGCTATTGTTTTGGCTAGAAGTGTTATGTGAAATATGAGCTCTATAAAGATGTTATCAGGCGTTCTTGTAGCCTAGACCCACTGATTAAAATTTGTGGTCATGGAGAATAGGCAAAGTAACGCATGGTACACTTTTCAGTAAGGTAACGCGTTATCTTTATTTTTGAGAGCTGAATTATGGCGGTAACTGGTTCCGTTTTTTAGCGTAGCGAGTAGAGTATTTAGTTACTTTTTTCAATAGCGTCTATAACACCGGCAGAAGGTTTTGTGGTTTCGGTGATAATAGCAAGCGCAGAGACGCCATCTTTATATGGGCAATGAGTGACACTGATGTGAATAAGCTTTCAGATGCGCATATTTTATGCTGATATCTTGAGCCACATTCCGGGCTAAGAAAAATAAAAAAAGGAGCTAACCTTTGTTGTTGGCAGCCTAGAAGTTCGCTATATAACCTTGTCTCCTAAAGTGGAAACAATTATAAGTGAATTTTAATTGTCTACTTATTGGGCTTTGCAAAGTACACAATGACTGCCTTTTGCAGTAAACCTGAACAAAACAAGCCAAGGTATAGATTTCATTTTATGCTGATATCTTGAGCACATTCCGGACTAAGAAAAATAAAATAAAGAGCTCACCTTTGTTGTTGGCAGCCTAGAAGTTCACTATATAACCTTGTCTCCTAAAGTGAAAACAATTATAGGTGAATTTTAATTGTCTACTTATTAGGCTTTGCAAAGTACACAATGACTGCCTTTTGCAATAAACCTGAACAAAACAAGCCAAGGTATAGATTTCATAGTTTTTGGAAACAAACTTCGTAAGCAGTAAACAAAATTCGCAGTGTATTTCAAGAACATCATTTGGAGACTAACTTTCAGGACCGATTTATTACGCATTTCAATAAAACGTTAATACTGGGAGGCTTAGCGCGGAACAGACGTCTGTTCCGTGCTAAGCCTCCCAGTAATCATGTCTTACCAACTAGCCCAGAGCTCTACTTTGCTGAATTAAACGTTGCATTTGCGCAGCGGTGAACTTCCAAGTGTCACTGCTCTCTGATTGCTTGGAAGCAGGCAACGCTGCTACTTGTCAAGAATTAGTTCTATGGAGACTGTTGTTATACGTAGCGCCTCTTGGGACAAAAAGATAGCAGTGCCCTGTTTTCCAGAGGCGTCAAAATGCCGCAGCGTTTGAACGGCGAAGACTAAGCCTTACATGCGGCTCACAGGCTTCGAGAACGCACTCTTAAGAGAAACAAGGATAACTCAGGGACACGAGGGAGGCGATGCGTGCGATGCCCTCCTTGAATGATGCTGACACGTGAAGGCTCTTGAAAGATGCTTGCATGCGCCTGCTCAGAAGTGTTTAGTAAGCACAACCTCGCTTCTTTTTTTTCTTCAGGTATGTTCGCTGACATAGTGTTAGCGCTAATACACTGTTAGCACCACTTAAAGATTTTGATAAGTTTATAAAAGATAGGTTGATAACACAACTCTGACACTAGTTTTAGAAGCAGCAATTTTGGAATTATGTGGTATGCTTATTTCTGTAGGAAACAACCGCAGCTTGGAAAAAAAAAAAAGCTAGGCACTAGTGCAAGTTCGTGTTTTGTCTTTTATGCTGACAAAATGCGTAAACATTACTCGTTACGAGAAAAGCCTTCGGCGTTACTTGTTGCGCCGACAAAATTCTCCCCTGAAGACGCCTCTCAAGCAGTCTTATGAGGAAAGAGCTATGGCTTCTTAATTTCATGACACAGACACATCCTCGACTG
This sequence comes from Amblyomma maculatum, assembly GCF_055883805.1. Classification (NCBI taxonomy): domain Eukaryota; kingdom Metazoa; phylum Arthropoda; class Arachnida; order Ixodida; family Ixodidae; genus Amblyomma; species Amblyomma maculatum. Next base: position 23,095,052 of record NC_139349.1, on the reverse strand, counting down.
AGGGCACTGTGCACCAATTCCGAAAATTTTATACAGGTCGTTCATATATCGATACTCAGCACTGGCGGAGCTCAATGGGGCGGTAGTTTTCGCGACATTTGTATGAACACTTTAATGCGATCATAGATGGTAAAGCTATTCAAATGGTGTGTTATACTATATTTCCTTAGCGTTAGCATGTATCTGTTGGTGCAAAAGGATGTACTGCCCGTGTATGTATGTATGTATGTATGTATGTATGTATGTATGTATGTATGTATGTATGTATGTATGTATGTATGTATGTATGTATGTATGTATGTATGTATATATGTATGTATGTATGTATGTATGTATGTATGTATGTATGTATGTATGTATGTATGTATGTATGTATGTATGTATGTATGTATGTATGTATGTATGTATGTATGTATGTATGTATGTATGTATGTATGTATGTATGTATGTATGTATGTATGTATGTATGTATGTATGTATGTACGTACGTACGTACGTACGTACGTACGTACGTATGTATGTATGTATGTATGTATGTATGTATGTATGTATGTATGTATGTATGTATGTATGTATGTATGTATGTATGTATGTATGTATGTATGTATGTATGTATGTATGTATGTATGTGTGTATGTATGTATGTATGTATGTATGTATGTATGTATGTATGTATGTATGTATGTATGTATGTATGTATGTATGTATGTATGTATGTATGTATGTATGTATGTATGTATGTATGTATGTCTTCAAACTGAAGGCTTTGACGGCCCCATACAAAAGCTAAGGGAAGCATGGTTGTCCATGCTCAATACGCGCACGCACCGTATACAATACCAGTACAATGAAAGTTAATAAACGTCAATAACCTCACTCCAAAATATTGCCCTTTCGGGTTATAAAGATTTCTAGTTTCAGCACGCTAGCAGTCTTAAGCCGAAAATAATATGCGAGGCATAGCCTCTGCCTTAGCTACCTTCCTCTAAATGGTAATAAGAATCCGGAGTTAGGAGCAACGAGAAGTTGAACCTGGTAATTTTGGCAAAGACTGTACATGCACCAATATTGCAAATAGAAAACTCAATTGCAGAGTATCCAAAGGTTAACGACGCGCGCTGCCGCGCGAAACCAAACTTTAACAGATCTTGTTCGGATCGAGCTGAATGCACCTTTAATGGGATCAAAGGTAACAAGAGAGCAAACAAGAAATGGCGTGGAGGGAGGAGAAGCTGAAGTAACAAGGTAAGAAAACCGCATCGCATAGCAACGCGACTTCTGAGTCGAGGGTGTCCCACATTGGCTGCGCCTTTACTGTGTGACTCCGCAAACAACTGGCAGGATGGAAGTGCGGGGGGAGCGGGGTGAGGCTCGAGAAGAAAGCCGGCTATGGCCTGTTCATTCTACCCGCTGCAGCAAAAGCGGCCTGGGGGTGGCGGAGGGGGGCACTTTCCTCACTCTTAGCCGCAACAGCGAACGTGATCGCCTTGCAGATACCTCCTCCCCGGAGAAAACGGAGCACGGGCAGCAGCGCCACGACGAAGACGCTTCTTTGGGCTGGTCCTAGAGCGGCGCCCTTTAAACTGCTCTCAAAGAGGTTGGCGCTTTCTGCGTTTGCCTTGCTTTTGGCCTCTTTGTTCTCTTCGATGTTTGTTCCTGGGAGTCGGAAAAAACGACGAGTATTCCTACAACGAGCAGGGAGAGGCGGGGAGTATACACAGGTGGTCTGAGAAAAATTTGCTTTAGAAAGGTGCCGATGTCACTGAAAATGGTTCGCACTAATCTAATGAACACAGTAATTAAGGAATCATGCACAAACAGTATTCCTTAATACAAGATTACAAGAGTTGGACAAACACAATCAGTTATTTTGATAGCGGCTGAAAGATGATGCGGTGAGAGAGAAATTGGCATCTAGGTATGAATGAATACGCCACGAAATATCAATGACGTAGGTCAAAAGCGACTCATCAACTGCAAAAGGAGAAATGACGTTTCGACCGCGTTACGGCTCGGCTGTTCATCATGTGATGGCGCTAGGATATACTTTTTCTTCTGGATCGTTTGAATTTATCATCATCATCAGCCTGACTATACCCACTGCAACGCGAAGGCCTCTCCCATATTTCTCCAATTATTCCGATTCTGTGCTAGCTGCATCCACTTGACCCCTGTGAACTTCTTAGCCTTATCCGCCCACCTAACTTTCTGGCGCCACCTGCTCCTTTCCTTCCCTTGGAATCCAGCGTTTTACACTAAGCGACCATCGGCTATTCTCTCTTCGCACTACATGTCCTACCCATGCCCATTTCTTCTTCTTGATTTCCACTAGAATGTCAGTAACTTGAGTTATTTCTCTGACCCACTCTGCACGCTTCCTATCTTTTAATGTTATCCCTACCATTTTTCGCTCCATAGCCCTCTTCCTCAACTTAACTTGTCCTCAACTTAAGTAGAACCCTCGTCGTTAGCCTCCACGTTTCAGCCGCATAGTTGAGTACAGGTAAGATGCAACTGTTGTATACTTTCTTCTTGAGCGATACCGGTAAGCTACTAGTAATAATCTGCGAGTGATTGCCAAACGCGCTCAATCCCAATCTTATTTTTCTTGTTATTCCATTTTTGTGGTCCGGATCTGCGGTTACTACCTGTCCTAAGTAGAAATATTCGCCTACTACTTCCGGTACTTCGCTACCTAATGTAAACTGCTGTTCCTTCCCGAGGCTGTTGAACATTACCTTAGTCTTCTGCATATTGATGTTCAAGCCTAACTTTCTACTTTTCCTGTCTAGGTCATGAATCATTATTTGTAGTTCATCCCCCTAGTTACCTAGCAAAGAAATGTCATCAGCAAATCGCAGATTACTGAGGTATTCTCCATCTACCCTTATCCCTAACTGCTCCCATTCCAAGTCTCTGAATACTTCCTCTAAGCAAGCTGTGAATAGTACTGGGGCGATCGTGTCTCCTTGCCTAATACCTTTCTTTGTAAGAATTCTGTTTCTTTATGCAGAATTGTGGTTACTGTGCAGCCACTAAATATATCTTCCAGCACTTTCACGTACGGCTCGTCTGCCCCCTGATTTCGCAATGCCTGCATCACCGCCGAGGTTTCAACTGAGTCAAATGCTTTTTCGTAATCAATGAATGCTATGTATAAGGCCTGGTTATATTCAGAGCATTTTTCTATCACCTGGTTGATGGTATGGATATGAACGATAGTAGAGTACCGTTTTCGAAAAATTGCTTGATCCTTTGCTTGATTGCAGTCTAAGGTTGCCCTGATTCTATTAGCGATTACCTTAGTAAATACCTTATACGTAATAGACAGTAAGCTGATTGGTCTGTAATTTTAGAGGTCCTTAGCGTCCCCTTTCTTATAAATGAGAATAATGTTTGCATTTGTCCATGGTTCAGGTACCGTAGACGACACCAGGTACTGCGTATACAGGGTGGCCAGTTTTTCTAGCACGATATCTCCCCCGTCCTTCAACAAATCTGTAGTTATGTGATCCTCTCTAGCTGATTTTTCCCTTTTCATAGTTTCTAATGCTTTCTTGACCTCGTTCTTCATCACTGGTGGAAAGTTTGAATATTTTTCCCTACCATAAATCTCATTTCGGTCCTGACTACTTTGGCTACTGTGGAGATGTGTACAAATCCACAGCTACTTTGACCATGTTGTCCTAATTCGTGATGACGTTGCCCGCCTTGTCGCTTAGCGCATACATCTGATTTTTGCCTGTGCCCAATTTCTTCTTCTTCGCCGCCTTAAGGCTTCCCCCGTTCTTTACAGCATACTCAATTTTCTCCATGTTATACTTGTTTATATCGGCCACCTTGCGCTTATTTATTACCTTTGATATCTCGGCCAATTCGATCTGGTCTTTCATACTCTGGCTTTTCTTAATCAAATCTTTCGTCTCCTTAGACAGCTTACCGGTATCCTCTCTAACTATCCTACCGCCTACTTCTACCGCACACTCAGTAATGATATCTCTGAAATTATTGTTCATTCCTTCTAGGGTAATGCCGCCATCCTCGGTTAGAGCTGAATATCTATTCTGTAGCGAGATCCTGAACTCTTCTGTCCTCCTCCTTACCGCTAATTCGTTGATGTGTTTCTTTCTTACTAATCTCTTGCGTTCCTGGAGTTATGAAATCTGTATTCTAGCAATGCCCGGGTTTGAGCTCGCTGAGCGGACGTCCTTTCAATTTGTATCAATATTTTAATTTTCAAGTGCCCCCTTTCTTATTGGAAAGGTGTTTAGTGAACAGACATAAAAAATAACTGCGATTTTTTTCAACAAACGATTTCGACTGCTCCAGCATATTTGAATAATTTTTCTTTCACGTATATCATTTTGGAGGAAGAAATTATCAGATAATTATTAAAGAAATTAGACAAGACACTCGCTCTGACTGCAAAGGGTGAAGACCGCGCCCATTTTAATGTGCGTGATGCGTCAAATCACGGTGTCACTTAAAGTTAAGCTTGCGCAAGCCGGAAAGTTCCTGCTTTCCCACATGTGATCACGTCTTACTCGGGATGCAAACTGTTCCGGAGAGTTTAATTTCCATCTCAACCTCCACATCAAAAGGCTTCCCCTGGTGGCAGCTCCTATCAACTCGGCTATGTTATGAGGTCTAGTGACGTGACAAAAACCAGACGACCAATCAGTGCCTAATCATATAAACTGGAAAAAAAGTGATACCATCTTGCAGAGGTACTCCAGTGATTGTTCGCCTTTATTGGCGACAGCGCCGACGTCGGATTTGCTGCTGAAGAGGGCCTTTCACGTTACGACGTTAAAATATTGGAGTTTTCTATGTAGAAACTTGAATAGTGGAGCAACCAGCAGCACCATTCAGCTCCCGACCGTAATCCCGTTTTTTGTGAGATGCTTGCTCACCCACCCGCCCACCTTCCCACCCGTCCATTTGTTGCCTTTTCCGATCCGGGCCACCCTATCCCCACAGTCTATAAGCGCCACATTTACTTACCTCTACCTATCTGACATTCAAGAAAAGTTCTGTTCCGCACGCGAAGCCCCGTCGCATAGAGCAAAGCTAGTCAGTAGAGTGAAAGGACCACAGTAACCACTAAGCGAAAATCTAATCACTTCGATGCTTTTAATGAAGCACGTTTCATGGTTTTTCAATAACTGATTAATTTTTTTTGCAATGGTGAAAATTCTACATTCACTAGTTCCTACGGCATAACAATGGAGCTTAAAGGCGGAAATAACGTTTAGCTTTGCGCAGAACTTTTCGAAATTTCTTCTGTCACCCGTTCCAGAAAGGAAATTGTGTTGTTTCGTATATCTATTAAAGAAATGATAGAAAATATCTTCCTCAGACAAAACTTCGTTCCAAAAATGCCGCCATCACAAGCTCTGACAGTACAGCTGTTATGCCAGCTGTAATGTTTGAAGTGCTGAGAAAATGAGAAAAATATTTTACCTGCAACGGCGAAATGTGCCCTACAGCTTACCAATGTTATTGAATTTGCGAGAGAATCGGTCGTTGCAGCCAACTAAAGCACTAAAATAATTCAAAGCACCTTTCTGCGACTTCTTTTCGACTCCGATATTTTTCGTATTATGTGCGCAAATGTGTACTATGTTTGCACTGAAGACTCAACTACTATCGTGAGAAATTTATAAATAAAGTGTCTTCCATCGATGATAAGACCGCTTCCGGCAGTTTTCTTTAATCAAGAATAAAGGGGAATGAAAAACGTGCTCATAGACTCGGATTCAATTGCTGAGACAAGGCTTAATGCTGCTCACGCTTATCGTTAATGAAGTTGACCGTATAATTAACTCGTCGTTAAGGTCACAATCTCAGTGAAAAATTTAAGACACCAAGTTCCCTCAAATATACATATGCAGCTCGCGTGCAAGCGCCCGTCGACACTGCGCACCAATATGCAATGCAAATAGGGTAATTATGGCGGCGGAGAAATTACATCGCGTAATAGAATCCACGAAGATTTGCGCCGGGACGCAACGTCCGCGCCAGCCCCGGGTACGAATTAAGCGTAGCTCGCGTGCGCGCTCGTCTCGCGTTAGACACAGAGAGGGAGCGTTGGAATCCTGTTAGCACCAGGATCAGCGACTTCAATCTGGGAATAAACGCAGGTGTATCTCTCGCCTCCTAGCAGATTATGTTCTAGCGAAATTCACCGCCGTACTTGCGCATCCCAAGCGGCGCGTAGAGAGCGAGGTTGTATGGCGGAAACCACGGGACAGATTTTAATTTTTCGTTTTAAGGCGATAGCCTTTATAGGGTCATCAGCGTCGACACGAGTTTAGCGTCTGCTGAGGGTGTCACGCTGCCATTGCCCAAAAGTCAATTGATTGACGTGTAGAAGAATGGTCGCATCAAGTAAAGGGTGAAAACATGTGCCCGTGTGCAAAGTTTAGTTGATGTGGGGTAATTAGTTAATTAGTCAATAAGTAATTAGTAATTCGAGGGGTGGAGGCTAACCAAGAGAGTTTTACTTAAGTTGAGGACAACCCAGAGGGCTATGGAACGAAAAATGGTAGGCGTAACATTAAGGGATAGAAAGCGTGCAGAGTGGGTCAGAGAAATAACTGAAGTTACCGACATTCTAGTAGAAATTAAGAAGAAGAAATGAACATGGGCAGGACATGTAGTGCGAAGAGAGGATAACCGATGGTCGCTGAGGGTAACAAACTGGATTCCATGGGAAGGAAAGCGTAGCAGGGGGCGGCAGAAAGTTAGGTGGGCGGATAAGGTTAAGAAGGTCGCAGGGGTCAAGTGGATGCAGCTAGCACAGAACCGGGTTAAGTGGAGAAATATGGGAGAGGCCTTCGCCCTGCAGTGGGTATAAACAGGTTGATGATGATGATGAATTCGAGGGGTAATTAGTTAATTAGAGCCAAACAAGTGAATTCGACGTCAAAGCAGCCAAGGAGGTCGATATAGTGTGCAGACGCCAAAACAGCCCCAGATGTCGAAACTGTGCACAATACGTCATTATTGAGCGAAAAAAAACAACAACATGCGAATACGTTGCAAAGCTTTAATGTCAGGCCTCTTCATTGCGTTACACCGAAAACTCGAGTAAAGAGATAATAAAGTAGTAGAAGAGATAAAACAGTACAGACAGTTGAAAATAGGAAAAAGTACCACCAAAAGAGGAAAAGTAAGAACAGTACATAAAAAAGCAATAAAAGGAGAAAATAAAAAGCAAAAGAAGCAAAGAAAAAAATAGAAGAAAAAGAAGCAAATAAGAACAAAGAGTTGCAGGAAACGCTTTCGCCTTACCGCACGTAAGAGAGATCTAAGTGAGATCGAAGCACCTCCAACGAATTCTCAAGCCTTGCACCTTACGATGCCTCTATTTTACGCAATAAAAGCCATGCCGGTATCCCCTCGCAAAAGACTGCGACACTTGAACTTGCTCTGTAGTGGTGAATTCAGTTGATTTAGCATCTATAGATAATAGATAATAAAGATAATATAGATAATAAAGCGACAAGCATTTTTCGTGCAAAATTGCCGCTGTTACGTGCAGATTCAATATCTTGCCATGTCATGTGAACAGTTAGGTGAGGCCGAAGATAGGCCGGATATTCTCTTCTAATGTTTAATTTCCACACGCGCGCCCTCTGTCTCAGCCATAGGGTTCTGACGTAGTGGCTAGCGCGCGAGCGAGACGCACACACAATGTAGGTGGACAGAACACACGCTAGAATTGCAATCGAATTTTACTCCGGGAAGAAAGTGTTTCTACAAAGTATTTTCAATTTTTTTTTGAATTTTTCATTCTACTTCCTTACTTTCTACGGCGTCTAGCAACCAACTAGCCCAAATAAAAGCCTTCGCAGTAAGAGCATGAACACAAAACTTGCTGCAGCAATGAAACGCCATAAAAAAGTCACTCATTGACATTGGACACCTAAGAAGGAAAATTAAAAATAATAATAATTTAAAGCCAACATGGACACCAAGTATTTTTTTTTTAGCGAATCGCTTAATATTGCTCAACATGTGTACTTCCATGAGAGGATTAAGAGCAGCGCGAGCAGGATTGGAGAGCTCGCACCGATATTCACCACGAGAGCAGTAATATTAACGCGAAAATGTTAATTACCCCGTTCTGCAGAATACCCAGCGTTGTCAGCCTGGGCGCTGTCAGCTTTGTGGGGGGAAAATAGCCAGCATGCTCCTGGCACCGAAGATTGGTGATGCCGTGCACTGATAGGTCGACGTATGGCGTAATATCCCAAGCCACGGCCGATTTCGAAGGAACTGAAAATTAAGGCTTTTTCTTTTTGGTGGAAGGGCAAGATGGGAATCGTGCTCCTTGAGACTCTTGAGTTCCTAGCCAAATAAACTACGCATATAGGCACGTAGGAACCTTTGTGGGGCTTGGTTAAAGAAGGGCAGTATGTCTATCTCAGGTCGTCGTAAAGATAACGCAGTAGCTTATTACTCTATGCTAATAAATATGTTTGAAACAATGGGGGCACATATTCAAGTACTAATGATTCAAATATTACCAATGTATTCAAATATCAATTATAAAGCAGCAAGGAACTACATGAATGAACCAATATCTCCCAAATGAAATTATTCGTGCACATCAGCTCTCTGGGTTTCTTTGCTTTTAGACACTTCCGCAACTTCGACTTCAGTAAACGCAGCTTTTTCATAAAAATGTCCCAAGTACAGGCATGAAGCGTATGCATCGAATTTGACTTCCCCCCTAAGCTTACATTTTCATGTGTTTTCCATAGGCTGTTCCTACCACCGCGTACGGCGGCAGACACAACAGTGGGTAGCATTTTTTTCCCGCACTAATGTAACGATCCGCCTCCCCCCCCCCGCCCCCTCCCCCCTTCTCCCTAGGTGAGCTCAGAATTTCAAACAGTGTTCTTTAGCGCTGAAACAGATACCGCATGCTTCGCTCCCAACGGAATCGGCGCTGTTAAACTCTATTCAAGGCATCAGCGTGGACGAAAGAAACTGAGAGAGCACGGGAAGCAGGCGCTATAGGACATGACTACCATCCAGCTCTATTCAACCTACAAGTGCCTCTCTCGTTCTCTGGCTTCCAACTGGCCGTAAACTCCGTTTCGAAGCCGACGAGCGTGATACAATTTGCGCCATTTACATAGTACAGTCTGGAAGAGGGGCTTGAAAGGCAGGAGGGACAGAAGAGGAGGGTGGGTGTAGGGGGTGAGATTCAAGAGGGGTGGCGAGGTGGGAATGGCACAGTTAGAGAAGGAATGACGAAGAGCTCCAATGCGTACATAGCACAATGGAGGCAAAGGGATACCGAAAGTAGGCAGAAGGCAAGCACTGCGGAATCCTAAACGCGAGGGAAAGGAAGCCTCGCGTGGGAAGTGAAGTGGGTAGAAGCATGTGAAAGGCCGAGGACTTGGGGGGGTAACTGGGTAGAACTCGACTGGCGCGCCGGTGATTAGGGTTTCGGCGCTGCGTACTCACGTATTCCGACCTCAGGCAGCTTGCACCGCCTTCGTGACCGGCATCGGTGGCGGCCACGGTTTCCCTGTTCACATCGCCGCGATGGACAATGCCCATCGTTGCCGCGTCTGCAGCGACGCGGGCAAAAAAGAGGCCGGTTTGGTATGCCACTCTCGGACTCGGTGGACCGATGCTGAGTAGTGCAACTAGAGTCAGACTTTGAGGCAGGACTCTGACCTACTCAAGCGAGAGAAACACGCTGCCGCGCAAAATCCCGGGCCAGCAGCCGCACGGCGACCTGTCTCGGTAACCGTCACCGCCGCTTATGCATGTGCGACAATTTTGGTATCTCGTCAGGCCAGACATGGTTCGAGTCCATGGCTGCCATTAGATATGAGAACACATGATGGACGCCGCTGCAGCCCGCTTCTGAGTTTTCTTTTCGGCAAAGCAAAGAACTTGCCATGCCTGTTTATTTTTACATGCCTTCTCCCACATCGTCACCAGGCCGGACTTAATCATCCCGGCCAACCTCCATATCTTTGCTTTCAATAAACAATCTTCTTCTTCTTCTTCTTCTTTTCGAGGCTTCATCTTTGTCCTTCAGCGCTAGTAGGCTCATTTTGTTTCCTTTAAATTTTGTACGGGGACATGAAGCATATAATGTTCCATTGAATTATTTCATGTCTCATGCACACGGGGAATCATTTACAGCGTAATGGGTTCATTTTAACGCCGCGAACTGATACCGACGCAAGACATTAGTAATAAAGGCTGTGGTGGAAACTTCTCTACATCGTCTGACGAGTGCAACACGCTTTTCGCCTCGGGCCGACAATAAGTCGCAGGCTAAATATTTAAGTGGGGCTACAATTACAGTAATATAATTACTCATTCGCTCAAGAAGAGGCTGAGATGATGTGCTTCCACATATGTCTAATGCCTTTCTTAATACCTGTAACAGTTCGCGACGCGAAATATCTAGGTTTCTGCCTCAACTGTAGCATGCCATTTGAATCGGTTATGTTGTGTGTCACGATTTAAGAAACAAGTCTCACCTGGTGTTTTCTACATTTGGAATATGATATTTAGAAATGCAGCATACATTCGAGCATACTTCGTCTTTAAAAATGGCATATCGTGTTTGAAACCTTACTCGTTTGGACCTACTAATAAAAATATTGACTTTATAAAACGTCTTCCGCAAATCTGTGTTGAACATATTGAATAACGAAATATCCGTAAGCTCCTCACGATAGCATTTTCAACGAGCAGCTTTAATTGGCAGCATTCCTTCATCGATTTTGGGAAAAACCAGCAATGTTGTATATCCGAGGCTTCTAAAAAACTGAATCATAGTTGGGCAGCAAACTTGCAAATGAATGACGTCATCGAGCGACTGTATAACGCACACAGCAAGCCGAACTTTCAAGTTGCGGCACTTGAAGGCATTCATCCCCATCCGTGCACGAGGCAATCCGATGCTTGTCGTCTGTTTATATATGCTCGCCAGTGGCCGGGATTCCTTAGGCATCAGTTGTTCCGACTTTTGTATAAAAAATAATGACGAAGTCGTTCGTCGTACAGCATTCCTAACGGTGCCACTATTTTGCATATAGATTGGCTGGAGTCGGTGTAGGCATATGAAGTTTCATAACCTAACCTAAGCATGATAGTTGGAGCGCGATTCAAGAATTGCACCTACGGTGGGCACATCACACTTAGTTTCGACGCCCCAGGAACCTCCTCAAGTCTTATGAGAGCCGACATTGCTATATATATATATTTATATATATATATATATATATATATATATATATATATATATATATATATATATATATATATATATATATATATATATATATATATATATATATATATATATATATATATATATATATATATATATATATATACTACCACTACCCCCTGTCCCGCGAAATGTCACTATTACCACAACCATCAGCTTTTGATAAAGGGGGTCACTAAAGCTTTGAAACGAGCTAGAATGTCTCAGTAACGTATATCAGGATTGGTACGAAACATCGTCATCAAGGGTCCGCAAATACAGACATTAATTCACTTACAAGTTTATAACTAAGATGCCTTGTTACGCTATGACCAAGTTACGTTATGTTACTGTGCCAGGTGCATCAGGGGGATGGGCCTGTATTTATTTTACTTCTTTCATTTTATTTAGCAATACTGCAGGCCAATGTTTTGTTCTATACAGGAGGGGCATTACATCAATATGACAAAGTGAACAGGCTATATAACAATAATAACCAGGATCGACAAAAGGTGACATAAAAAAGGGACACAAATCCAGAAAACGTCGGAAACACTATACAACGGCTATACAACGTGCACTATAAAAAGCTAAATTACGAGGAAACAAAGATCGAAACTGCAAATTTCATTCTATTTATATTCCATTGTATTCATATTCGAAATTTCATTCTAGCAAAAAAAAAAAAAAGATAATCAAGAACTGCAACTCAGGGTGCCTGTGATAGACTCAAAAGACGTTCTAGTTTTTTTAGGAAATCGTTGGATTCAAAGACAATTGGAGGTAATTCGTTCCATTGTTTCACGGGTTTGGGAAAAAACTGTTCTTATAGGAGTTTGTTTTTGCAAACATCGGAGTCCGTATGTGTTGTGAACTATCCCTTGTTCACCTGGTAGTAGCTTGCTGAGTGCAATTTGGAAGGATTAACATAATTTTTCCTGAAATAACTTCGAGGAGCTCAAGGAGGCGGTTCTAGAGAGTCAGAAACAACGCCTAACAACAACGCAGGCGGGTAGGGAAATCCTGTCAAAACTAGGGCTATGGCAGGCACTAAGAACTTCTGAGATCAAATCACAAATTCCGACATCCACAAGAAACAACATCTATGTGAACCCGATACCCAAGCACATGCACCATGAGTTACAGAAGGGTCGAAGGAAAGCCAGAGTCAAATCATTGGAAAAACAATTGTCTAAAGACGCGGAAGTTGTCTGCGTGGACATAGGGGCTTACGGCGAACCTGGCAAGTTCACAATAGCTGCAGTTGACCACAAGAAGAGGCCAATTATTCAGGCTTCGATCTATGCCAAGGATCCTGCGGAAGCGGAATCACTGGCATTAGCCATCACCATAAAAACACAAGACAACCAAAAGAAGTCATCACACGTAGTGACGGACTCTCAACCAGCCTGCAGGGACTACCTGGCCGGAAAACCTCACAAAAGAGCGTGTGCAATATTACGTTCCATCTCCCAGACGCACACAATTACATGGACACCTGGGCACGAAGGCCTAGAAGGAAATGAGGTAGCGAATGATCTAGCCCGAGCTCTCACAAACCGGGCGGATCCCCATCCCTACCTCACCCCTCTCCTAGGACCCTACGGCGACAGGCTGGAACACTTACGGTTAGAAAGAAGAATTTTCTCACCACCACACAAACAACTTCCTTCCTCGGACGCTATAGACTGGAGAAAAATACAAACACATTCCCTAATCTTCAAATTTTAAATAAGATAAGCCCAACAAAATACACGAGTTACTGTCCTTGGTGCGGTGCAAGCCCCACACTCTATCACATCTCTTGGGAATGCCAGGACAAACCTGACCCAACGTTAATAGTGCCATGCCCGACACACGAGCAGTGGGAGGCGGCCCTGACCAGCGACAACCTGGACCAGCAAGCCTGGATTATCCAGCTAGTCCGCAAGTCAGCTGCTGCCAGCGGAGCCCTGGACTAGGGGCACCGACCACCCAGCTCCTGCGAATTTTTACTGATTATATGCTCATTAAAAGTTTTCTCTCTCTCTCTCTTCCTGAAATAAATTTATGAAGAAGCAGAAGTCGGCTTATTTTTCGGCATACTTGTAATATTGGAATATGATGTTCTTGCATGAGCAAAGAAGGTGAATCTAGTCATTTATATTTCCCGATTATAAACCTTACAGCTTGTCTTTGAATGCGTTCGAGTTTTTTCATGTCCTTTTTGGTACACCAATCCCAGAGTACCGAAGAATATCCTAATTTGAACCTTACGCATGGATTATATGCTAAAGGCTTTGTATTCGCGGGAGCATTTTTGAGCTTTGTTTTAAAAAGTTGTCGTGTTCGCGCGTCGTCAATGTAGCGAAGAAGTACGCTGTACTTTTAAGTGTTCATTAAACACTCTGGAGGGTGCGACCAGCGTCGGCCGAGGCGGAAGCCGAACTAGCCGGTCGAAAAGCGGAGGGAACATGCGTCCACAGATGGAGGTTGCTTACCAGAACAAGAGGAGGGTAAGGAGCCCGCTTTTGGGGCATCCCGATGACAGTGGAGAGTGGGTGAGTTCTCGCAGCGACGCGCGGAGAGGGGTGCCAGGGTCTGTGCATTAAGGCGCACTGCTCTAGTCACAGAATGGACGAGAACACAGCACTTAAAACACAACAAAATCATTACTTTTTAAAAGCAGAAGCAGAAATATTAGAAATATATTTAGACTGTGATAGATTATTTGTAAGCGTTACTGCTAGCTATTTATACTTATCAACTTCGAAAATCGCACTGTATGCCTTTTGCCCTCCCCCTGAAGTATATATACATACTTGAAATAGACATTTTCCCTTCTTTTCCTTTGCTCCTTTGCATATCATTCCAGGCATAAGTTTTGCTGCCGGAAGAGGGCGCTCGCAAAGCAAAGCCTGTCGTACAGAGCGCTCACCATGCAAAGTGCACTTGAACGATTTCGAGTGCCCCTGTATGGGTCTGCATCATAACTTATCAGTTGACATTTGACATGAGAAAATTCACCTTCGAATGTATACATGTCATATAATTTTTGCTAAGTGTCAGCTCCTGATGTCTCGTATAAAAGGACAGGAGAGGGTCAATTTCTATAGCTATCAAAAGCCCTCCTTGGTTTAACTATTCTCAGTCTGTAGGAAACAACATGCACAAGGATAACTGGACGTAAGTCGCGACCGCACTGTGCTGCCAAATTTTTGGTCGTTTAGAAGCGATGAGTTTAACTTCTAAAGCGCGTGTGCTGCGGTCTGAATTGTGAACCGTCAGTGCCAGGTAACCGCCGTAGAGTGACCAGAGCCCGCACCGTTTCACGCAAGGCTGCGAGAAGCAAGAGTGCAAGGTGCATACATCTGATATAAGCGAGTGTGAGAATGCTCCCCAATGGGCGTACGTGATCGGGGAGCACGACATAAAGCTCATATATATATGAAAGCCCTAGATGTTTTAACATGCGAAAGAATTGCTCCTTCCACTATGTGTCGCAGGACTGCTGCAATCAATGGGACCGCACTCACGAATTAAAGTCGGTCATCGGAACTACACGCCAGTCGCATTCCAGTGCTTTCAAAGTGGTTGATACGCTGCGCTACAATGATAAAGCTCTAAACAATTAGCGCTCTTGGCTTCCTATAGTGTAGAAAATCACAGGATGGCAAACGGCCTTCGGCATCAATAATGTTGGTCAGGCCAGGAGAAGAGACATTATTAATAGTTTGGCAGAAAGGGCTCTGTGTCCTCCCCTTTTCACTCTCAGTCTTCGCTTAACTCTTAAAAACTCTTAAAAAGCCGCCATGATTTTATTTACGCTTTCATGCGCCTGTCTCTAGACGACTAAGCCCTTCTGCATTGCCGGTAAACCTCCTAGATTTGCTTGAACCGGCTTGTTCTCTTTGTGCTTCGGATACTGCGAGGCATTTAGAAGCGATAGCTTCTCTATGCGAGGTAAAGCCATGGTCACCGTGTGCTTCCGATGACCTTCAAACAGCTTCGAGGTAAAATTGGAACTCCTTTGGGTAGCTATATATGTTTCCACCAAATGTCAAGGTCAAAGTCAAGGTCAATGGGCAACGTCAACTGAGATGGAAAGTAGCTTAACGCGTGAGCGGATACGTGCAGACATAATATCGCTGACGTCAATCTCGAGATATATACAGGCGCCACGTGCTCCTCAGCCGGTGCCACACCATGGACTCGCAGGAAGAGCAAAGGAGCAGTAGTGCTCGTTGCGATCGTTAGCTGGCAGCAAAATGCATTTCGAGCTGAGAGTTTGCGGATGAGAATAAAATGGGCTAAAGCCAAAAAAAGTGGCGGATACTGCGGAACAACGTAAAAAGTGTCTTGCGAAATGGCTCCGCGACGACGCTGCAAGGCATGAGCGACGAGCAGCCCAGATGGCCACTGGCGTCGCCGCTTCTGTGTCGAGACCGACAACAACAATGACCGAAGAAGAATAAAGGGGCAACTGGAATCAATTTTATGTGTAAACCATGCTGCAGCTATCGCTTCACACAGGTTTAACCGAAGCTAAACCACAGCCAATTGTTATTTGTTTGATCATCCTCCTCGTTGGATTCAAGGCCGCATTGCGCGCGGTGCTCCTGGAGGAGGAGGAGGAGGAAAAAACTTTTGTTTTATACTTCCTCATCTTCCTGAGTGGAGCCATCAGTCCAGCGCTCCATGTGCCGCCTCAATCCTGCAGGCCCAACAAAACAGCTGTCGCTGGTCTTGCGGATTGGTGTTCCTGGAGCGGCCTGTCAGCGGCAGCGAGGTTACCAGACCCTGAAACCAGGCACTAGACCAGATAGATGCGCCTGTTGTAAGGAGCTAGCGCCACACGGTATTTGCATATTTCGGTAGGAGGGTTAACCGAGGAAGAAAACGGCACACGTATGTGGCGCGTCAGGGGAATTGGCACGTAGGAGAGAGATCGGCGGAGCAGTGTTGCTGGAGGACGGGTGGTCAAGGAGCTGCGGCTGATCGCATGCCGCCTGGCCTACTACCCGGGATACCAGAACCGGAAGTGTCCACGGAGCTCATGCCAATCGCATCCACCAGTCCTATGACCCATGTGACCACACCTGAGAGTGGCCGATGTCTGTTGTGCTCCTGGAGCACGTAGCCAGCACGCACGTTCGGATTCGTGCTGGGTGCCTGGACAGACGCATCTAGAAAGCGGACGTCTCTGCCACGGCACGGCAACCTAAGGCGTCCTTCTCGCCCCGGCCGAGCGTCTCCTGCCGCCAAGACACCTGCTGGCCTCATCCAAGTGCATGCGGACACCGGACGTTCCTTCCACTTCAGGCCCACGCAACCGAGAGCGTCCGCATGGTCTTCCTTCTTCTAGCGTCCGGTGACTGTTATTAGTTTGTATTCATCTTCGGTTTTCCTGTTAAGCTCGTCATTTGTTATTTGTTGTGTTTTTGTCTAGTCTAATGTGTTTGTATAAAAAGATGTGTTCTTAGTTTGACCGGTCTGGTCTCGTGTTTGTTTGGTCCCACTAAATCAGAAATTTGATTGGTGGGTTTTAAAGAACCTCCTCACACCTACAGAGACTCAAGTCCAAGTAGAGGCACTCATAGGGCCTTCACAGATCACAGGTGGCTCCTCTTCATAGCTTGCTTTGACATCTTGCCCAAAGGCCGTGACGCGATGTCTTTTGCAGATTGCGCAGCATAATTTTATTCTTCGTGAATAGTAGGTGCGCTGCAATTTAAAAACTATGCCACAGTCGTGTCAGGAAAGTGATCAGTCAGATATATTACTTCAGTGACATTCATGATGTATTCCTTTAATGCAACGTCAGGAGGACACATATATCCGTCATGCGAGTAAGTCGCATGCCGGATATATGCGTCTTTATTTGTTCCAGCTCTGCGACGTTACATTTTCTCCATTTAACCTAAGTCACTTTGCCATACAACTTCCAAAGCCTCGAGCATCAAGGCGTCGTCACAACGTTAATGAAGCTTGATAAGTTTCAGATTCGCCTTTTTCGTTTCCAGATCTACGAACGCACAGCGATGAGTTTCAAACAGTAAATCTCCACACAAGCCACGCTTTCCCTCCGATTGCCCCGATTTTCATGTCACCATCCAGAAATGCGACATCTGAAGTTGTCCGACTGGGATAATTTCCTCCAAATCCACGACATTTCGCAGGGCGTCTCTTATCTTGGACGTGGTATATCCGCCTGGCGAAGTAGTCATGCCAGAAAACGGAGTAACCGGTTTGGTTACTGGTTGTATAAGGAAGAATCACGATAATCATTGCTTCTGGCGTTAACCCAAGCAGTATCTAGACCAGAGGCCGATTGCACGTTAGTAAGGAAGAATGTGAAGAATGTCTAAAAAGCGTTGCCAAACGGAACGCCGTCTTCGCCTCCACCACAGGCCACGCAGGCACGTGGGGGATGCCATCGATAAAGCAGTTTTATATCTGTGTGGTGTACTCCTTTGTAGAACATGCTAGATGGCTACTGTGTAGTAACGACTATGTATTACGAAGGCAATAACTAAGAGAATAAGCCCAATCTCGCAAGCATGAAATAAAACACTAAACGGTGGGAGATTTCAATCAACGACTTTCAGTGGTGTACTTAAAAGCGACCCTTCGTAAACATGCCACAAACTGCGAAACGGCGGCATATGGGAGCCTACATCCTTAGATGATTGCGGAGGTTTATCCCGGTTAAACTTAGTTATGCGAGATTACGCTCTGTTAACATGGTTAAAGGTGGGCAAGGTCGACGTAGAGGACGCTTGGAGATTCAACGAAGAGGCACCACTGAAGACGCCCGAAAACCGTCAAACAATGACTTGGAGCCAAATAGTTTTTTACTTCTGTTGAGCATAACTACACGGTCATACTGGCGTTTCTTATCTATGCGAGCTTCTCGCTCGTCGGTTTCTACAGCGAGCCAATCAATCATGCTTTCTCTTCGCTGCTTCTTCTCGACGAATTATATCCGCTGGCTGATCAGACTCAGCTTGAGGCCTGCGCTGAAGTTGTGTGTGTGTATCCTGCCTTTTTCCTCGTCTGCCAAAGCTGCGATTTGATGATGAGAAACAAAGGGGCGGCGAAGAAGTTGCACCCCTGACCTTGTCACGTGTTATCACAGCGGAGAGCTTCCGTGACAATCATCATCATCATCATCATCATCATCATCATCATCAGCCTGATTATACCCACTGCAGGGCGAAGGCCTCTCCCATATTTCTCCACTTAACCCGGTTCTGTGCTAGCTGCATCCACTTGACCCCTGCGAACTTCTTAATCTCATCCGCCCACCTAACTTTCTGCCGCCCCCTGCTACGCTTTCCTTCCCTTGGAATCCAGTTTGTTACCCTCAGCGACCATCGGTTATCCTCTCTTCGCACTACATGTCCTGCCCATGTCCATTTCTTCTTCTTAATTTCCACTAGAATGTCGGTAACTTGAGTTATTTCTCTGACCCACTCTGCACGCTTTCTATCTCTTAATGTTACCCCTACCATTTTTCGTTCCATAGCCCTCTGGGTTGTCCTCAACTTAAGTAGAACTCTCTTGGTTAGCCTACACGTTTCAGCCCCATAGGTGAGTACAGGCAAGATGCAACTGTTGTATACTTTCCCCTTGAGCGATACCGGTAAGCTGCTAGTCATAATCTGCGAGTGCTTGCCAAATGCGCTCCATCCCAATCTTATTCTTCTTGTTATTTCCTTTTCATGGTCCGGATCTGCGGTTACTACCTGTCCTAAGTAGACATATTCTCCTACTACTTCCAGTATTTCGCTACCTAATGTAAACTGCTGTTCCTTCCCGAGGCTGTTGATCATTACCTTAGTCTTCTGCATATTGATTTTCAAGCCTACCTTTCCACTTTTTCTGTCTAGGTCATCAATCATTATTTGCAGTTCATCCCCCGAGTTGCTTAGCAAGGCAATGTCATCAGCAAATCGCAGATTACTGAGGTATTCTCCATCTACCCTTATCCCTAACTGCTCCCATTCCAAGTCTCTGAATACTTCCTCTAAACAAGCTGTGAATAGTACTGGAGAGATTGTGTCTCCTTGCCTAACACTTTTCTTTATGGGAATTTTGTTACTTTCTTTATGGAGAACTATGGTTGCTGTGCAGCCACTATATATATCTTCCAGCACTTTTACGTACGGCTCGTCTACCCCCTTATTTCGCAATGCCTGCATCACCGCCGAGGTTTCAACTGAGTCAAATGCTTTTTCGTAATCAATGAATGCTATGTATAAGGGCTGGTTATATTCCGAGCATTTTTCTATCACCTGATTGATGGTATGGATATGATCGATAGTAGAGTAGCGTTTCCGAAACCCTGCTTGATCCTTTGCTTGATTGCTCCGTGACAATGATCGGTACGATAGCTCGGTCACCCCGGGTTCTGCTACTGCAACAGGAAGACGAAGAATAGGGCAGTGCCGTGGGAAGGAGCACTCGCTCTAGGCCTGCGCGGCGTCTCAAGGTCGAACGATCAATTGAATAACCTTGGGAGTTGCTGTTCGAAGGATAGAGGTGCGCTCAAATATTGCTCATGTCCTTGTAAACTCGGCGTGAGCGCATACCGCCGAGGGGCGAGTGTGCGCGAAGGAGGATCCGCGAAAGGAGCTTCTGACCACTATTTTCGTATTCTCTTTAGTGTTGTCACTTTTATAAAGCTCTCTACACGATGTACCACTAAGGGCGGAGCTTAAGCATACGCCAATTTCTTGTCCTGATCCTGTATTTTTTTCTACTTATTTTACTTTTCTAGCTGGAAATGGAAAGCACGGTATTACGAAGCTCTGCGCATTTGAACTGTTCCCAGATTTGAAAAACATCGGGTCTTGCAGCTAACTCTTTTTACTCCTTCGTAACGCTTCTTTTACACTCATTTGTTCAGTTCACGTGTCCATTGGCGCTGTTTGTGCTTTCTTAAGGAATGACATTTTAAACTTCGTAGCGTGTTTGAACACTGCATATATTTGGCAGGGCAGTAATCCTATCTTTCGTGATTATAAAGTACCCAGTGAATTATAACTAGCATCGTTATTATTGTTGCTATTCTCTAATAATAATAAAGCAGTCTATGAACAATTTGTAAACTGTACGGATATGCTGCTTGCTTCATATCATGTGAAAATCTTCAATGTTGTCCCTGCCTGCGGTTGTTCTCGTGTTAGAAATCGGAGCGAAACAAAAAAAAAGTTAATATTATCTGCACATAACTGCAATTCATCCGAATAATATGAATATATTCAAACATTTATTTAGGTCATCCCAACTGGAAATCCAGACATTGTCGTAGAACAAAATTTGCAGCTCCTTATGTACTAATGAATTCGTCTGAATGTCTTTTTCTTTTCGAGAAAGAGACAAGAGTTTAATTTTTGGCCCCACACTGGTTTACAGTCTAGGTTATTTCAAAGATATGCAAAAAGCATTGACAATATATATATATATATATATATATATATATATATATATATATATATATATATATATATATATATATATATATATATATATATATATATATATATATATATATATATATATATATTTTTTTTTTTTTTTTCAGAACTTGCAAGTTTTCTTCCGATTAACAAACACAGCTTGTTGTTTTTTATTATATATATTCGTGATTTGGGGCTCATTGATTACAGCCACTATCGCGGTCCTTTTCACTCGAGTTCTGCATAAGAATAAGCATTATCTTAATACTATTATCTGCATGCTAGTATTTTGTTTCTTTTTATGTTGCTTTCTTGCTTTTTTTTTTTTTTTTAAAGCCCTGCATAATGCTGGCAGTATGAATTAAAGGTTGCTTCTCTCAATCAACACGGCCTGTTACATATAGCCTTTGTCAAAAGTGTTGGGCACAGGGGGTCGGATTCTGAGTCGTGTAATGACACTGATTTATTATTATTGGAGGTCATCTTCATTAGAGAGGTTAGGACAAAATTAAGTCTTACCATAAAGAGATTGAGAACAATAAAAATGCATTACAAGTTGTACGACGTTGCTCAGAAGCATGCCCCGTGAGCTCTGCACTATTGACAAAGACTCCATTAGTGTGTGGTATGCTTAACGAATCAGATCGCACTTGGCGATGCCTTCGTAATCATCTTCATCAGCCTCACTATACACAGTGCAGGACGAAAGCCTTTCTCATATCCCGCCACGTACCCTCGTCTCGTGCCAGCTGCATCCGTTTAATCACTGAAAACTTTTTAATCTCTTTCGCCCAGCTAACTTACTGACGCCCTCTACTACCCTTGATTCCATTGGAATCCATTCTGTCATCATTGCTGAAAATCAATAATCTTTCTTTCGCGTTGAATGACTTGCCTATGCCCTTTCGTTCTCTTGATTTCAAATAGAACGTCGTTAAATCGATGAATTTGTTCGCTGACCCCTTAAACACGCTTCTTGTCCATAACATTTACACCTACATTTTCTTTCCATAATGCTCTACATGCTCCTCAATTCAAGTATGACGTTTTCGTTTGCCTCCACGCTTTTGCTCCATGGCCAAGTACCGGTAAGATACAGCTGTTTACTTTCCTCTTGAGGGATACTGGCAACCTGCCCTTCATGATGTGATAGCAGTTGACGATTGCACTCGAACCTAATCTGGTTCTCCTATATATTACCCTTTTCTGATCCGGATCTAAAACTCCTACCTGTCATAAGTAGACGTACTCTTTTACTACTAAAGCTCCTTGCTACCTACCGCAACTGCTGTTCCTTTCGAAGCTGTTGAACATTAATTACTTTAGTCTGCTGCATGTTAATTTTTGCCTACCACTCTTGTTTGCCTGTCTAGACGGTTAATCAATCTTTGCAATTCGTCCTCTGTGCTACACAGCGATATGATGCCAGCGCATCTAAGATTACCTACGTGTTCTCCATTTACACTTATTCTTAAGTGCTCCAAATCCGTCTCTCTGTAAGCTTTCGCTAACAAAGCGGGGAAAAAGTACTGGAGAGATTGTGTCTGTTTGCCTAACACCGACGATGAACATATCATTGGCCGGCGAAGAAAGAGCACCAGCCCCGTGTGAAAATGAGGGGCCTGGCAACGAAAGCAATATAACAATACTTCATTATTGACTTAATAAAAGAGTATTGTTGTGTTTCAATCACTATATTACTTTCCGTCCTTTCACATGTGTCTCTTATACATTTTGATTACATAAAATCCGCATGAGGGGTGCGGTCTCTGTTGAGTAAGATACTTTTTTATCGTAAATGAATGTTTTGTATAGAAGCGGCGTATATTCCGAAACAGTTTTCTGTAACCTTGTTGATAGTATGCATATTACCGACGGTAGAATACCCTTTCCGAAAACCTGCGTGGTCCTTTGGCTGATTAGATTGACCTATTTTATTAGCAGCTACATTTGTAAATACCTTGTTCGTAACGGACAGTACGCTGGTTAGTGTGCAATTTTTCAATTTCGTTCTTATGGATTGAGATAATAGCTTTCTTTAAAGTTTTTCTACCGTCGATGTCATAAGTTATTGCGTATATAGGGTGGCAGGCTTTCTAGCATGATATCCCCGTTGTTCTTCAACGAATCCGCAGTTACCTGGTTCTCCACGGTTGCTTTCCACATTTTGAAAGCTCACAAACGTTTTTTAAAATACTCCACTACGGCGTCTACCGAACCAAACCATACCAAACCAAACCAAACCAAACCAAACCAAACCTTGTTCTTTAATATAATGATGTCAGATTCCTCTTCACTATTGCTAATCTCTTTTCTGCGCTGATTACTTAGGCTAGTGTATAGGCCAGGGTGGGACTCCTCGGCTACTTTCATTATCCCTAACATACTGTAGTAATCACAATGCCTACATTGTACCTTAGCACTCCTAAATTTTGCCAATGTCTAGTTTCCTCTTCTCATCAGATGACCAAAGTAGCTGAGCTTTAACTTTAAAATTTGATCCTCCATTCTGATGAAAAGAGAGGAGTCGCTGGAGAAAGATGTGATGTTGGGAAAGGTTGAGGGTCACCGGAGAAGAGCGAACGTGATGTTTAGATGGCATCCTCGAGGCGCTGCAGATGAAGTTATGTGATGTTAGGAAGATAGTGAGAGACCGGAAAGCGTGGCGTGATATGGTCCATAGGGTCACGAAGAGTCGGACACGACTGAACGACTGAACTGAACTGAGTTTCCTCTTCCCTCCTTCCAGACTACCACCGTTCTTTAGTGCATGGTGGATTATCTCCATATTATTTTTTCTTACGTCAGATATCTTGCAATTTTAGATTAGTTGTGATTACTCTATCACTTCTATTCAGTCTATTGGTTTGTCTGCTTGAGTTTACTGGTATCCTCTCAAACTAACCTTATGTCCTCTTCCACAGGGCATTTAGTAATAATATCTCTGACACTAATGTGGTGTTGTCTGATAAAGCTGAATAGCTGTTCTCCAGCGAGATCATGAATTTATCTGCGTTACCATTCATCGCCAATTCGTTGATTGACTTCTTCTAGCCTGTTTCGTTCCCTTTTCAAATTTAAACTAAATCGAGACTTTACCATTTTGTGGTCACTTCTCACCCTTGCGATACATTTACATCCTGCACAATGCCATGAATAGAACACAGTACGAAGTTAGTTTTAGTTTTAGTCTCCCCGTTAGGGCTTTTTCATGTCCACTTCTGGTTCTTTCGTTTGCTGTAGAAGGTATTCCTGATAATTGCGTTCTAAGAATTCGACTAATAATTTCCTTGCTATTCCAGGCTCATGCACTACCTGGTCTCCAGCCTGCATTTTGCGTACCTTGGCATTGATGTCTCCTAGTGTTTTTAATTCCACATTATCATATATTTCAAATTAATTTACACATTGCCGATTCTGTGTCTTGATAGAAGCCTTCGACTGACTCGCCATTACATGTAGGCCGCAAGCCTGTACAACCTTCAATAAATTGATCTTGTTATGCTTAATTACGATGCCTGCCGCGCTCTATTTGATGCTATTGATCTCCTCTATGTTGCAGCTATATGCTTATTGACAAGGAACCCTATGCCTAGTTCTTCTCTGTCTGTGAAACCTCGATAACACCATACGGCATCCTTTTAGTATATGCTTCACTTTCCTTCCTAACCTGATTAAGACCTTTATATTTCACAATTAATGCCCGCTAGTTCCTCGAACAGTACTGCTAAATTAGCCTCACATGACAGTTTTTTTTTTTTTGTTAAACGTTGCCAGAGTCAGTTCCAAGTGGCGGCCTGTCCGGAGCCTGATGTTCTTAGCACCCTCCTCAGCGGTACAGGTCTGACCACCACCGTGGTCATTTGCTCCGCCGCAGCCGCTGGGGACTCAGGGTCATGGACCTCATGAGGGTGACGGGTAGTTAATACGAAAGTGCAGCCAAATCTTGTTCTGATGAGGGGGCGTATTTCCGGAGGTGGTCCCCGGGATCAGGTGGTACTTATTTATTGCGTTAGGTTTGCTACACGCCATAAAAGGTAGTACTAAGGGTTATAGCGTTACAAAAATTAGTTGGCATGCAGTCCAATCATGCGCAACAAATCACACAAACTGCTAGCTTAAATATTCTTCGCTAGCCACACTGCAAAAGGGACTCATTAGTGGGCGAAAGTCGTGCCTTTTGGAGAATAATATTGATAATATTGCTCAGTTCCCGCGCATGCCAATAATAGATGCTGGACAGTGGTGTCTCAAGCGGGTGCTTCACAGCGAGGGCATTTGTACGGAACTGGTATCCTCTCACTTCGCCACTGGTGCCTAATTGCTGGTGTAAGGACCACTTAGACTCTTAGCCGTCTAAGGGAGACTACTTCCCCCCCTTGATAGACTCGGGGGAAGGGGAGTATTTACACGGGGAACTGAGAGCACGTGCATGTTTTCTGAAGGATGCTTAAGATTTTAAATAGTCAGAAGAGGATCTGGTGGCAAAGAAGCATGGGTAAGGTTGTGGTATATCTGTTGCATAAGGAAGCACATCTGCTGCGATGTTATTCAAATCTGTGTTGCCTTGGACCCATTAAATGAGTATAGGCCCTGAGTAAGGGTGCCAAGCAGCATATATATAGCCGGTGTAACCCTAAGGGTACCGAGGACGTTTTTAAATGTTTCAAGACTTCTAGAGAGTGAGCCATAATGTGAACCTGTTTATACGTGGTGTCAGCAGGTACCGCTTCTATGGCGTTTAAGATCGCTTGCAGTTCGAAGGCAAGATGATATTTGGTATCGATAATTCATGTTAGACTGCTGCTTAGGTGAGGGTGTGTTGAGCTTGTGCTTAGGTCGCACATCACACCTGTATATGCAATTGCACCGACACGCGGACATATCATTTCTTTTTATGTGTGGTGAATTGCGCAATACCAGATTTGGAACCACAGTCCTCTTACACGTGAGGCGATATTCTGACCCTACCCACCGCTGCACCGTCAAGGGATGAATAAATATAATAATCAAATGCAAAGGTCTCCTTTTCATATTTAACTTGTGATCAAGACCGCCTTTAATGAGCCATAAACCATGACGAACGTTCAACATACCGTATTCCAAAGGAGCTCTTTATTAAAAAAAAAATAAAACCCACGTACACCACACACAAGAGCATGTATTAAAAAAATGTCAAATATGCCTTCAACATACTAAGTTGCGAAAAGTAGAGGCATATTGTTACGTGCCTTTCAATCAAGTGGCACAGAACACTTATCCTGCATGCCCAGTGGTAACACACGTGCCCTGTCTTTGACTGTACTTTGCATGACAAGGTAATATTTGCATTTTTGTCGACCGTCTACAATAAAAGATTGCGGCATTATGAACCGACTTCTTTCTATCCTTCATTATAAAACGTCGTTTACCTTTGACAGCAGGTTATTATGTTGCATAGTTTCCTAAAAAGAGCCCGTACCTTTTAAAATGACAGCCGCTTCGGTTCTGAAACGAACTGAATAAAAAGTAAAAAATCATTAAGCCGACATTTTCAACAGATTTTAAGCGTATCTTATTTCTACCTCATTACTGTACATGGACAGCAGCTTGGGAGAGCCTGACATTACGTTTAGAAATCAATGGTAATAAAGAAATGGAGTGATGAGTGTACAAACAACTACATACAAGGGCACGCACGCATGGGCATGTGCTTATCTTTTTCGAAGCGCTGTCGTGAACTCGGTTTCCGTAAATTGCATAAATGTTCTTTGAAAACAAAATATAGCTTTCGTGCTCTACGCAGGAATCATTACATGCTTGCATAAAGCGCCGTGATGCATAAGGACCATCGAGTGGAAAAAATAATGACGACGAGAGCAGCCAATAAAGAAAAAAGAAATATGTGACAAACAGCGCAAATATTCACATATAATAAAACAAGAAATTGTTTCCAAATCAACGGTGCGACATTCACCTTCTGCATGAACAGTATTTCTGTAAAGAGAGATAGGTAAAGCGCAAAACAGAAAGCATGGGATGGCGGCACAAAAAAAAAAAATTAAATTGGGGAATATTTAAGTTCCGCCTTTAAAGGTATCCTGCGACAGCGTCAAATGAGTATGTCAAGCAAATTTTCGGCTGCGTGTTTTATTTGCAATAAGGCGCAGGGCATAACTATAACCAGTTCAATCCCTGTTGAGTTCCCGCGAGCGCTAAGTTATTTACCATCGTATTTCCTTCCTGACCTGTTTCGGTTTCAAGGACTGATCCATAGCGCTGTCGTCAACGTTAATTCTGACTCACGTTAGAGATTCATTTACCGCGATATAAGAGCTCTTTGTCTTTTTGATGCGCTACAAGGCTAAAGTCAACATGCCCCGTGAGCAGTAACCCCAACGAACTAGTAAGCAGCGATTATACCGCAGATCTTTCATCCGTACATGATCTGGACTTTAATGCGACATTGTAGCCATAGCTGCGCTGCCTAAACTGCAACAGATGAGAAAATTATTCTGATACAACTATTTAGCTCTCATAGGCAAAAACAGCATGCTGATATATGTGGTATAATTGCTCAAGTATCATTATCAAGAAGAAATATGCAACCAAAATTAAGATTTCCGCGCTCCTTAACAGTTCCCGTCTGGGGCCCTTTTGCCCGCACTCTACCATACTGCATACACTGCCGACGACCACTTGCGTCGAGCTTCCAAGCTTACCAGTGGTAGCTTAAGCAGTGATTGAAATATCACCATTTCGCATTTGGCTGTATACATGTCGGATGGCGCTGCGAAGCACAGCAAAAATATTTTAAATACCTGGTTCATATATATACCGCAATTTAGCGGCTTGCGAGATGGTGCTCATACACACTCATTGCTTCTATAACCCAATAATACCCACTCTCTGTGGTGGCTATCCTCTCTTAAAAATCCCACTGGTCGTCTCGCTCGCTGGGCATTACGGCTTCAAAAATATGATATTCGTGTTGTGTATCGACCTGGAAGGAAGCATAACGACGCCGACGCACTGTCCCGCTCTCTGTTATTCCCTAAAAGTGCTTGCTATTCCACCATCGACTGCAGTTCCTTGTCTTTGACCAAAATGGCAGTCGGGCAGCCCAGAGATCTTTCGGACACTTCGCCCATTTAGACACCTCTTGCAATTTGCCGCCAGGCTGCTAATTTCACAATCCGCGATGGCCTCTTATACCCCCGATATTATAGTTCTTCTGGCCGCAAATGGCTGGTTGTCATTCCTGGACACTTGCGTTCAGAAATGTTCGCTTCATTTCACACTGACCCGCAAGCCACTCACGCCTCTCCCTTGCCCATCAATACCTTTCGAAAGAGTAGGCATTGACTTCTACGGCACGCTTCCTTACATTGCAGCCGGAAACTGCTGGGTCATTGTAGCGGTAAATCATCTCACCCGCTACGCCGAAACCGCCACTCTACCTGCTGCTACGGCACGCGATGTTACTGCCTTCATCTTACACCATTTCATCCTTCGTCATAGAACGCCACGGTAACTGCTGAACGACCGTGGTCGTGTATTTTAGAGCGCAGCTCTTTGGCGCCCGTTCCTGCGTTTCGCGTCGCCGTTGGCGTCGGCGTCGACGGCGTTGTCCCTGTAACCAACACCGCAGCTGGGGCAGCGCGCGCTTCTTCCCCCGCCTCCCTCCCGCTTCCTCTGAGGCGGCGACCACGCATGCTATCGGACTGCTGCGCACTCCCCCCCCCCTCCCCCTCTTCCTCTCTTCCTGTGCGGCGGCGAAGGTACTCTCCGGCTGCCGAAACGCCGGCTCGCTATCAGCGGACCAAGGTGCGTGTATCCCAAGCCCAAACGCAGTCACGTTCTCTTCACTCGCTAGCGGCGTCAGCGGCGTCAGCGGCGTCAGTCAGTCGCTGCTATCTGTTCGTCCTGCCGATAACCTAATTACTCTTTTCATTTCTACGACCGCAAAGCTTCTTTCATGACAGCCAAGAACTGTTAGTGGAGTGTTTCTTAAAGGAATACGCGTGAAAAATTAAAAAAAAAGTCTGTAATTGTACGTACGTGTCTTGCTCGAAATCTTTGCCTCAATTCTATCAAAAATGTGAATTAACTGATGATCTGCGCTCAAATTTCGCATTAGGAAGTAACGTAATCGTCGGCAATTTTTCTTTTTTATCTGAAATGGTTTCATCCCTGCTGTAGCAATGTCATCACTCATCGCACTACTACGCCCTACCGCCCACAAACTAATGGTCTGACTTATGGATTCAACCGAACCTTAGGCGATATGTTGTCAATGTACGTGGCTGCCGACCATTTCTGGGACACGTTGCTACCCTTCGTCACGTATGCATACAACATCGCTACGCAGACCACTACGGGATTCTCGCCATTTTTCCTATTAAATGGACGTGAGCCATCTTCACCACTCAACACCATCTTCCTTACCGGTCTGATTCTTCTGATGCTACCACCGTGTCTGAAGCCTCTAGATGCGCTGAGGAGTGCAGGAAGCTCGCCCGTTCATTCACATCTCCCGACCAGGCCCGAGAAAAAAATAGTTTTGACGCCGCTCACGCCGCCGACAGCTTTTTTTCCGCAAGCCCGTGCTTGGTTACGTGTGCTTTGTACATCACCTGGCCTCTCCTCCAAGCTACTGCCGAAATATCAAGGACCATACCTAGTCCTTGAGCGCATCTCACCTGTTAACTACATTCTGGAGCTCGTCACACCTTCGCCAGACTTTCGACGACGCGAGCGCGAGATCGTCCATGTCTCTCGGTTAAAATCATACTACGACCCAGACGTATTGTTCTCCTTTTAGGTCACCAGGCTGGCTCCCCCTTCTCCTGGGGGTGATTATAAAAAAGAAAATGACCTGGCGCCAGCGCGCCGGCACGAGACGCGAGCATAAGCTTTTCGTGCCGAGACCTGCAAGCGTGTATACGTGGACCTAGCTTTAGCAAGAGAGCTTGCCCTACAATAAAGCTCGTTATAATAATAACAAACATTAGGAAGCTAACACATTTTTTGAGACACCACGCAACATAATTGTAAACCTTTAAACTAAGCCGTGTGAACGTGACGGCGTGGCCTAATGCCCTGTCCATTATGAATCCGCTTTTACTGTCGCCACTGGATCGTTCTTTTAATTTCTGTGTCAATAATTATGATGTGACAACGTGGGAGCGCTAAATTCCAATTTATCCTTACATCAAAATCGTTTTTCTTTAATGCAAGCTCTGCTTCTTAATACGTGGTCCACAAGAAAAATACTTCACATATATTGTTAACTGGCATTCGTATCATACCCTTTAAACCATTGAACTCTGTTTGATACTCTGCTAATGCGCGATTTTGTTATGCGACGTGCAGCATATAACGTGAAGGTTAGACGTTCTTTCTAAACATTTACCATGTACGATAAGTTGCGGCTTTTTTTTTTTTTCAAGCTAATCCAGAGTACTATGGCATAATTTCTGAATTAGAAGCAAATGTGCTTGTTGAACCGTATAATTGAACTTGTTGTTGCACTGGGAATTCGTGTTATTTAAATGATGTTGCAACTTGAGTATTTTTATCAGCAAAATGACTTTCTACCAAACTCGCTTCCGCTGTCTTTACGGGGTCTAATCTTGCTTCCCTTTATATGGCGGCTTTTCTGGGAAACTAACGTAGCTCCCCAAGCGTTGAGTGCCTTGCACGTAGTCTTTAAGTCATTTCTGTTTTATCACCGCGTAGAATAAATACCATTTGTGGAGAAAAAGAGTATCTGCGTGACTCAGCGGTAACGTGCAAGACTCATAAAGCAAACGCTCCGCGCTCGATTTAATCACAACCACAGTAAATTTTTTAAAAGCCAATTCGTTTATTTTCCAAGTCCGCAGCTCTACTTGTGAGTCGTGATTCGAAAACCTTTCGACCAGTCCGAAGTTTTCCGATAGATCAGCGCCTGTGCAGCAGGCTCTCAAGTGAACGGGGGGCCTAAACGCTGTCGTGTTCAACCCTACATTTCAGACAAAGTCATCGTATGCTGCTGCAGAATTTTAAGAGCATATGTGACGGTGCCATGCAATAAGAAGTTTCATAAGAAAGACATGATTTTGTGTCTGCCCCTCTGCCTGTCTATCTCATAAAATCAGGGGTCTCACTCTCCCGACATCATGTCATGTGAAGTATCGCTTACACGTTCACTTTCACCCTGATCAGCATACTTTTCTTTTATGCGAGCGTAATCAAAACAAATGTCAAAGTACTGAATCTGTGGTAACTGGGAGAAGAACTCCGCCGGAAAATTTGCACCAGCCATGTAATTGGGATTATGTCCTTGTCACAACTAGGAAGCCTATGAGCAGTATATGGTTACTCCCAGTCCCTGTCAGAAGCCTACAGCCTGAAGATTTTCCTTCTGTCTGTTAGGGGGTGCGCTAGCAATTTTGGTAGCCCGAATTGTGGAAGGAATGAATACATGAGACCATTCTGCTTTGGATAGATTATGACATCTGAGGATGCAAACCAATGCACGCCGCAGGACACAGATGCAAATTCCTAAGCTGCGGTGCAGTGGTTAGGGCACTCGACTACTGTGCCCATGGATGCGAGATCGAAAAGCTGCCGCGGAGGCCGCTTTTCGGTGGGAGCGAAAAGCAAGGCTTCTGTGTGCTGTGCAATTTCAGCGCACGTTAAGGAACCCCAGGTGGTCGACGTTTCCGCAGCCCTCCACTGCAGTTTCTGTCATAGCCTGAGTTGCTAGTCGCTTTGGAAAGTTAAACCTCCTAAACTAATCAACTGACAAGCGACATACAAGATGTTCGCGGGAAGACTACGTAAATAAAAATCGCACATTTTGAGTTGCAATTGTAATTCTTCAGTGACCTTTGTGACTGCAATGGCAGACGTCATAAAAAGGGTTATTTGTATTGGTTTGGTCAGGAGTGTAAGCTAACTAAGGGGGCGCTTCAATATCCTCAAAAGTTATGCGGTAGCACTTCCGGATGGACGTCGTGCATTTATGCTGATTGTTGGTCTTTCTCGCTTGCAAATAAAGAGTATTATTATAAGTAGCATCTTGCATACATGTAGTCTCAATCAGGGCAAAGTAAAAGAGACTAGGTTTAGGTTAAGACAGCAACCCCGACGCCAATACAGACAAGCGACCGAATTTAGATAACTAAACGCGCTGAATTAAGGCAATAATACAGCCATACAAGGGGTGCTTTTTGGGTAAGGCAATAAGCCTGTTGAGTTTAAAGACTCGCTCCAGGTTAATATTTTTCACACATGGACCTCGAGCCATTTCAGGTATCGTCAATACGTTCTGGAGTTGAGCTAGCTTCTAAGAACGCCACAAGTGACTTGAACCAGTCCGGTAATCTACACCAAGTTGAAAGAGCAGCATGCGCCGGATGTGGGGCGCCTAAAGGTTGCGCTGATGATGCCTGTTTCAAGACCTTAATGTAGAAGGAGAATTGAGAATTCCTGTAGTAACTCCGGAAAGTGTGCAAAGCACGATCCGCGTCTCCGTCGTTAAGGCGTACCCTGATGGGCTAGATTTTGATCTCTGCTATCGCGTGGTCGTGTCTGTTCCAGCGAATGGAGTCAGTTAGAGATGCTTCGGGAGGGTAGAGGTATGCCACCTAGTTTTTGGATTTGATGCGACTAGTGTAGGCCTAACGCTCCCGTGCTCCCGTTTGTATTCATATACATATCTTTGCTTTAAGGCTCTGATCGTCAATCTTTTTTATTGCAATAGGAGTAAGGACCTCCCCATCAAGAAAAAAATGCGCTGTGGTTCTGAGGCCACTGCCATGTGACGAGTGGCGCGTGACAAGAACATCCTGCTTTGGCTGGTAGGCGGAAAAGCAGTATGCCGCCTGTCACTTAGGCAAGTGACAAAATGCCTTGCGCCTTGTAGGGTTGAGGCGAGGGGAAAAAAGACGAAACACTTGAATGTAACGAAAGATATGGGCATGCAAATTACGGGCATGTAACAAAGTACTAGAACATAATGGACGCACCTCAATAACCACTTGCTTTAAGATGAATGTGGTACATCGTGCACCCAAGACGCTAGACGTATACTTTACCTCTAATAGAATAAAATGCCGTAAGGCGACTCTAGAACTGACAATGAATGAATGAATGAATGAATGAATGAATGAATGAATGAATGAATGAATGAATGAATGAATGAATGAATGAAGTTTTTTATTGCAAGAGTGAATTTGGCTCGTGGCTTGTGCTAAGGAATAAGGAAGAATGAGGGTGCAAATCACTTTTCTTCATCTTGATAGTACACTTAACGAGGTTGAATGGTAATGAATTATTTCTTTCGCTGAAAGAACTTCCTCCGTGACGTCTTTCTCGGCGTTGTCTAAAGACGTAGCGGCGTATTACTTTCTAAAGCAGCAAGCTCTCTGTTAGTTTCGTATCTTTCAAAGCTGCGTGTCATATATAAGTCGTGGACCTGTCTTACATTACGTTATGCAGGCCGTTCTCACTATTATGCCGCAATGGCGTGTGTTTTTGCTGCGTAAGATCATAAATGGCTAGCTAGGGTGGAGACGTTGTCATGTTGTAAGTGCTGAATTTTGTGCCTTCCGCGTGAAAAAGATGAAAGAGCCTGAAATGATGAACGGATGAAGGGTTACCTGAAGCCCCCCTCTACCCTTGTTCAGGGCTCTTTCATGCTGTGTAGCCATCTTCTTTCTCTCATTCTAACGTGAAAAGGATGTGGCAGGCCTACACTACACAGTTTGAAGCAAAGAGCACCTCTATTGTGCATGACTGTTTCGTGTCAGGTGGCAAACCAGTTGCGGACTATATGAGAAATGTACGCTGCACTCACTCTTATTTTTGTTTGGAAAGATGTCCTGTGGTAGAACGAGCTCTCGTTGAGTGCCCAGCACCAGTGGATGCACTGATTAAAGAAACCTACATCTACTGTTTCCTTGTTTCAACTTCTTTACTTTCGTCCTTAATTTCTTAATCCTCGAGAAGGAAAAAAAAAAAAGGGTATTTTATAGAAGCCCGAGAGGGGGACTGGCGTTCTTTTATTCCTCGGGGTAAGGTGGTCGTGCGGTCGCTTTAGTTTTCTACAGGCGTATGGCACCACTTCGAAGACGAAGAAAGATGAAACATAAAAGAAACATAAACCACAATGTCAAATACAAATTTGTCAATAACTATTTATTCTGCTCCTCATTTCGATATAAACGGTTCAATCAAGTTGACCGCTCCAAAATGCAAAAGGAAGCAGGGAAAATTTTATGTACACGGGAAAATAGGAAATAAATAAATTTTTTGATAACATAAATCTTTTCCAAATTCTCAGCAGTCATATTTTCTATACACACCAAACTACGCAGCTAACGAATACCTCGTCGCATGATTCTTCTTAAATAACTCCTGGCATCGAAATTGTGCCCCCAGCATTATCATTCCATTTCTGCGCATGGCTTAGAAGAACAGTTTGGAGATGATTTCTAATGATTAACGACTTGACTTGGATAAACAGAACCGGCGCCGCCTAGCGGACGTTGCTAAGTATTTGAAAAAAAACCGCAAGCCTTATAACAAAAACATTTTGCACTTAGCGTCATCGTTGATTATTCATAACTCTTGATTTATATATTACAAGTATTTTACGGCGTATATCCTTCGATGTGCATTGTGGAACAGTATTTTACGGCTTTGATGCGCACTTTTAATGCTGCAATTTCCAAACTGCACTCCTTGCACTGGAGTCCAAAATATTATCTTTTCAGACAGCTCCTTGCATTGGCTTAATATTTTTCGCGTTCTTCGCTAGGCCACCCACACCGCCGCGGCGGCCTGAATGGTCATGTCAAAGCATAAAAGGCTAATCAAAACAGCCGATCGTATTGAGTTAGGTGCCCGAAATGACAGCATGTGATCGATCGCTACAATTTCCTTTCTTGGGGCTGCAATACGTTGGATGTCTGATATTACAGACGCCGGATGTCAGTCGATTAGTTGCCCAAAATGATAGCACATGATCGATCGCTGCGATGCTTTTCTCTTATTCCTGAAAAAAAAAAAAAAGCAAAGTGTCTTTCATTAGAGACGTTAAATGCCACATGATTACCCTCCCCCCCCCCCCCCCCCCCCTTTCAAGTTCTCCGATTCTGAATATCATATTCAGGGAAGCGTGCTTGTGAGATTTGCCAACAAGACGCAACAGCATTCACAGCGTCTAATTTGCCCGGCTAAATCCGCTTCAACGAATCTCGAAAGCGATGTGGGGAGTTTTTTTAATGCAGTGCTGTACGCCATTCGAACGCCTTTAGAACTTTCGTAATCCGTGGGTACTTTGCATCGATATTAAAGCGCAGTCTCCGGAACGGGCGACGACTCCTCTCATAAGCGACGATTCCGCAGGCGCATTCAAATAGAGTGGCGCTCTGTTTGCGGACACCTCGGGCTTCTTAGCATTACAAACTGCGAGCATAAGCACCGTGGCAGGTGTCAACGAACTTGGTTCGACTCTGTGCCTGAGTGATCACCATCGGCACATCGCGATATACGCCTAGAAGCTCTACGAGGGTAAAATGGGGTTTGAGGAAGAGAGGAGTCACCGGGATGCGCGCTAAAAGTTGAAAAAAAAAAAAAGAAAGAATACAGAGGAGAAAGACGGCGTCTCGTTATTTACCCAAAGAGACCGCGATTTCAAGAGACCGCCAGTCATTACCAGAAATCCCTTCGACAGGATGTTACCGGCTTCGAATGGGCAACGATGTGTACTTCCACAGAATAATAAACCAGGAGAACAGGTACGACCGAGATATGAGGGCCCCGGCAGCAGGAGCCCAGATAATAGCGCGACGCCTATCGTCATAAAGAAAAAAAAACAGAAAGGGGCGATAAAAAGGATGGTGAGAGTGAAGAAGGGG
This sequence comes from Amblyomma maculatum, assembly GCF_055883805.1. NCBI lineage: Eukaryota > Metazoa > Arthropoda > Arachnida > Ixodida > Ixodidae > Amblyomma > Amblyomma maculatum. The sequence goes on along the minus strand of NC_139349.1, from coordinate 23,059,464 downwards.
ATGATCCCGGCACATAGCGAGACACACGCGTGGTCCGGCTGTTCGCACCGATGTCCGCGGTGATGCCACTGCCCATAAAAGGCGAGGGAGAGCCACGCAGTGCGCGTATATTGTGTCCTGGGTTGCGTGAAGTATTATAATTTGAAGCGGACAGGGTGTGGCGGGGTGTGAGTGCGCGGGTCCGAAAGGCCAATGATGGCGGCAGCTCGCGTGCTAGGAGAGCTTCTCCGGCGCCAGTTGATGGCACCTCGGGGCCTGGCGCTTAGCGACGACGGCCCCGCTCTCCCCTAGTGACAAGGCACAGCGGCCCGGCCAGCGGCGCCGATCTCGCTTAGCGCCGCTTGGCGAGAGAAGGAGCTTCAGTGGAGCCGCAGCCTCAACTCTGTTTTGCCTTTTTCTATGAGAGCGGCGGCCCTTCTAGGCTGTCACTGTCAAGAGAATAGTATTTAGAGAAATTTTTCAGAAATTTATTTTTATTTTTCTTTATGACGTAAGAATTGACCAAAAGCAAGAATCTGTGACAGATGAGCACTGGGCTCCAACTGTTGGAATTTAGAAGTTTTAATGTCTGCATGTGCGCTGTGAATAAAAAAAAAAAAACGAAAAAAAAAAACACACTTTAGCTTCCCAGTTCAATGCTCTTCCGGATCCGCGATATGATGAAACTATTTTGTACCACGTTTAATAGCATTGGCGTTGAACCCCAGCGGTATCGAGTGTTGTCGGCCAGGAAATTAAAACTGATACTTCGTTGTCATTTATCTGTTCTCGGAAGGAATTCTTTTACGCCTCATGGGACTATAGTGAAAGATGGGCGTGCAAAACCTGATAAGTGCGTTAATTTCAATTTCCCCCACCCGAAGTAACACAACCTTAGATACCTTTATTTTTCATTTTGAATCTCTTCAACGTTTTTGCGATTCCGTATTTGGGCTCCTGCTTCTGTGGCATATAGCTCCTGTTTGAATTTTACCATTTACACAAGCAGTAAAAAAAAAAAAAGAAAAAAAAATGAGGAGCCATAATTTTGTTGTTCTTGTAGTTGGCCTCTTCCGATATGCATGATTAGGTGTTCTCAGTTATTCGTGTCCTCATTAACTTGCAGGGCTGTTATTAAGCTGAGAAGGTTGTATTTGAGCCCTATGGTGTTGCGTAGGAAAATTAAATTTCTTAAAGAAATTAAACCCCTTAGCTTATCGCCCCAAATTTCACATGCAGACAGACAAACAGAATGAGGGTGAGGCAGTTTGTTAGGTAACGAAAATAAGCTGTCTGCATATCCCATGTCTGGCTGACCAAGGCAACCTGGTCCTCCAGCCACGCCGACTACAGTCAGGAACGTCAGGCTGGGGAAAGAGAAGGAAATTAAATGACTACATACAACCACAGGAGAGCAGAGGCATTGTTCTAGACTAGTGCACAGAGCAGGACAGATGGGGTCAGTATGAAAAGAGAAATGGATTAGCCGGTAAACTGCAAGCAATATTTATATGTTCATGGCCGACGTTCAAATGTGGGTATGTGGTAGACGCTCAATAACTTGGAACCATATATGAGTGACACTCAGGAGTAGGCGATGGATTGGAGATAAAGGCTGCATTCTGAGTTTGCAGCATAGTGAGCTTCTTTTTTTTGTTTTTTTTTTGTTTTTTTGCCCCAGATATGACGAAACAGAGGCTTTTACAGCCAGATGAAATTAATTGTTCACGATGAATGATTTTCTAAGCAGGCAAAATGCGATATAACCTGATCCGAATGAGGAAGCGAATATATATATATATATATATATATATATATATATATATATATATATATATATATAGAGAGAGAGAGAGAGAGAGAGAGAGAAAGGAAGAAAGAAAGAAAGAAAGCTGGGGGGATTTTACCCGAGTTCTCTACCTTAGTGTAACACTAGACCCATAGCGGTGGGTCCAATCGTACGCCAGAATCGTTTTGCATGGTCATCGAAGTGCTATCGCTATTGGTGAATAAATTTGACCTAAGGGAAACATTCCGTGCTTAAAGCTAACATGACTCGTTGCAGCGTGTTAACGGACGATACTACGAGATAATAAATGAGGCGTCGAATATAATAACTTGTTTTAAATCTCACTTTTTTACAGCCAATAAAACGACATGAATATCAGACTTAGAGCAAGAACAAAAGAGAGAGAGAGAGAGGGAGATAGCATAAACGTCTTACTATGCATAATAGGAGCCGCAGTTGAACACAATCTGCTTGAACGATTTAGAAGAACCTTTACTTAACCTCCCTGTGCCGTGCCGAAGGAGCACAACCTCTTGCCACCTTTCGGGCCATGTTGCTTGCCAAGAGTCACTAGATGTATAAAGCACATTTGTCACGAGAACGTGGCCACGTGCCTGTGAAAACAAGAAAGGTGCGAGCGGTTTTCTCCTTGCGCGCAAAAAGCCTTCTAGCAGACATTAGTCAAAGCACTTGGCAGAAGCAGGGTGCCACTGGTATGTAGGCCTGCCACGTAGATCCATAAATATATTTCAAGGTTGGGTGCTTCCAGCAAGCCTTTTTATCAGCGACCCATTGTTCAACACGCCCCGGGCATCGCAAAACGACAAAGCCCGGGCCGCGTCCAGTCACTATAATAACATCCACAAAACGAGAATGCTACCAAGCTTGGCGCTTTTCTTTCAAACCTCGGGGGCCGAAACCTTTCCGTGTACCCAGCGCTTTATCTGACAGGAAACAGGGACACCAATACAAGGGTTAAATACTGAATCGACGACCAACAATGAGCTTAGCAATGCTCATCAGTATTCCATTGGGAGCACGGCCCCACTTCTGCAGACGCGCATCGTGTGTTTTTCCTGCGCTGTGTAACAAAAGAAAGGTGACTCAAGAAGGGCACCAGGGGAAGAGGGAAAGGAGGTACAAAAGAAAGAATATAGGACAGAAAAAAGACTAACCTCTAAGCGGCTCCTCAAGAAAAACCTGAACAGAAAGAAAGCTTAACTAGGGGGGGGGGGGGGGGGGCGAAGTCGAAGAAGGGGCCCGAAGAGAGCCAAGCATAACATGAAACCACAAATGCTACGGGAAGAGGGAAGAAAACAAGAGAAGGGAGAAGGAAAAATAGAAGAAAAAGAGGTATAGGGATGATCCTAAGGGCAGAGCTGGCAGGCATGGAGGGAAGAAAGGGAGAGCATCAAGGTTCCATTTATACCTAACGGATGGCTGGGCGCGGTGCGAGCGCTTGCGTTTTTATTGCCACCCGGCCTGGCCGCGGCGCAATGTGTCCGAGATTGACACCTTTTATTCCGAGCACGGACAACGATGCAGGCGGACACCCGAGCCCATCCAGACGTCTCAGTTGTCGCGGCGCGCTGTTTCGCGGAGATGGCCACGCGTGACCGCCGCCGCAGCCGCTTTTTGCAGCTCCCCCCCCCCCCCCCTCTCTGTTTCTCTCGTCTACTGTCCGGCAGGGCTTGCCAGCCCCCAGAGACTGTGCCACCGCGTTTGCGTGCTGCGGTCCAGGTCGCTGCTGCCGGCACTGCAAAACTGCACATTTTTCTGCCCCACGATCTGATAGAGAGGACGCAAAAAACGACGTGACGGTACTAACGCTCCTGGCTATGTTGACTTAACTACACGATATTGGCAACACATTCTCTATTCTAGGACAATGTGTAATTGGCTGGGAAAGTTTGCAGCAGACCTAAAAACACAAGAAAGAATAGCCTGCTGGTGTAGTACGTAGATGAAGACGCTCAAATACGTGAATATACGGTGTATGATTTCCTCTAATGTATTTATGTTCAAGCAGTTCAAATGTGTCTCTACTTCGCTCGAGTTTAACGAGACAGCCAAAAGGTAACGCGGCTTTAGCAGCGCCGTTGTGGTTTTGAGCATTGCGCGCGAAAATCACTGGTATGACTCTGGTAGGAGGTGAATGGCAAGGGTAATGGCCGCGCATTGACGGGCCACACGCGCACGTTCGTCTACGGATCGGTGAAACCGGAGCTGTATATCTTTGTCGGGCGACCTTGGGCGATAGTTTAGGCACTATGCTAATCTCTTGGTATGCTTGTAAGCATTTGAAAGGTTAGCAATTAAGTGAGTGGCAAGTCGCTTGTACACGAACAACCATTGCCAAGGATAGCCGACAGACGGGAGCCACTAAAGCTTTCGCGCCATACCATTAAAGCTAGAGTTAACAATCCGGCAGATTTTCTTTTCGTGGTTTGCTATATGTATATATATTGTATATGGTGAGCACCAGAAAAAAAATCTTATGGGTTTTGAGGGCTAGGAATCGGCACAGAAAGGTGCCGTGATATGCAAGGGTGAACGAAAACGTTTACATTTGTAGTAGATGACTCGGAATCTGGTGACCCAGGCTTCTAAAGTAATGACTCCTTCGCACTGCCTACTTTTGAGAAATGCGTAGTGCTACACTCTTATTGCGAAAGCAATACTACGTCAGATTTCGGCCTGTCGCGTAGTCCGTGGCCGCAGTCACGAATGACCTTGAACAACCGTGAACAAGAAGAAGAAGAACGCTATCTCATCCGCAGCTAATGCTTTCACTCCATATTCGGTTCACCCTCCTCTTTTTTTTTTTCTGACCGAAGACGTTTAGACTTTCCTCGAACTTATGAAGTAACGGTTTCTTAAGTCTAATTTCTCCTTACGGCGTTCATCATGTACCAAATTGTAGGCATTAATCTTTCTATTTTATATTCGCTCTACAGAAACAAGGGGCATGTAAGCTATCAAACAAATACCTTGGGTTTTCGACGCCGTCCTCTTACTTGGTACTTTTTAGAACACTGAATTCAAATGTTCTATATGAACAACGAGAGTCACATTATTATGCACTGAGTAAAACGGTAAGACTGAAGTTTGTTCTTAGCATTTCTACGAGCACGAAGAATGATCTATTTGCGAGAAATTAAAAAAAAGAGAAGGTTAGAAAATTCGAAAATTTAACAGTTCTAAGCCGAAACACCATTGCTGTGGGACACTGCTTCCTAACTATCAATCTCTTGGTTATGTCCTTAAGTACAAACAGTGTATGTCCGACTGATGAAAAGATCGCTGATCCTTATGAAAGCATTCTGTTTTAGGAAATAATAAAATAACTGTACTCACCTCGAATCTCGAAGCCAGAATCTTGTATTTTACAATACAGTGCGGGTGCTTTTGGGTAGCATTAGCTTTTTGTTGTTATTGTTATTTGCACTATGCTATGTTTCGTGCAGGCAGGCAATTTCTTGCGAAGATTTTGTTGTTTTGGCCCACCATGTATTTTACTGCGATAAAAGAATCTTGCGTGCTCTTCATGTACGTAAAATTCTTTATTGTTCAAAGCAAAACTAAAGCCCTTCTGTCTGCGTTTGGGGAAATATTTCTTCTCGAATAAATTGATAAGCTTCCCTGCTACTACTGACGGTATATACCTCTAGAGCTATTTTCTAGAAATAGCCTGGGGACGCTGATTCACTGACTCTCATAATGGAAACCGAGTGTGCGTCAAACAAGCTATGGTTCGCTTTATTTTGCCTTCCGTCTGTTCGCACTGCGGATGAACAAGCAATGCAAGTAAACAACGCGAACGCAGTTCCAATCCATTTTCCATCGGCACCCAGCGGGGGCAGCGGAAGAGCCCGAAGTGGCGACGTCTTGAAATCACTCAAGCAGCCCGACTAGAGAAAAAGAAAGAAAAGAGAGGCGAAAAGGAGTGGGGAAAGGCCGGACAACAGCGCCACGAAAGGATCAATACCCCCTGCAACGAAAACAAATAGTTCTCTTTTTGTTTGCGCTCTGTTTCATAGTGTAGACGTGGCGGTGTATACACTTGACCGCGCACTCTCACCTCAGGCTTCATCTTCGCTCTTGAACTCAAAGTCTAAAGCACCTCGCCAAATAGAGAAACGGTAGAAAGAAACATAAGAGGGGAAAAAAGGCATGTGTTTAAGGTGGGGGGCCGAGGTGTAAGCAACCTGCAATAGGTAATGCCAAGACGCCTGAAGAGCTTAGCGGTATAGAAAGGCACCTCCAACGACTACGTCCAAATTTCCATGCCAAATGTAAAATAGAGAGAGGAAATAAATAGAGAGGAAAATAAGAAAAACCAAAATGTTAGCTAGGAACGAGAATGTATTGAAGAATAAAAACACCTGCCTGCTCAGCCAACACGTGGCCGTGGGGCGTCGATGCATGGGAAGCGAGTGTAACGCATAGAAGAGCGAAAAATCAGAAACAAAGCGCACCTTTGCAATACCAACCGAAGGATGGGACAGAGAGGGGGGGGGGTCTAGGAGTCTGAACAAAATCAAGCGCGCTCCACAAAGCCTCGGACGAAAGTGAGAGGATTGAAAGAGCAAGAAATCCATCGCGCCTAGTTGGGGCGAATGTCTGTCTGCTTTGGGAGAGGGAAGGGGCCGCGGCGGGAAGTACAGGAGAGTGGGGAAGACGTCTGCGGCAGCTCAACGAAAAGGTGCGTAGGGAGAAAAAAGGTGTATAAGCAAAGTAAACCTTCCAAAGAAAAAAAGAATACGGCTGCAATACGTGAGTCGCTCAGTCAGCCGTGCGCTCGCTAAGGGCGACTGGGCTCCAGGGATGAACTCACCGAAGCCGAGCGTCTGCAACCGCACACGCGGCAAGGAAGATCGAGGGTTGGTTGGAGAGGAGAAAAATAAACGGGAAGTAAGGGAGAGGGTGAGAGGGAGCGGCTGTAACAAAATTGGGACAGTTTCGGCATTGTCCCTGGCTTTGGAATCGCGGCGAAGAAAAGGCGTTATTCCAAGCGTGTGCTGGGTGCCGCGGGAAAAACGGATTCCGCATCGCAGACTGACGTAGTTGGAAAAGTGCATTGTCGAGAAGAAGACGCAAGCTTGGCCCATTTCTCTCAAAGACACCTCACTTTGGGCGTCAGGGATAGAATAAGGATGAGAGGAGAAATCGCTCAGGTGAGATAAATTCTTGCAGACACTAGTAAAGGCTGTGAGTGGGGCTAGTGCTAAAGGTTTCCCTCGCAGAGGCCAATCAATGCACAAGACCTATTCAAACACTGACTTATGTATGCGCCGCACACCGTTCTCAAAGGTTTGGTTTGGTTTAGTTTAAGGGCTTAACGGCTCAAAGCGACTCAGGTTCTGAAAGCTTTGAGGAATTTTATAGCCTGACATTTAAAGGAGGCAAGCATTCAGAATTTGTGTTTAAGCTTCTAAATTTGTTTTTCGTTTTGCTAGCCTAAAGGCTACGGAATTAAAGGTAATTGTTTTCTTATGATATTTTTGCACCCTTTAAGCGTCTTTCTGTATCAATGCAGATCAGACATGAGAAGTGTTAAGTAATGCTATTTATTTAAGATTTGAATATACTTTCTTTCTCTCTCCCTCCCTCTCTTCAACAAAAATGCTATTTATTTAAGATTTGAATATACTCTCTTTCTCTCTCCTGCCCTTCCTTCTACAAAAAGAAAAAAAAAAACAAGGAAAAAAATGTTTTTGCTTCTTTCTCAAAGACTTCTGCGTTGCTGCCTTAATGATATAAATGCGTACGGCGAAAAGTTGCATTTAATATAATAACAATTTATTACATGTAAGCACAGGCACCATTGAAGCAAAGAAGCAGGTGGTGCAACAGCTACAGTTTAATTGAATGTAACAGCGATGGCATATGTACATGATGGTTTGAAATGATTGCACTGAGAAAGTAACTAAACAGTACTATAACCACATGTTCTGTCCAAACAAGAAATTCACCTAGTTTACAGCTTCGCTACGCATCTGCCAGAAACATTATGTTGTGACATTAATTTCAGGAGACGAGCCAGCTCATTAGGCCTGTTTTCAGGAGAAATCCTCTTAGTCCGGCTGAGGCCTACTTCATCCCAACGAAAAAACTCAACTGCCTTTAACAGCAAAATATGTACTGATTTCTAGTGGCGGAATACGTATCACTAAAGGGATATTACACTCGAATTCTCATGAAAGAATTTTTTGTATGAAACGCTGCCCCAATGACGACAATGTCTTTGTTCTGGTCAGAAACAGGAACACACTATTCCTGCTAAATTGCGCCATTGCTAAATGCATCTCAAGGAGTAAAGAAGAGTTAGATTATTATAGTTAATGTTCTTGGTGTCAAAATTTATTTTGATGCGAACAGAAGGAACAACCCTGTAATCAGCACTATAGGTTTCACAGCAAAAAGGAAATCAAATATCAGAGACATGCGGGGACCGGAAGCTTAAGCATTGCCATTACAAACGTTCCTTCTCACTCATAGAATTCCTAGACATAAGAGAGAAACCACGTTGATGGTACGCTCATTAACGCACCTCATTTACGGAGCACTAGGGCTGCCTTGAAGTGCGATGGAACACGAAAATTATCTCCGCAGATGCAACCGGTTGTTTAATAAGTAATATGCAAGTATAAAATAAATATGCAGAATGGTCTACCTACTAATATTCCTCTATACCGCACAGTAGGTACGCACCTTCAGCTATTTTATCATTAAATATTGAATCAGACAGAAAATACTAGAAAATAGTGGAAAATAGTTTTCGCCAAATTCTCACATGTACCCTTGACTCCTCCATGAGGCTTAATATCAGCATATCTCTTCCTTCCAGCGCATAAAAATATGTCTGCTACTTGGGCATTTGTGGGGATGCGGAAGTTGAGGCCTGGCAGCTGTTTCCTTGTGCTTTTATGAATTATTATATTGCGGTTTATGCTTTTGGAATTAAGGATTTAGCGAGTCCATCAGGCAGGCATAAAACATTTGAGGGTCCTGCCACCTTTCGAAGGTACTTTCGACGCTGGCAGCCTGCACTTGTTCTTATCTTTTGCGGGTGGTGTGGAGGTCGCCAGGCCGCACGTTACGCTTCGTGCGGGTCTTGCGTTTTTTCTCGGGCAACTGCTCAGGGTGCGGATACTTAGGTGGACAGGACGGTCTCTTACGCCTCTTTCCGTTTAGGTGTCTGGGTTCCTCGTTGACGTACCGGATCCTTCGCTTGAGCATCACCACAATATTGTTCCTCCATGAGGCTGACGCCAGCCTTACACTCACATGACAACTCTAGGAATGGAAACGAAGTGGCAGTGTTTCCTGGCAATGACGTCTTGCCGGGTGGCGCCAACGCATTGCCCGGAAGCAACTTTGAGGCGGCCGCATAGCGGTTTTGTGGTGCCACCAATCGTAAATTTACAGTTTTGTTTTTGCTCTGTTGACTATGAATGCGCTCGCCTAAAGCAACAAAGGACGCTCGAACGTCATAGCGACCGAGAGCGCCTTGCTTAGCAATAAGGGGAAAGTAAAAGACCATGTACCTGCCAAACTGGATGGACACCTGGACTGAGCCGGGATGGCAGGAATGGGAGTGACTTTAGTAAGAGTGAAAGGGCTAGCCCATGATTGAGAACAATGCATGAATAAGCCCATGAATAAGGCGTATGTGCATCTCTCGTAGCGCACAGTGTACTCACGCTATTAACTGGGACACGACACGGTGTGAGGTGAGTCCTGGCTGCGGTAGCGTCATCTGCCACTTCACGGATGCAATTTGTAAATAGGCGGCCTTGGGCTTGTCAGTGCCAACTGAAAAGACTCCTTTTTCTTTGATTCTGTCACGGCGCGATTTAGTTGTCCACCGAACGCTTGGTGCTGACAGCACCGGCTCCTGCACATTTGCCCAAATCGGTCGCCTGAAAGATGGCATCTAATACAAAACAACAGCTAAAAATAACTACAGCGGCGAAATCGGTAGCCGCTAACAAAACTTGTGTATGTTCCACAACGACGGATATCAGAGAGATGTACGGCACAGCAGGGAGCCCATGAAGGGCGAACGCTGAAGCCCGCTTTTCTGCCTTACCAATAATTACGCGTGATTAGACTGACGACTGACCAAATAAGAAGCAAAAGTGAGCTGTTTCTTGAAACACAGACTTCCCGAAAACTATCTCAGCCTGGCATAAATTTAACGTCGCTGAACTTGGGCTCCCTAACAGCCATAACATGATCACTACAAAGTAATATTGATCTTACAAACGTTGCGATTCTCTTGTCTAGGTATATTATTGACATCACTTAGCGAAAGGGAAAGTGAGCCTGAAAACTGGAAAAACTGTCAGGGACAGCCCACAGATGGCTACTCGAACCTCCCTAAGAAGGTTTCCAAGCGACAATTTTGTTTATGCTGCCACTTTACACTGTGAGAGCAATCTGGCTACATATATTCACTATAGAACATCTTCAAGTTGAGATTGTTCGTGCCTTCCTTCTTCACCCTAGCTGTAGTAAGCGTCTGGAGGTAGAGGGTTGAAGGCTAGTTCCGGGCACATAGTCGGTGACCACCTATCCATAGGCCGCACGTACATTGACAAGCAGAGGAAGTGGGTTGCGTGCCCGCGATCATAAAGTTCGGGGCGACCACACATTGTCATCTTGGGGCAAAGTAACGGAGCAAAAAAAAAAAAAAAAGAAAAATGTCAATGCGACCACACGCGACGTCGCAAGTTCATGTTTGCCCACAGCCGGAACCGAGAGCTTCTTGGCGATATTCCTCGCATTGGGCACTCGACGCTATCTCTTCAACTCCATAGTCCATCTTAGCTGAGCAATGCGCGGTGGAGCTTCCGCTTGGTGCACGGTGGGCTCTGTCACGTGGTCAGCGCTCTGACGTAAGATGAAGGAGAGAGGACACAAGCGCCAGGAACAGGAGCCTGGCCGCAGGTGGAACGTCAACACGGTTGGAGGAGGCTGCAAGGTTTGAGAGGGAAAAGAAGGATAAAGTTAGAAATAGTTAGGAAGAAAATAGAGGAAGATGAAAAGAGAAATTGGTTAGTAAGCTACTCAAGAACGGTAAAATAGGCTTTCTTTCAAAAAGCGAAAGTGAAGGTGGTGATATACGCAATGCTGATTAATATAGCAGTCCAAGTATTATCTGTCACCGATATACAGGAAAATGTCGCGGTTTTTGAACACGTTTTGGCACTGCACCAAGGCCCTTATCTCTGTTACTCTAATAACGCCTTGCATTGGTGGGCTAGCAAACAGCTGTATGCGACTCACTGTCAAAAATTGCCACTCGGCTAGCGAAGGTGGATTATTTTAGTTAGTGCAAAAGAATGCATTCATGAATGCTATAAAGGGTACGGTTATGAATAAAAGGAATTGAAGACATCAAATATTTATATCGAAATACCAAATAATGAAAAGCAGAATAATTGAAATTGCTGAGAAGGAAATTGCGACCTTATGATCTAAAGCTGACCACACGTTAGTCCTCAAAATCAATAGTAGCACTGTAATACCTGTGCCAACGTAAACGCAGTGTTCGGGTCTTAACCATGCGGTTCATTTCCCTGCTAACAAAACAGCATTAGCAATGGAAGAAAATGGGTTTGCTTGTATAAATAGACCAACTTATGTGATCAGGCATCAGTGGTATTTGAGGTAAGCCCGCCGCACAACCTTTAACAAACGTCTCGCATACGCCGCGCTTTTACTAACGTTTATTAACTAGCATGACACAGCACAAAATAGTTCTCTACTCGTCTGTCTCAAGAATGGGGGCTGCAAGTAAGCCTAACCGCAGATTAGTGTATGTTCGCGCGTCCTTTTTTCTTTTTTTCGTATGTCCTGTTATTTATTATGTGAGTGTCCGCGAGTTACCCCAACCTTATTTCTCGCTATACGGAAAAGTACAGCATTCTAGCTTCTCTACTGTTAGCGGCACGGCATGGTAACTGAACAACCCCATGTGTCGGTGACCGCCGCGGTGTCAGATACGCTCTAGTTAGCGGCTGGCATATGCTCTATTATGGCCCTATGGGAGGCTCAAGTTGTACCTTCAGTCTCGTGCAAGATCGCGGGTGTGCTGCGCAATGCTAGGCTATCGCGGGATAACTAAACGAATTAGAGTGAGAAACCGTAACATCAATTGTTTTACAAATTGGAAAGTTCCAAATTGATTTCGCGGAGTGCTCTAGTTTATATCTTTCTATATACTTTTATGTAGTTTACATTCGGACATTTTAAGTCGATAAGCGTACCCCATTTCATTGACTGCCCTCGGGTACTTTTCACTACACCGTTTTGAGGCGCCGAATCCAATGGTTTTAAAGAAGAAAAAACAAAGAACGAAAACCCAAATTACGCCCGTTGATGTTTCGCGTGATGCAGTGATTCCATCAAAACTTATTCTAGAAAAACAGCCGTGGGTGAATTGAAAGTGTGAAGTAGAGGCTAAAATGATGTAACTTCATAAACTGTTTAAAGCTGCGCGACGTATATTACAAAATTATAAAGTTGGTCGGGTAAGTTAGAAGTGGCTATTAACGTGCGGTAAATCTTGGTGTCATCGATAATACACTGCTGCCCGTACAAAAGATCATAAATGAGGCCTCAAATGGCAGACCTTAAAGTTTAATCGCATCGTAATGAAATTCCGCAAGCGTGCTGAATTTTGGGCAGCTTTTCGCCTCTACAGAAAAGCTGCCACCGCAGCCAGGATTCGATCTCGCCTCCCTGGGCAAGGAGTCGAGCGCCGTAACCACCGCACCACTGGTTTGCCTTTTTGAGAAATGCTGTGAACTAAGTGCAGAAAGATGTGATCTTGCTGATACGAAACATAAAATGTTCACTGTTCGCTCGGTTAACCTTGTTTAAAGACAGTTAAAGACATCCGTTCTAACCAAATTCTGGCCTCTTGACTGCAGTTGCCTCACTCTGGTCCTATTCTTGCTTGCATTGCTGCAGCTTGCACGTCGGCTTTTTGTTGTTGCTCTCCGTTCCTTCAAAGCTCTTATGAAATCCGACCACGACCTTTTCAAGCGGGTTTTGCGAGCCTGCGTTCTAACTTGTGAATTTCACTGCTATTAATAGGCTTGGAAAGTAAACGTACTGTTCCAGCCGCATCGGCAGGGGAACAGGCTTTCGGCACGGCTTACGTTGAGCACCAATAACGTGGTCATCATTTTATTAGTCGACTGAGAGTGTTATTTAAGTTATTAGTTCTCCTAGCAATGCAATATAATGGATCTGCGAGATCACTTCAACGAATATGATCCAGGAGCCAGTCCATATGCATGACGGGAAATGAAAAATTCTGCCAGTTACAAGCAGTAGCCTGCACGTCTGGTATAATATATATATTTTGAGTGGGATATATACATCTAAGAAGTGCTCGAAGAGTCACGAGGAACACTTCAAATAATTTTAAGGCCACAAAGAAGATTCATTGCTCGCGATGGCTAAGTGAGCATGATACATGGATGCTGAATCTAAAGTAGAGGTTCCATTTCCTGCCGTGGCAACGATATTTCGACAAAGGCGAAATACGGAATCTGCCTTATGCTGTGCGAAATCAGCATCACAGTATAGATTTCCAAGCGGGTTAAGTTATTCAGGAACCTTCCTTTTGCGGCGTCCCTCAAAGCCCCGGTGTCACATCATGAGGTTCAAGCTAAAATTGAACTATTTAGAAAGGAAATTTGCAATTCCGTGCGCCCACGAAGAAATCTCTGTACAATCTCGACAGGCGACCTCCATGGATAAGTTGATTAGTCTCGTTAATCTATCGCTTATGCTCTGTTCTTCTCCACGAAATTGGTTACACTATGTTAAAACTTCTCAGCGATCCCTTTAGAACTTATGCGGCCATTAATGAAGCCATAAAGGAATACTATTCCAGAGATAGTTACCCAGATCGCACCGATCCTGTCAAGAACCAAAGAAACAATGTAAGGACGTCAGAGTATGTAAGGAGGCTATCGGGTGTTCCTGAACGCACCTTAAAACATGTTTTACAACGAATGGAAACCACTGTCAGTTGATGTCGACGCAATTTAACTTATTGTCAATTGTTTTTAGGAACGTCGTATATGAAAAGGATGCACCTATACCCCTACACATGCATAATTCATACACCTTAATATCTGGTACATATAATTTTCGCAATACCTTCCGTATTATAATACAAATTTTTCCAAGGAAAATAATCTGCCCTTTGGCCGAAATATATAGCTTTAGCTTACTCTTTCCTTTTCACAAACAGGTACGCACACGTACACACGCATGTCAAGCGAAAAATACTCGTGGTTTGACTTGGGACACTCACAGTCTATCCGAATGAGTTTTTCCACGAACATAGTCTTGAAAGATGGAGCGTCGGCCGAAACCTCGCACTTGTAATTGCCGCCGGTGAGGTGGTCCACATTGCGGATGAACACGGTCCCGTTGTTTGAACGTTGCAACTGAAAAGGACGTGATAGACAGGAATGGCATTGCATAAAGGGTGTCTACCATGCTTAATTGTCCACTCTATTAAACAGATAGCAGGTAGGCATAGGTCTACAGTGCTGCCTAAAAGATTTGACAACATGCTGGAAACACGCGTGAGTCCATAACTGAATTTTAGACCATCCTTGTGAACAGTGGTGGGTGCACCACTTCTCAAGACAACTTGAGCTAAATGAGTGCAAATATGCCACATTATCGTGAATAACCTCTTTTAAATAGCTCTTGTTCTTTTTATTCAGGCGGTTTACGTGTAAAACGTTACTATTGGTGAGCAAATCAACATCAGCGTTTTTATTCACTATCTTTAGTGCTTGCAGCGAAGCGTTTCAATCAATTTCTTCGCACAACTGTCCATTAGACGTTCAATTTGGCGCTTGCCAGCGAAATGCACCTGAAAGTTAGTGAAGCGTGGGCCAAAACCGGACAAGTTGCAAAGCCGGACAGTGTGACCTACCCTTTAAATTGGATTAATAAGTATTAGGCTTTTAATTCCTCATTAGGCCTCGTATTCGCCCTTGGGAATAACTCTTTATGACTGACAGGCTGATTCTCATTATCTGTCACAGACAGATTGCAATTGAATTTACAGCTGATGAGAATATTTTCCGAGACCACAAAAACAAAAAAAGCTGCAAAGTGAGCCTTGTTGAACGGGAAAGCGGTCTAAAGGTGAGAATTTCTGCACATTACCTATTTCTCACGGTGCAGTTCCAGCGATCAAGCGTCCTGGAGTTAGTAATTTATTTCATTCTAGCGGTAAACGACCTTAACAGCGATCGCACAGGAATACAATCAAAATAACTCATGACACCCATGTTGCAGGAAGGACTGAATTATAACAGGATTATTGCTGGCTTGAAAACATTTTTTCTTTAGTATCTCACTGCGGCTTCAGAAAAAACAAATGCCGAGAAATATACGACAAAAAACGCCTAAAGATCTGGTGCTACTTAGATGATTTCGAGGTCCTTAAAGGCGCCGGCCACCGAAAAACATCACAAGGGCATAAATGGGAGTCCAGCGCTTCTTTTGAACGTTAGTTTCCCCATGCTTCCCGTTAAGCAGAATACTTAATCGCGCAACACATTCGCACAATGAAAGGTACTTTAAGAATGCCGGACGAGCAGTCACGACCAAAAAGCTCATGTTCGCGTTGCTTTTGCGATGGCATCGCAGGCTCCGCGAGGTGTACTTGGTAGGTATAGGTGTTATAGTAAATTCCTGGGCAAAATCAAGCTACTTGCCTGTTTCCTCAAATAATTTCGACAGCTTTACGCACGGGGAACCTGCCTAAGCCATACAAGCGCAAATAATCTCACCAGTAGGCGAAGAGTGAATTGCACCTGCTAGAGCTTAATTTTTATATTATTGATAATGATACTGTCAACGTTAGCTTCAGGGTCGTTGCAGGGAGTGTATATAAAGAATGCACAACAGGCAAAACGCCCCATAACATTACGTTGAACACGCCCGACACAATAACAATGAAATTCTCAGATTTACGCACGTCCGTCTGCTGGACAATTTCTACGGGTAAGCACTCCATGCTTCAATCGAATCAGCAAAAACAGAGTAGCGAAAACCATCAACACGTGTGTCGTAAGGCTTGATTGGTCTAGTGTGCTTTGTTCTCGCACTCCATTTTCCCACGGACTGAGCCATATCTATGTTTTCTTATATTTAAATGCACTTGAACTATCTGAAAGAATAGCTTTATTCTGAATTTCAGCCTTCGAATTTCAAGTAACTCGAGTCCACGTGAATTTAGTAATTTAGACCGCCCTTCTGAATCTAGACAAAATAAAACAAGTGGCGATTCTTTCAGCACGTTACTGGTTATCGTTTAAAACTTTCTTGGGGAGAGGGGGGCTTCAGAAGATACAGACGTACTCCAACCTAACACGGATGAAATATTTTTAAGCAAAAATTTGACTTCTTTAATTGCATGTTCTAACTTTTTTACTTAGAAAGCAAAGATTTTGGGGACCTGTTGAGTCCATATTAGTAAATTCCTTATGCGACTGTGGATTATGTCTAACTGGACTCCTAAATACTTAGTATATATATATATATATATATATATATATATATATATATATATATATATATATACTGGATTATGTCTAACTGGACTCCTAAATACTTAGTATATATATAGTGTATTTGCTCTAATATTACAGAAAAATAACCGCACACTCTTCTTGATAGTAATGCGTAAAAGTTATTTTTGTGTGATTAGTTTCCATGTTCCATTTATGGACGTTTAAGAATGGAGTACTCGGTTTATTCTGATTTCGTCGCAGCTTGTCCTATGCGAGAATAAATTATTCAGTCATCGACAAAAAGCTTCAATTAGATAAGGGACTCGACAGTAGCATTCATGGCGTCTATAGGCTTGATGCCTGGCATGATGATCTGCAGGAGGACTATTCGCCATACTAGGCAACTGCACCCTGGTTTAACTGTGTTATTATACCATATGTGGTGTACCATAAATGTTATAATGACTCTCCTGCTGGGCGGTGACGTTTCCAAAAGAACCGTCCACAGCAGCTTTGATGTGAACTCCAAACTTGACGGCACTTGCGCCACGCTGCTCTGGTGGCTAGGCGTGAGCAGCGCGAGCTTCAACACTCCTATCTGACAATATCAGATATTTATAGAACGCGCTCGCCTGCATGGAAAGGCACGAGGGGTTCAACTCCTCTGTTTGTCTCCTGGCGCGAGGTGACCCTCGGCGCACGAGTGCTCGTACGTGGCCCGGGCGTGTCGCCACTCCTGAGGCGGGCTTCGGCCTTCCAATACTTCAGCTTGCAGCACATTTTGCAAGAAGCGTACCGTTGGCTTGAGCACACTGTCTGACACTTCTTTGTTACAAAGAAGCTCATCTGTTGGCATGTTTTATATGTCGAATTATCGATGCATCGGACTATTGCGCGATCCCCTTCGATTTAGACATATCCACTAAGAAGATTCTAGCAGCTTGTCACTATCGTTTTACTACGCACCTGAAACCCAGGGGAAGCAATGCCGAGACTGTAATTTCGTTAAAGCTGAACAACGGAATTCAACAACGGGATTCAGCAAAAAATATAAAGGCGTTTCTCTCTATCTTATCAACCCATCTGTCGAGAGCACCGAAATCCAATGAAATGTTTCTTTGTTGACATGCCTACCTGTTGTTCTGCAGCAAATGAGATGAATCTATATGCATCGAACATATGCTAACCTACCTACAAAAGGCCGAAAGGTGTCCATATTGAACAGGACCTGTATTTCGAGTTTGTGTCTTTTTGAAAGTGTTCTTTTTACCCTTACCTGTTTGGTGCAAACGCCAGAACCAGACGCCACAGATCGGACGCAGAGAAACGTCCCAAAAAAACTAGACGGCGACATACACATAGCGTAAGCTCCAATAGCAGATGCTCAAAATGTCCAATGATATTTAATAGCCAACATGACAGAACAATAAATCCGAAGTGCCGCTCGCATTGGAGGGAACACTTTTGCATGCTATAACTCGAGCATAAGGCTTTCGCTTCGTCTCATCTCACTACCGCAAAATGGATGAATGACGTTGGGTTGGGCCATCAAGCAGCTTCTAGGCCTAACGAGAAGCTTGGGTTTATGTAGAAGTGGTTCAGTTTGTAAAGTCCAGATCGCGCCACGATCATTAATTATGCTTTTGCATCTGCAAATATCGAAAATGTAACATGCTGGATTGCAGATAGTGTTTAGCTGACGTACGTCCGCTAATATAGAACTCTCGATTAGCTGAGACAGCACCCCGCATTTTGATCAAATTCAACGCCTGGCAGCATGCACCTGCTCATTGTGTGGACGTGCCACAGACTTGTCGGCGTCTAATAAGGCTCTCGATAACCGCGGTAATTGGTTCTAAGTTGAACTCACGAATTAGCTCGCAGGTTAGTTCATCGGGACCCCGTCTGCAAGGTCTACCAGTGAACGCAAAAATAAACACGGAAAGGTGTTTTTAGCTCATGTCTTTTATTTCTTTACTGCAGGTGAAATAAATGCACAATAAAGGAATTTCGCGGCTCCTTCAAAGTAGTCACGGTTGAACTCGTTTAGACGGCGCATATATTTTCTGCGTGCATCTAGTGTCTACTACTTTCTTTCTGACTTGGAAGTGAAAATTATATTCACAAGTTATCTGTTCTCAGCAAAAGTCCCCTTTCTCCTCTTAAAACTGGCTGTGAATAAACGACTGGCGAAAAAATAAGAAAACAAAAGCACAGCGCTATAAATTCTCTGTAGCATATTCGTCACGAGCGCTGCAGTATATAAACCTGAAATATGATCTCAATTTCGTTTCTTTATACTCATACTCCTACCTTTGCTACGATGGAGCTTATATGACTTGTGCACAGAGTTATGCGAATTGAGTATCGTTGCTTTTCCATGACGCTGAAATATTGAAAGCTCTTTGACATGCAAGCAGATATTCGTGTATGCGCGAAACGAAGATAATTACTTGGTATTATTAAGGCAGCTAAAATAAAATGTTTAACACCTTTCAATAAAGTGGAATGCTGCAGAAATTTTATATCATTTACAGTCATCACAGCAGAAGTGAGTGTGGGACATCAAGCGTCCAAAATGCGCTAGCTGGTGTTTCCTTGTGTGGAAACCTCTTTTGCCCGACTCGTCATCCACAGGCTTCATGTAACTCAGGCAACTCATGGCGAAGATGAGAAAAATTACCAGGGCGCGAGCAGCCACTCTTTACGCGAGACAGTGAAACAACTCTTACTATGTACATTCGCTTAGCAATGGTTGCATGCAAATTAAGGCAAAATAGCGGAGCCCAAGAGATAGAGCAAAATACAAAAAAAAAAGATCAACGTGAGCAATAATTACAGTTTTCTCGTCAGAACCGAGAAAAAATCCCCCGCATTCGGTACAGTAGTGCGACACAAGTTCTCATTGTTTATGTGCTCATTTTTGCTCCTGGTGGTTCACGAATCTGCACAGCGAAGAGAGAGGAAATATTGGTATTGTTATGCATTTGTAACCTCCTCTCTCCCTGTCGCCCCTCTACACTCATTCCTCGCCACCCGAGGGCTCGACACTTCGCGGGGAGCGAGACTCACCGAACCGCATGCCTTTCGCCCTTTCGCACGTTACGCACAGCGCGGAGACCCGCAAAAACGCTATCTCGCGGGTCTCCGCCGTCTCAGTCTCACACACGCGCGCACGGTTCGTCGTCCTGGGGAAATCGGTGGGGAGGGTGGGGGGATGAGCAAGACAAGGTAAGGCCCGTCGAATTCATGAGCATCCACGCGAGACACTCTTGAAGACGACAGGTGGCGGAGCTGCAAGCGGTGGGTTTCAGCGGCACAACACCTCGCGGGCGCATAAATCCAGCCAGCGGTGCGAGCCGCCGCCTCCGGCCTGGGTAGCGGCCGGTGAGGGCTCGAGGAACGCAGAAAAGGAAGGTAGGGAAGCGGAGGGGAAGAGGTGGTATGGGTCCCTGCGATCGTTCGAGAAATCAAGACAAACGAAGGGCATCCGCAGGTGAGCCATTTGCATTCCCATTACGATTGCTAGGATGTTGCGCATATATGAAAATGGCAGAATAATGAGCACGAACTGCATTGCATTACGCACCCTCAAACACTCGTGCCCCCACCGTCGCATCGGCCCGACGCGCCGCGAACAAAGTTACAGGCGCACACTTCATTACCATAATAACGAGTGAAGCGGAAAGGAAAGTGCGCGCGTGTAAATATTGAAAGCCGAGCGATTCTTCTCGCACTCTCCTTCAATCTTCCACACGCCTCCTTCTTTTCCAGCTCTGTGCATTACCAGCGGAACACTTCACCGTATTAATAACAAAGGTTTAAAGCGTGCTGGGAAGAGCCCTCACACCTCTCAGCGTCGGCTCGGACGTAGTCTTTGCTGCGCTTGGCAGGCACTACAGTATTCGCACAACAATGTTACGGCAGTCCGCCTTTTTTCTCTGCCTGTTTTGTGCTTCTGGGATATGGATGCCGCCGGAGAGCAGCTAACGCCCACATATAAAAGCGCTTTCCTTCGAGTGACCCTGTCCGAAATCTGCACATGAGATGGGCGTCGATGGGTGTCATGGGGCTAGTGCACACTTGAGAATCGGAATACTATGTTCGAACGGCGTTGTTCAGGATTGGTTGTGGCCAGTTCCGGTATGTTTACTCGAGTATATTGCTTGTTGCTCCATCTCTTATTTTCAAGTAACCCCGTGAATTCAGAAAGTACAAGAATACCAGCTTTTTATCGCGAAAGCTACACTGCGCTAGGTTCTCAAGCCGTCGGTGTGGTACCGCGGCACCGTATGCCATTGCCTAGAACTGTCACGTGGTTTAGACCGAGAGCTAGGCCAGGAGTTTGAGGAGTAAAAAAGAAGAAAAATAAAAAGTAAAAGACGAAGAAAAAGAAAAGGAAGAAGAAGAAAAAGAGGATTGGTTTGGTTTGTGGAGTTTAACGTCCCGAAGCGACTCAGGCTATGAAATACGCCGTATTGGAGGACTTCGGAAATTTCGACCACCTGGGGTTCTTTAACGTGCGCTGACATCGCACATCACACGAGCGCCTTGCTTTTCGCCCCCACTGAAAAGCGGCCGCCGAGGCCGGGATCCGATCCCCATCCTTGGGAACAGTAGTCGAGAGCCGTAACCACTGCGCCACCCCGGCGGGGTGGAAAAAGAGAAAGAAGTAAAAGAAGAATAAGACGAAAAAAAGGGCAAGAAAAAGAAGACGAAGACCGATAACTCGGTAGTTGGTAGAGGCGAACGCCAACAGCGAGTTGCTAGGACAGAAGGTTCGTTCGAACGTTGTGACGGCGGCACAATTCGCTGCAACATTCACAACTTTCGTTCTATCACTAGGTTCAAGCCATGCTTAGACATAAACAATTTTTTTTTTAATAATGCGACAGTTTTATCTGTCTGATTCTACCAGTGCCTTTCTACACAAAATCCTTCGTCGGCGTTTTCGGAGCTCTGAGCAACAAAATGACAAGCATACATGAAAAATGACAGCAGCTTTTGTAGCACCCGCCACATTGCCCCTGGAAACTTTTTAAATTACTTCCACCCTCCTGCCACTCTCCCCCGCCTCTCCCATATAAGAATAGAAGAATGGGGCATGTGTCCGTTAAACTTTTCACGCCTGACATTAACCCGTTAAGCATTCATTAACGCCGTGATGTCTGTACACAATATGGTTACAACTTAACGAACAGCGCCAGAACTATGCAGCACTTCTTGGATGTCACATCGGAATCGTCTTCTAAGAGCCAGGTGATAGCACTCACGTCGACCCTGATGCCGTCCACGGGGAAGAACTGGCCGGGCGGTCGGTCAGAAGGCACGAAGCGGAAGAACTCGACGTCGTCTCGGTACCACTTGACCGAGTAGAGCACGTCTCCCTCGAGGTCGTAGGCGCACCTCAGCCGGGCCTCCGTGCCCACAACCACCGTCTGGGGGACCTCCAAAGACAGGATCCGGATGCAGCGCACTCCTGTGCATAAGCGCGCACGGACGAGACTCTCAGAAATGTCCACTTTTATTTTTTTTTTTTTCATGCATGAGCCGCAGACGATAACGAATGCGAGAGCAGCATGGCGTAAAACCCAATTCAGACATGTGTCAGAAACGCACGAGCGGTGGCAAAAACGTTCAGAATTGTCACTTAGGCAATTGGGCACTCGCTGCTTGCTGCAGCTGCAAAGGATTTCATCTGAAAAGTAAAAATTTAGTTTGTTGAAAGAATAAATAGGAATATAAATTTTACTTTGGCGAACTGATATCAGGTTTGGTTTCTTGATCGCCTAAGTAGAGATCTGTTGCCTTTCTAGAATAATTAAAGGTGAATTCATGAAACCAAGATATACACAAGCGTGCTAACAAAAGTGGTCAGTCATCTGTATTCGTCATGATCGGACGTCGAAGGGTTTCTGAAACTAATAACGAATATAATAGTCGATATAAAAGGATGCAGATCATCGTCGCAATCGACAGTGGGCGGTAACCGCAGCTCTAGAAAATGATGAAGACTGTATAAGAAGTTAATGAAATCAATTGTAACCTTCTATGAAGATAAGATTAACTTTAGCCGTGGGAGCTCCGGGCTTCATTTTTTTAAAAGTGCGGCCGGCTTTTAAGCACTGTGTACTTTAAACGGCAAATTTATCTTTTTTATCCAAATACGTTTTCTAAGATAAGAATTAGTTAGTAGTTTTATTATTGTAACGCAATCTGGTATTGTCAAGAGTCAATGTTTTTATCTGGACCCTTTACTCAGCGTGAGCTGTCGATATAACAATAATGAATTCACACATGGTAGTATTATAATGTCATTTACGAAGGACCTGGTATCCTACAAAAATGACTGATGTTAAATTATGAGAGGGATCTAGCCAAAAACGCACATAAACATTTGCCTCTAAAACTTTAAATAAGGTTTATTTAAGAGTCCAACTTACTGTTGGGATGAGTGATAGAAATACTGTTGAATCGTCATGATACCCAGGACATAATATTGTTTCGTAAGGTTTCTGCCAGCTTTCGTGTTAGTGCCCGAACATGCAGTGTTGAAATCTGCTGAACGAGTTAGCTTCCCTAAGTAAGAGATGATAGAGATCGACTAAAACTTCGCTAGCACTCTTCTAAAACCTCACAGCATTGCCTTACAACGCAAAACTGGTGCACTCTGATGGCGCTTTTGCCTAACCAGAACCTTGGCTTCCGCTGTTTTGGTAATTTTATTCTTTGACTGAGTGTAACTTCTACTCAGCGGGCATCTGACTCGGGAGTTCCTGTCAAGGATATTCATCGCCTAAGGGTTAAATAGAATTTTGAATTTTTCATCCTTGATCTTCTCTTTATACTTACAATTCTAGCCGCTATTGAAATTGCATGCAGATATTTATGCTGGTGGGAGTACACTTTACGTACGCCATAAAACTTTGCAATTCATAATTAAAATTGAACTATAAATAAAACATTCATTCTCAAAGGGTGGGTCCACGAGCCAATAAGCAGGTCCTTTCCATGAACGACACAGTCTCGCCGTTCACTTCTACGAGAGCGCGCGCTGAAGTAGCCAGGCACGTGGAAGCAGTGGTACAGAATTAAGGCCTGGAACATTTCGCTTTATGAAAAACTGGCTGAACGTTTGTTCTCACTTGCAAGTCACGAAGGGAGTGCGACAGGCGATCGCACGCGACCAAGGAGATGCTCAGCTCGACCGAGGTTCACACAAAAAGCGACGTTTTCACGAATTCGTCTCGTTCGGGACGAGATTCGTCGACCTTCACTGTTCATCAATAACGAGAAACCGGATGCAAAACTAACCTCCGTTCAATTCGGCCGCACCGCCAGTCGGTTACCGGTTTGCGTCCAGGAGTCGCAATAAGTCCGCAAAATGGAGCAGTGCCTTAACTGCATACGACTGTCGCTGTTTGCGACCATTTGCGACAGTCGCTTCTCTACATAAACAGTCGCACACGACCTCTGCGAGTCGAAGGTGCGAACAGCCGTCTCAAAGCCGCGCGGCACAAAACCTTCATTCATCGTGGAGAATTATAATAATAGTGCGCTCTTGAAGAGACGAGACGCGATGACGGAGTTCAGGGTGTACTTTTACGTGTTTCAATAACATTTCAGGCAATGGTGTCATTATACTTGTCCCTTGCTGATATAAAAAGAGAAATATCCACAGAGAAGAGCAGAGCGGTCATCCTGATTCTTTTTTAATTTTGGGCTGATACTCTGCGCGTGGCAATCAACAGCTATATAACGGCTGATGACTTGAACAGAAAGGAGAAGCAGTTATGCGGGAATATGATAAATGGTCTCTACTAAAGGCAGGTAATAATGATAATAAGGTATTTTGCTTATACCATACAATTTACGTGGGATCTTGCCGGAGCCGTGCACTAGCAGACACGCATAGCACAACGTCAGCTGAGCATTTTAGGCCAGGAATAAAGCTAAAACCATTTATTTCGGCTCGTGTGTGTATTTAAATGCACATGGTTCATTCAATAAATGACGATAAACGAAATTGATGCCAAGAACTGTCAGCATTGCTCCATCGGTCAGTGAAACAGAATCTATGTATCTAAACGGAGAATTAGGTGTTACGCGTGCCTATTAGACGAGCCATAGCAGATTCCTAAATGGATTTCGATTAGATCACAACACCGGCCTCATTCCGGAGCTTAGGGCAAGCTCGAGTCCGAGGCACGACGGCTCGGCTCATATCCGCAACTCCAAATCCGAATCCGGGCCCGGGTTCGAAGTTGGGGGTAAGAGCCGGGCCCAGTCTGCTTTATTATATCTATACTGAGCCCGCACCCGACCCGCTATGATGGGCTTGAGTCCCGACCAGGGACGGCATGGGCCCCTTCTACGGCAGAGCAAGAGGCCAATTGCCGAATGTGTATACGCAGTACCCTTCAGAGAAAGTAAAAAGGCTGCCGGAAAAGGCACTATAACCCCAATAATACACGAATAAATTGTTTTTCCTAAACAGAAAACTGGATGCTGTGCCAATTTAATAATAATAATAATAATAATAATAATAATAATAATAATAATAATAATAATAATAATAATAATAATAATAATAATAATAATAATAATAATAATAATAATAATAATAATAATAATAATAATAATAATAATAATAATAAAAACTGCCTTTTCGGTTTTTAGTCCTCTAGCTTTAGAAATGTTTACTAAAGGATATAAGCATTGTGTGTCCTGGTGAGGCCTCGGAGGAGCAATGCTTCTGGCGATGTTTTTATCCGTGTTTAAAAAGTACGCTTTGTGCTCGCGTATCGGTTCCTTTAAATGAGCCTCACGATATACACATATAAACATTGCCATACTTGAACGAATAAGTGTTAAATGATTTTTGGCAGCCGTAAACTCTCTGCACAATAGGAAAGCTTGACTTGTATGAGCGTTTATCTACCGCGGTTAAGTTCGGTATGAAAATTTTAAATATATTTTTAAAAATAAATGAAATGTAAAAAATAAATTTTGTCGCCAACTCTCTGGCTAGGCTGAGCGAGCACCGCGAGCGCAGCAGAGGCACTAATACGCGTCGCTAAAACTGTCGAATACCGCGTTAAAGTTAGAGCGTTTTCCAGAAATTCCAGCATCACAGTTCTCAGCGTCGGCCGATTATGTGATGTCACGAGATTGCATGACATTTCAGAGCTGGCAACCAAGCACTGCCAGCTCAGGCCTCGTGTTTAAGATGGGAGGGAATGAGGGGAATGTGGCCTCCCAGCACCCTTGGGACCAGAGATCGACACACTTCCCTTAGAACATGTAAGCAAATACGTTCAGCTCGACTAAAGATTGGAATGATATCTCGCCCGTCGGGTAATTTTTTTTCACATAACGTGGTATCCTACAGCTGTATACAACCAAGTATGGGGGAAACAGTAGGGGTACAGACACAAGAGTATCTATAAAGGAGGAAGAAAAGTGAATAGATGCCAACAAGGATCCATAAATGAAGCCTGCAAACGAGAGCCTTTAATTCTTAGCGCATGATAGCCTTGTTTGCTTACGCACCATAAAATCCAACGCAACACAACAACAGTTTTTTGCGCCGCAACCTCTAAAGCGGAGCTTGAGTATCGCCGAGTTCCTTTCCCTTATGCTCTAGCTCGAGTAAAAAAGTGGCAGCCGTATCTGTCGACTTTGAAGCTATTCTTTCGCAAAATACTGAACATTTCAAGTTTCGAAAATTTTAAGGCAATTTGTCGAATGAAAATTTGCGCGCTAATCGCTGGGGTCAATCTTTGCACGATAGCTTTAAAGTCCCCGTTCACCATAAAAACCGGCGTCAGCGTTGACGCCGGCGTTGGCATTGTGAGCTAAAAATCACAAACATGCCGCTAGAAGGCGCTAGCTCACCGCTGACATGGCCGCACATTGAATGGACGTAAGGTTACCTGACGTTACGTTTGACAGGAGCTGTTTACTCGGGCCTCTCCTTTATATGGGAGGGTGATATCAGACTCAGCCTGCCTGGACCCTTGCATTTACCTTACCCCTAGGCCACGCAGGCGCGTTTATACGGCTTGGTTAAAGCGGAGCTTTATATGTGGGCTGATAGCCTACGATATTACGTCATACCTTTAAAGGCGGAGCTTAAGTGTCCCTCATAATTTTTAAGCATGTTTATTTTTGGGGGTAATCTCAGCCTTTATTCGGCATACAAATGGTTCCACAGATCAATTGGACTGATTGCTGGGAAGGCTGCATACAACCAAAAGGGTCGTTCCAACGGCGTCTGCTGAGCATACTGAGCATACGTCCTTAACGTCTAGTGGCTACAGCTGGACAACGTTACGTAGTTTGTCTAAATTTACATTTTTTTGCCACGCCAAGAGTTTGAGTGAGAAGGAACCCACACCGGTGCAACGTGCCAGCAAACGGCAATTAGCGTGGAAAGAAAGTATAGGGTGATGAGGAATACAGGCCAAAAGGGATCGTTAAAAAATATTTTTTTCGTGGTTTACTTTCGGCATACGTGGACAAAAGTTTGATGCAGGTT
Organism: Amblyomma maculatum; assembly: GCF_055883805.1. Classification (NCBI taxonomy): domain Eukaryota; kingdom Metazoa; phylum Arthropoda; class Arachnida; order Ixodida; family Ixodidae; genus Amblyomma; species Amblyomma maculatum. The sequence goes on along the minus strand of NC_139349.1, from coordinate 23,032,589 downwards.
CTTCCGAAAAGTTTTCCTATGTTCCCAATATGTATCCAGAAAATCTTTCTTTTGTTAGTTTTTTTCGGCATTAAACTTTTTCAGAAGTTCTCCACCTGTAGTTAAAGCTTCGCTAAATAGATAGTCAACCATGACAGCAACCTGAGTGAAGGTGTGTGGTGTTACGGCATTCAACGTGTTTTCGTGCAGTGGCGCGGAAGGAGCGTTGCCGCGTTTCCAAACCCTTTATAAGTTGCTGCCTTGAGATGCGGCCGCGTTTTCCGTATGTGTGATGTATATGCTAGGACTATGGAAACTTTCGCGTATGCGTATATTTTTAGGTTTAAACTACACTGGCACTCTCAAAATCGATGCGGTAAGGTAAGTCCACGGTATGCACACCACACATGTAGTGTGAGCCTTTCTGAAAAATTGCTACGCCAGTGCTGCTGGCGGGACAGGTCAGCACAGGCAGTCTATAGACGACGTCGGATGCTTGTTCCTTTGGGAGCAAGCATTTAGTATTATTACAGTTTTTGGGAATATGCCCCTGGTATTCATCCTTAGAGAGAGAGAGAGAGAGAGAGAGAGAGAGAGAGATGGATTACCACTTAATGAAGATAGTAGGAAATTTTCAATAAAAGTTATCGATTGAGCTAATTATAGGAATTTACGTCCGAAAACGACTGAGATATTGAAGGATTGGAAATTTCGGCCACTCGGGGTTGTTTAAAGGGCCCCTGAGATTCTCTTTGCGGTAATATTCTAATAAACGAAATTCATAGAGATGGTCTTTGTGAGCATTCGAGTAAAATTTGAAAGCTTTGCGTGCTGTCTACAGCCTTCAATTAATTATAAAAAATTGCTTGTGCCGACCGCTTGCAACCGATTCGACCAAAAGGTTTTCGCGCGCACCGTGCGCAAACCCCCCTTCTGGCGTCATTGGGGCTTGATAGAAAAAAACAATAAATTCAAGAACTGAGGGGAGAGAGGGACCCTCGACCATATAATCTGGGAATGTGCTAGCTTTCCAGGAGCTGAAAGAAATATAAACTGTACAGAAGCCTGGAAAGCCCTGCTGCGGAGCGAGGCCCATGCTCCACAGCAGAAGCCATCCTACTGGAGGAAGAAGCCGCGAAACGCCAAGACCTCCTTGCCTGCTTCTGATCGTGGAGGTCTCGGCTCCCGTCTCTTAGGCCTGCGTGCCGGGGACGAGGATTGGTGGCCTCCTTATCTGGTGGAAATATAAAGTTGTTATTACATCACAGTGCGCGCCCACTCCTTGGACGTTCCCAAGGTACGCGAGCGGGACAGGGGATAGTGGGGCGCCTTCGCTACTTGTTAGAGCGCTAGCTCTACTTCTCGCAATCGTCAAGGCCATTTTACACTGCAGTATGACCTTGAACTACAGATGTGGCTGGCCACGTAAGCTGCGCCGGTCGCTAGCTAGAGAGTAGTCACGTATGCCGCAAGACAGCTGTCGCGGAGAGGAGTGGAGAGGGTAGGCTAAGGAGCCATACGAACGCTGCTCTTAGGGTGGGGCAAAGGAACGACGCAGTATCCGTTACATCTCTCGCTGGACACCTGATTCGCACCATAAGGGAAGCAAGGAAGGAGGGAGCGAAACAATAAAAAGAAAAAGAACTACCACATTTGAGAGCTCCGGAATAATTTCGACCACCAAGGGATATATTTAACCTGTGCTTACATCAAATCAACAGCACCCGCGTTTAAACTAGGGAGCCTCCATACGAACGCCATTGTTAGGGTGGTGCTAGCTGAAATCGGTATTGCGATATAGTAGTAGCGCAGAGAAATATGGACAGAGGGAGAAAGACAAACACAGCGCTGTGTTCGTCTTTTCCGCTGTGTTCATTTTTCTCCCTCTGTCCATGTCTGTCTGCGCTACTACTACATCTCAGTGGATAAACAACTAGCCCAACAAAGGATTATTCTAAGAAACAAGTATATTGCGAGCCGTTACTAGATTTGGTGGACCAGACATCTCGAGCGGTCAGCAGCCGCTAAATTTTGCGGGCCGCTTCCATTTTCCAGGGATCTGCACTTTGACAGCTTTTTACTTTCTCTGTACTTTAAATACCTCCTTCCTCCCTTCCCTAAAGGGAAGGTGCATCGGTTTTAGATTTTGATGAGTTTAGAGCGGTCGAATGATTATAGCTTGTACTTAAAGCATGCGAAATATCTTGGCGTTAGAATGTGAAACAATGGCGCAATTAGCGATTAAAATTGCCACAGCTATCAGGCTTCACCGCACTGCACAGCAACGCATGATGACGTCATTGACGGTACCGGTACGTTTTCTGCATATACACAGTTAGTTTGAAGAAATGAAAACAAAGCTGCCGAAAACAAAGCCCTAGAAATGTTGATTAGCACCATCAGAAAATGTACAGCGGGACGTGGGCGAAGGCAACGAACATCAGAAATATTACCGTCCGTGACGACATCACCCAACTTCTCAACAGAACTTTAGTGCTCTGAGGAGAAGCTCGAGGTTTAATCGTCGATTACGTCATCAGTTTGAATGCTAGCGCAAAAACACTTTGCATGCATTTCCTACAGCCTATGTAGATTTGAATCCTTGAATATCGCGGAATTCTCGAAAAGTGAAGCAGCTGCTCTTTAACGGCATGGCCCAGGCGTCCATCGTTTGAATGCTCCTGCGCGTTTGGGTTCTTCAACACCAATTTACAATTTTGCTAACAAACATTAAAACCGTGGCAATTTACTACGGTGATCACCGAGCTCTGTTCGTAATCGTTGCAGCGCGACAGAAATCAATATAACAAACATTGAGAGCATGCCTTGTGCCTTATATCAACAGACCTATCGCTTGAAATTCGGGTCAGCAACGTTGAACCCTCTAGTTTTTGTTTTTCACTTTGTTGCGTGCTGAAACGCAATGTGTTGAAGAAGGAGAGGGGGGATATTATTTTTCATCACATATATTTTCGGTGCTATGAATGTAGCTTGAAAAAAATTAGAGAGCCTCATAGATGTGTCTTAAGAGAAGAATGGCAAAAACCTTCCATTTCTTTCCTATCATGTGACTTTCATCGTTTGCCTCTTGTCGGCGTTCGTTGGAAGCTGCACATAATTATAATTCGTTTACAGGAAAGGAGAGGTGCTGTACATGTCACACTTTCTCCGGCAAGTGTGTTTAGATGGTGCGCCACCGCTCTTGTTGCTTAGCGTTCCTTGGCGCGCGTTCAAGTTTGGGATTGACACCAGGAATGCTAGCAGAGAACAGATCTCGCGGAACCTTCCAGAATATGACAGATAAGCCCACAGGTCTAGACCACAAATCTCGCGCTCAACTCTCGCGCGTGGGATTTCATTCTATGAGCTTAGAAAGGCTTTCGCTTTAAAATTGCGTTGATGAGAGGATTCACCGGTGGTACATCTATTGCTCGTGCAGGTGTTTTAGTAAATAGCCTTTTTTGGGCCTATAAAGTGCACTTACATTACGGAGCTATTCGGGCAGTTACATGCCTCAAGGGCAGTTACATTCTTCGTGGCGATAGCTGTGATGCGCTATGATAGCTGCGCTGACCAACCAGTGCGCATTAAAATTGCAACAGGCCTTCAAATGAGAGCACGCGATTTGCTCATTCTGTTTTTGCACACGCTTCAGCACGCACATTTGAATGCAGTAGGGTATCCCTCTTTCCTAGCGCTCCGTTCTGCGCTTACCTGTGTAAAAATCGCGACATGGGTTTCTCTCTTCCGAGTCCCTGAGCCCCCCGCCGTCCATGAGCCACCACAGCACACAAAACTTGTTCGGATGCTCCGTAGGCTACATACAGCAAGGCATTACACAGGGCCTAAAGGTTTGTTCATACTATACATATCCTGGCTGTGCTCATAGCCCAAGTCGTTTACAGGTGCACCTTCTGCCCCTTCCGAAGGGATGAATAGATAGAAGAATAATTATACCGTATTTTGTCGGTAATTATGAGCGTGTGTCTTAAAAAAAAGACAGCGCTATAATGGCAGCCTTTGTTGATAGCTCCGAAATAAATTATACTACCATAGGTAACCTTTCTTAAAACGGGTTGTAATGTCAGTGCAGGGGCGCTACTTACGGCGCCTCCGCCGAAGTGGCGCCTCCACGGCTGCGATCGAGACCGCGACGGGGCTGTTAGCTACTAGAAGCGATAGCTCCAAGGTCACAGCGGCTGAGAAACTGATCCTTGCATTGCGCAGTTTGCTTTTTCGTGTGCCGTAGAGTGCTAGGATGGTCGCGTCATATTGCGTCGGAGCGGAAGTAGTGAAGTCTGCAAAAACACGTGGGGACATTTGTACAGCTGTATAAATAGAAGAAAAAAGCACCAGTGTTCCCGGAGAGCATCCCGGAGTACACAGAATCAGACCTCAAACGCATTTTTTTCACGTACTCAGCTCATAAATCCCAAACGCATGGAAAGGAGGGAGTAGTCACGCGCTTTGGGTATGAAAATGCGTCATCGATTAATCAATGGTGGATGCGGAGCGCGTCATGCATTATATCGTAAGGCATTTTTGCATTCATTTGCAATATTACTACGCTTCTCTGGCTGCCCGTATACTCGGTCGTCATGACGCTTTGAAAAAGGCCACTGCGATGGCCGCGGAAGTCCAGCGTCATCGCCGCTTCGATCGTCACAGACGCTCATGTACAGGAAAAATAAAAGGGGAGCGATATTGAAATGAACATCAAGAAATAGAATGCGTCACTTGTCACAGGCGGGAGCTTCGGCATAATTGATAATCACGGGCCATGCTGAAGGCGTTCGATCAGGATCGGGTCAACACAATGTCTGACACCTTTATCGATGCGTCCCCTTCGCACTGTATGCCACTCGTTTGATTGAATGCAGCCAAGAAGGGAAGTGATATGATGAAATCATTGCTAGCAGCTTCGCGCGGTCCTTACGACGTTCGATATACGAGCATGTATTGGGAATTGCAGTAATACTTCCTGTGGTTAATATCTAAGAAAGTTGGCTTCAGAAAAGGATGAGTCTGCCGTCCTCTAAACATCGTACTCACACGGTATGTATTAGGTGGCTGCTTGTGATCGCTGCTGCAGTTGTCACTGCGTCTCACGTCTTTTCAAACAAATTAAGTGCAATGTTTGGCAAAGTGCTGCCAGAGGCTGCAAGCGGAGAAGTAGATTTAGCGGTCGAGCGGAAGGTTATGATGCTACAGAAGGGAGCAGCAGTTGCTAGGAAACGCAATCTGGTGGAAGCTTTTTTTCTTCTTTGTTACGAAATATCTGGCCAGTAATCGTTATGGGGCGGGGGCGATGATACTGATACTGTCAGATCGGCTGACATTCTGACGCCTTCTTTACGTATAGTGCATTTCCTCTAGCAAATATATTGTTTGAGCGTACTTTTATCCAGATCATTGCCTCAATTCCGAAAACACATACACATACCTAGGAAAAAAAGAGCGTAAATGCCAAATTAGAAAAATAAGCTGAGGAAAGAAATGGTGCAAACATCGAACAGGAAAGAGCAATGTCGAAAGATTAAAAACGGACGCCTACCATTATCGGCTTGGGATCAGATCGCAGCTTCTCGGTGAACAAAACATCGAAACTCATTTTCTAGCGTTTTTTTTTGGAGGTGACAGGCAAGAAGAAAGGAGCTCCTTACCCGTCGCAAATGACATTTCGCGGCTGGTTCCCGCGCCCGCGTGCCGATGGTGGCACAAAAGCAAGTTGCGCGATACAGACCAGCCTTGGCCGGGCATCACACGGCTATAGATTTGATGCCGTGGCAGTGAACGCTGCCCGGTCGGACCTTATGAACCACGAAGTGCCGTTAGGGCATCCTATCTCTCATGAAAGAAGCAAAACATGAGCAGTGTTTGGAAGAACAGATGGCTCAGGCAAACGAGACACTAGCACATCATTTTATAGCCAGGGGCTCTGTGCTGCAATCTAGAAGAAAGAAAGCTATGTGCCATGGAAAGTGGCGGTGTTGTAGACAAAACAATTACACAAAAGCTTATGCCGGTATATAGAAGGAAGGGGCATAAGATGTCCAGAGATATAGAGCGGATCAGCCCGGCGGAGGGGAGTGCGAGACACAGGCTGCTAAGGCATGCATAAAAAAGTTAAGTTGCCAGTTCAGGCCATATTTTATTTTTTCTGCTTCTCGTTAAACAGTATCTCTCTAATCGCTGCAGATTATTAACGCTTTAACATCTACAACCGCGGACCTCGGTGTTTTAACGCGATTCCAGAAATGTTTTCTGGAATCTGAAGGAAAACGAAACGGAATGCAATGTTATCCAAGCTGCTTTGGAGTGGTAAAAAAGCAGAGAAAGATGACGGCTGGGCAGTTAGTCTTAGTTCGACGCAATTTATTTTGTTGGCGCTCTGAAAGAAGAACGTCGTGCCAATGAGCTGAAAACCATAACCCGTGACACACTCTGACAGTTTATGATGTTAATAAGTGGAGGTTAGGAGAGAGACAGAGAAGAACCGCGGATTATGCAGTGATCTTGTCTAGCATTCGCGGGAGAAACGGCAACGCTTTTCTATTACAAAAGCAATAATGGTTGATTATCCACTTCGCAGAGGCCGTTAGTTAGAAATTTGTTGTTCGAAACTTAGTGATGTACATCTTGTTATGCTCAAAAACTATGCTCATGAATTGCGGATAACAAAGAGGGTAATAATCAGCTGCACGAGAGAGATGATTTCATGCCTTCGTCGTCCGCTCATGACCGCAGGTAAGCATAATCGTCTTTGCGCCGAGAGGTTAGTTTAAACTAAAAAGTAATAACTCCTATTTGTTCTTTTGAGGTACGCGGTCGCTGCTCGTTTTTACGTGACTATATTACGTACTTCTTTTCTGTAAAAATAAGAGTTAGAGGCTTACGCCTCTAAGAAGCAAGAAATTTCTTGGTAAGAGCCTCTTCCTCATACCTGACTATTTCAGTTTGCGAGCATGCGCTATATGAAAGGTCCATAATCGGCTGTCAAGAATTAATGCACTCCAAAATAAACGCCTGGCATTTTCGAAATCACTGCCCACGCTATTTGCGCAAACAAATGCCTTCGTTAACCATCGGAACGGGGGAAGATATCAAACTCTGACGCTTCGAAGCAAGATTCGGGTTTCCACGGGTAGGCATTTATACGTTCCAGAATAGCTCCTTTAGTTTTATGTAGTTTCAGGAAGAATAGAAGGAGAAAAAAGATTCATAATGCAATATTCAGTCACTAATATTACGAAATAATAAAAACAATAAAATACCTGATGGCCTGTGGGAGCGTAGAGAACGACACACAAGCATTAAAAAAAAAAAAAAAAAAGCAAATGGCACTAACAAATAAAAAGGGAACTGAGGCGGACTTTAATGTTCCTGGGAAACCGCTTTCTATGTTCAGCCGAGAGAACGTGTTATTGGCGCCAGCTGCTACATTACTGGAGAGTAGAAGGCGCGAGCAATGAACACATTTTTTTTTTCTTCATTGAACAAAAATAAAGAATATTTCGAACCGATGCGTCATCGAGTCATTTCATAAATGTAAGCGTTAGCGTAAAAAAGTTCTGCAGAATAGCTTTTTTTATAATTTTAGAGTTTGGAGATTTGCAGAAAAAAATAAACGCGTTCAAGATTGCGACTCTACTGCAATATGACTATAGTAGGTAACTAGTTATTTGGCGTGGCATCGGAAGAAAACGCAAATAGAAGAGGCGTCCGTGTGCTGTGCGGTGTCAGCGTTGTTGTTGTTGTGGCTGTAGGAAGAAAGAAAAGGAAATGCACGGGCCGGCTACTGGCTCTGTAGCTGAGCCACCTTCGCTGCCTCGTGCGGACAGAAGAGAAAATAGACAAGAAAGAAAAAAAAGGAAGAGAGAGAGAGAAAGACAAGCGCCACAACAACAGCCGTCGTCCACCACCAAAGCGGTGGCGGGTGCAATGACGGCCTACAACAGATAAAAATTATGTGGCAGGCTAGCCCCCGCCGCAAGCGGCGGGGACCTACCTGTCCCTGCCCCATCAGGGCCAGCTCCTGCTTAGCCCACGTTAAAGATCTCCAAGTGGTCGAAATTACTCTGTAGCCCTCCACTACCGGCTCCTCTTTATCTCTTTCCACTTTTACTCCCACATTCCTCCCTTCCCTTAAGGCGTGGGTCAAGTGTCCAGAAAATGTGTGTGACAGATACTACGTCTTTCCCTTCCTGTGAATCAATTTATTATTATTATTATTATTATTATTATTATTATTATTATTATTATTATTATTATTATTATTATTATTATTATTATTATTATTATTATTATTATTATTATTATTATTATTATTATTATTATTATTGTAATAGGGCGTTTATTGACGCTCAGATGGAGAGCTGTGAGGACAGGACCTTGCAACGGCGAGCCCAGCGTACTTCTTCTTCGTCTTCGTCGCACAACGCACAGGTGCATGTCGATGGCGATGACTATCACAGTACATTTTCCCCCCGGGTAAAAAAAGGAGCCATCCTGGCGACTTATGGCGCGGAAAGCACAGCGGGGTCATAGAATGGCTTCAATCGGTTCACGTGAACTGTTTCACGACCACGGCGACGCAAGTCCGCAGAGGGCGTGACGGGCTCAACTACGTTAAAGCCCCTTAACTACGTAGTTGACTGCAGATGTTTGCTGGAGGACCCCATATGGCCCGTGGTAGCGAGCAAGAAACTTCTTTGAAAGGCCAGGGGTTGTGGAGGGCACCCAGAGCCACACCAGTGTGTCCGGGAGATATGACGAAGCTTCGCCGGTATCACGGAGGTATTTTTGTTGCCACTGATTTTCTGTTGTGAGAGAGCGGGCGAGCTGACGGCATTCTTCTGCGTACGTGACGGCATCGGATAGCGGGGAAGATTCGGAAACGTCAGGGCGGTAGGGAAAAAGTGTGTCCATAGTACAGGGTGGCTCGCGCCCGTAAAGGAGAAAGAATGGAGAGAATCCAGTAGTGGCCTGTGTCGCGGTGTTATATGCGTAAGTAACAAACGGTAGAACTTGGTCCCAATTGGAATGGTCGGTGTTCACGTACATAGCCAGCATGTCACCGAGAGTGCGGTTAAAACGTTCTGTCAGTCCATTCGTCTGAGGGTGGTACGAGGTAGCGGTGCGGTGTATGATGCGGCATTCTTTCAGGAGAGCCTCAAGAGCGTCTGATAAGAAAACGCGTCCGCGGTCACTGAGCAGTTCGCGAGGGGCACCATGGCGAAGAACCAGGTTTTTCAGAATAAAGGCAGCCACGTCGCGTGCGGAAGCAGAGGGCAATGATGATGTCTCAGTGTAGCGGGTTAGATGATCCACTGCCACGATAATCCAGCGGTTGCCAGCTGAAGTTGTAGGAAGGGGACCGTATAGATCTATGCCGACACGATCAAACGGACGGGCAGGACAGGGCAACGGCTGCAACGAAGCAGAGGACTTGAGAGGAGTTTTTCGGCGTTGGCAAGACTGGCAGGAGCGGACAAAATGGCGGACAAAGCGGTACATTCCACGCCAGAAGAAGCGTAGACGCAAGCGCGTGTAGGTTTTCAACACTCCGCCGTGGGCGCACTGGGGATCAGTATGGAAAGCAGCACAAATTTCGGCGCGGAGATGACGGGGGATGACTAAAAGCCACTTCCTTCCGTCGTGAAGATAATTGCGGCGATAGAGCAGCCCGTCACGAATTGAAAAATGGTGAGCTTGGCGGGCAAGCGCCCGAGACAGACGACCTGGAGAGTGACTTGAAAGAAAGTCCAGAAGTGTAGATATCCACGGGTCGCGCCGCTGTTCCGTGGCCATGTCAATAGTGGCAAGCGAAGACAAATCGTAGGCGCAGATCTCATCAGGCAACGAAGAGGGAGGCAGCGGTGAGCGCGAAAGAGCGTCCGCGTCAGTATGCTTGAGGCCTGAGCGATATATGACACGAATGTCATACTCTTGGAGGCGAAGAGCCCAGCGAGCAAGGCGGCCGGACGGGTCCTTGAGGGACGCCAGCCAGCACAGAGCGTGATGATCAGTGACCACATAAAATGGTCGGCCATAGACATACGGACGGAATTTGCCGATGGCCCAAATAATGGCCAAGCATTCTCTTTCCGTAACAGAATAATTGGACTCTGCCTTGGTCAAGGTGCGGCTTGCGTACGCCACCACATAGTCTCGGATACCAGGTTTGCGTTGGGTGAGAACGGCGCCTATCCCAATACCGCTAGCGTCAGTGTGAATCTCAGTTGGTGCATTCGGGTCGAAGTGGCGGAGGATGGGAGGCGAAACTAAAAGACGGCGTAAAGTGTTGAAGGCGTCATCACAAGCAGGTGTCCATGCGCAGAGGTCGGAGCTGCCGGAGAGGAGCTGGATGAGAGGAGCAATAATAGAGGCGAAATTTAAGATGAAGCGGCGAAAGTAGGAGCATAGGCCAATGAAACTTCGTAGCTGCTTCAGTGATTTTGGGCGTGGGAATTCGGCAACTGCACGAAGTTTGGTGGGATCGGGAAGAATGCCATCCTTAGAAACGACATGACCTAGAATTGTTAGTCGGCGAGCAGCAAAGCGGCACTTCTTCAGATTCAGTTGGAGGCCGGCGGTAGCGAGACAAGTGAGAACGTCCTTCAGTCGGAGCAGGTGGGATTGAAAATCGGTAGAAAAGACTACGATATCATCGAGATAGCAAAGACAGGTTCGCCACTTGAATCCACGAAGCACAGTGTCCATGAGGCGTTCAAATGTGGCCGGGGCGTTGCAAAGCCCAAAGGGCATGACGTTGAATTCATATAATCCATCTGGCGTGATGAAGGCAGTTTTAGAGCGGTCAGCGTCAGCCATTGGCACCTGCCAGTAGCCAGATCGTAAATCCAACGAGGAGAAAAACTCGGCGCCCTGCAAGCAGTCTAGTGCGTCATCGATGCGTGGCAGAGGATAGACGTCCTTGCGCGTGATCTTGTTGAGCCGGCGGTAGTCGACACAAAACCGGAAGGAGCCATCTTTCTTAGGTACCAACACAACTGGAGACGCCCAGGGACTGTGGGATGGCCGAATGACACCCCGACGGAGCATGTCGTCCACATGATCAGCAATTACTTGGCGCTCCGAAGCCGACACGCGATAGGGGCGCTGGCGCAAAGGTGCAGTTTTACCGGTGTCGATGGTGTGCTCTACGACAGACGTGCGGCCCAAGTCAGTTTGAGGAAAGTCGAATGAAGAAGCGAAGTTCTGCAAGAGGGCGACAAGTTGATCACGTTGCGCAAGTGGAAGATCAGCATCAATAGCATGTTGGAAAACGTCGGAGGGCGTCGAAGCGGTCGCAACATCGCAAGAGCACAGACTAACGTCGAAGGAGGGGGTTGAGTCAGCAAGAGTGGTGATATGACTGGGATCAAGCTCTTCAAGACGTCCAATGCATTCGCCACGGAGCAGGACTGCTGGGCAAGAAAATGGGTTCGAGGCGTAAAGTGCACTCTTGCCGTCTTGAATTTCGAGAACAGCGAACGGAAAAAGGAGGCAGGGATGACGGGAGGTGGCTTCGGAAGGTGTAAAAATCGCAGTCAAAGGAGTTACCCACTCACAAGACAGTGGTACGAGGGCAGCAGAGAACGAAGGAATGTCGGTGTCATGGGCGACGAGAAGTTTTGCAGTGCGGGGAGGGGTATCACAGAAGGAGGCATCACAGAGGGGGGCGAAGGCAATTTGTGCACGAGCACAGTCAATAACGGCTTGATGAGTCGATAGAAAATCGTATCCGAGGATGATATCATGCGAGCAGTTCGGCAGAACAATAAACTCGATGGGGTACAAGACGTCTTGAATGAGCACACGGGCTGTGCAAGATGCGGAGGGGTGAATGTGCTGTGATGAGGCGGTGCGGAGCGAAAAGTCGGAAATCGGAGTGGTCACTTTGCGAATTCGACGGCAGAGCGCTTCACTGATGACGGAGACGGCTGCACCGGTATCGACGAGAGCGAGAACTGTGGCGCCTTCTACAGAAACTTTGATAACATTAGCGGGACGGCATGGAGGACTTGAGGAATTCGAAACAAGCGCAGTTCTTGCCCCCGGAACTGCGACTGTTAGTTTCCCTCAACGGTGCTGGTAGAACGTCGCAGCATTGGAGAAAGCGATCGGCGCCGAGGAGAATGTGATCGACGAGTGGTATAGGTTTGGCGATCTTGTGGGACAAATTGAGAACCGGACGGAATCATTTGCGAGCGTGAGTCGGTATCGTACGGGTAAAATCGAATGTCAGGCTGTGAAGGTTGGAGGCGCTGGCGACAAAGGCGCGCAACATGGCCCGGCCGACCGCAGGCATAGCAAATCGGAAGGTTGTCCGTAGTACGCCAAGGTTTCATAGGATGTGGGCGGAACCTTGAGGGTGGGGCTTGAAACGAAGGCTCAGCATGCGGCGGTGAACGGTAGGCAGGGACCTGCACATAGGAGCCAGACGTGGGCGAAGGTGGTGGCCTAGCCGTTACTTGGGCATACGTGAGAGGTGCCGTCACAGGCGGCACCACGGGGTTGGACGGCAAGGCATCAGCGACGTGTTCTTGCACGACACGGCGTATAGCAGGGGCCAAAGATGGAGCCAGTTCAGGAACGAGGCGGCCCGAGTCTTGAAAATGGGGAAGGAGTGAGATTTGACGTGCGACCTCTTCACGAATAAAATCTTTGATCTTTTGATTCAGCGGGCTCCCTTCAGAAGTTGGCGAACCACCCAGGGCTAATGCGGATACGCCTTCGTCGCACACACTGGAGCGGCGCCTAGAAGCGCGCCGCTTGCGGAGCTCGTCGTAGCTCTGGCAAAGCTTCACGAGTTCACTAACGCTGGTGGGATCTTTCGCTACCAGCATCTGGAAGGCGTCCTCAGAAATGCCCTCGAGGATGTAGCGGATTTTGTTTGCTTCCGGCATAGCCGGGTCGACTCGTTTGCAGAGATCAACGACGTCTTCTATGTAGCTGGTAAAGGTCTCATCAGCGCGCTGAACACGATCGTGTAAACGTTGTTCGGCACGAAGCTTACGCACTGCCGGGCGGCCGAACACTTCCGCGAAATTCTTTTTAAATGTCGACCAAGATGACAGGTCAGCCTCATGGTTGCGAAACCAGAGGTTCGCCACGTCCGTCAGATAGAATATGACGTTACTGAGCTTGTATGAGTCATCCCACTTGTTGTAGGTGCTTACTCTTTCATAGGATGACAGCCAGTCGTCGACATCTTGATCGGCCGTGCCGCTGAACAGGCAAGGGTCACGCTGGCGCACGACGCCAGCACACATGATCGTGGGTGGAACGGCCGGCAGCGTCGAAGTGTCTTGCATGGCGGTCGTAGAGGGTAGTGTACGGCTTCGCAGTTTCAGTTTGGGTGGGATCGTTTCCGGCACCTCCGCCAATTGTAATAGGGCGTTTATTGACGCTCAGATGGAGAGCTGTGAGGACAGGACCTTGCAACGGCGAGCCCAGCGTACTTCTTCTTCGTCTTCGTCGCACAACGCACAGGTGCATGTCGATGGCGATGACTATCACAGTACATTATTATTATTATTATTATTATTATTATTATTATTATTATTATTATTATTATTATTATTATTATTATTATTATTATTATTATTATTATTATTCTACACAGAGAGCAATAAAAGTGTTTCGCTGTTAACTGTCAATCATTCAATAAATTTAACTATCATTTCTGGCTTAGCGACACGAACATGTTCTCGGCGGTGCTGCACAATGTACGCCCAATCGTATCTTGCATTTGTAACATTTTCATCTTAATGGTGTCCAGGAGGCTAAAACACTTTGGCGTCCTTGTGCAAGCGAGGAGGACGGTACTTCAAACGAAAGTAATGAGGTCGCATATTCCCGTGCAAAATTGCATACTGTGCTCACAGTTGGCTCGTAAACAGAGCTGACAAACATGCAGTCAATGCAAGGTCATTATGATGAAATTCTTTTTGCCCAATTTTATTCACCTCTAGGCACCTGCATGTATGACTGTTTTCAGAAATAGTGCGCCCGTGAGGTATTTAAAACGCAGTAAGAATCAGGATGAAATGCAAATCAAATGAAATCATTATTTCACCTTCCCCCGCACCATGCGAATACCATGGTAAATCGAATAATTCAAAGGAATTATGCAAACGACCCCTTATTCACTGAAACCTCCCGATTATATAGCTACATGTATTCAGCGGTCTTTCACCACAGCCCTATTAGCAATAACCTTCTAGTCTAGACAAATGTTCTATTTAGCCGGATGCTCAGTATAAACGGGACAGCATTTTGTCGGCCAAGATTTTGCACTATACCAGGTGAACAATCTAGTGCCACGGCCGCTCGATGGAAGCGCACTGAGTGCGGCCTGCTGCGTCGCGCCGCCGTCAATGGGCAAGCGCGTCCTTGGGGAGTTTACAGTTGCGCCCGCTATTTCTGCTGAGAGCGCCTCTGTTTGGGGACACGTAGTCGCCGGGGTCGCCGGCTCCGAGCGCGCGGTTTGCTTCCTTTCTGGACGCGTTCGCCTCGTGTCTGCGTGGTAAACGCAAACGTTTTGGTTTGGTTTGTGGGGTTTAACGTCCCAAAGCAACTCAGGCTATGAGAGACGCCGTAGTGGAGGACTCCGGAAATTTCGACCACCTGGGGTTCTTTAACGTGCACTGACAACGCACAGCACACGGGCGCCTTGCTTTTCGCCTCCATTGAAAAGCTGCCGCCTAGGCCGGGATTCGATCCCGCGTCCTTGGGAACAGTAGTCGAGCGCCGTAACCACTGCACCACCCCGGCGTTTTAGTGTGCGTGTGTGCAAGCACGTTAACGTTGAGACGGTATGCGTTTGTTTTTTTAGGGCGAAAGCCGCTCTAGGCTCACGGAGCGAAAATCTGTGCGCAGAAGCTGTGGCTGTAATCTGTGCGTCGCATCTGTGCACTGGTGTGTCAGTCGCAAAAGCGGACGTGCAAGGAGGGAGATTAAGAATGAAAATGATTGATGGTGATAAGTAATCAATAAAAGTTATAAATAGACATTGGTAGAGGTAATGACTAATGCTAAGGACTAATAATGGTTAATAATGACTAAAATGATTTGAATGACCCCGATTGATTAGAAATGAGTACAAGTGCTTAGCGATGTGTGGTAATGACTATAGTAACTAGGCATGACTCATCATTACTGCTAATGACTGCGAAATGACCAATATGTGAAAGGATGACATGTAATAACCACCGCTGATTCTAAATGAGTAACCTGCTTAGTTATGAGTGGTAGGGGCTACAATGACTACGCAGGTAGAGACTCATCATGACTGGGAAACGACCAATATATCAAACGACGACTTGAAATGACGAACTGTGACAAACGATGAGAGGCAAATGATAGGACAAGGGTAGGCTTTCGCCGTCCTCCGCTTAAGAGACATCTCCCCTCAAATTTTATCTGCTGAGCTCGCTTCAGACAAAGGCAGTAGCGAGGAGTGGAAATGCACTCGCTTCCTCTGAAATGCGCGCTGAGGTTAAAAAGTCCAGATGCTGAAGCATAATACCCTATCAGCTGCCATTGAATTTGCTAGAAGGGACAGCAGATTGGACTTGTTGGTGATTAATTATAGGTTAACAGTGCAAACAACGTGACGGAAACACAGGAGAAGAGGACGGCACAACCGCGCTAGTTGTGTCATCCTCTTTTCCTGTGTTCCCGTCACGTTGTTTAACCTATTTGGTTACCAGGGAGTTGGCCAGTGAACTAAGATTTTTGCGATGTTTTGTGAAGCAGATGAACACGATGAAGTAGCACTGGAAGCTTTTCTCGCAGGTTATGTTGCGAGGACATATCAGAAAACTGTACGAAGCGTTACGAAGCGATAAACTGAAAAGCCACGTTCCACAGAAAATCCGGCGCCCGCTTTGTCGGCGGAAAGTCGGAAAATACCTCTCTGGTAAGAGGTACGTTCGTTGGTGATATGGCCAGACACCTTTGGCGCAATGAGAACACGTGACATGTTCAATGTGGCAGGAGCTGCCAAATCAGAGAGAGTCGATAAGATGTAAGGGTGAAATGGGAATTATTGAAAGTGGAACCCTTAGATCCCAAGTCAGGCACACTATACTCCTATAGGGCACGTTCGTACGGCTTCAGTAAAGAGGGGCTTTATATAGGTATGTGTAGGGTGCTATTTCATATAATGCGGTGGCTTAAGGCTGCATTGTAATGATATGCGACAGAGGCAGCAATTACGGGATACGGTGAATGATCAGGTACCACAGAGCGGGTACTCAAACGAGGCTCTGCAAGGAGATTTAGGAGCCCCAAGTTTTGTTTACCACTACCAGGTTGTCGCTTAATTTATGCGATATTTGGTAATGGTTTTGAGGCGACATGTGAGTCGTGCAAAAGCCTGTTGCAGGAAATATGAGTCAACTGTACCAGTTACAGGTTGATGAAAACCAATGACAATGGAGGCTTGATGTACCCCGCAAAGGAAGTAATCAAGCTTTGTCAGCTTACGAGCACCTTCATTAACAGGATGATGAAGTCTTAAGAGGTCCGGCAAAGTAGCAAGCTACTCGGCTGCTCGCTGAATCTCGGCTGCAGTTGCGCTCTGAAGCGTGAACATTGTTTTGATCGCTGCTAAGAGTTTCACAACAGGAACACTCGATGCGCGTTCTTCCATTGAAAATTACAAACCAGCAAAAATTGTACGGGTTTGGGAGAAGCCAATAAAAATAGTAATAAAAACTTTCGGCGCATATACGTAGCAAGCTTGAGGCAGACCGGCTCTATGAAGCGCGCTTAGTTCGGTCATGCAAAATGCGGGAATCCATGACGGATAGCCTTATGGAGTAAAAAGTTTAAGGTCTCCAACTGAGTCGAAGATCCCAGGTTATCATGTAGATTTAACCTAATAAACATCTTCGTATTTACAACGTAACATTTGTCAGAATGAGATAGAAAGGTTGGTTACATGTCGCATTTTCACAGAGGTTGTTCACACTAGGACAATATATTTTTATTGGATAGCGCTGTCAGCTTAGAACAGGTTGACATCAATTTGTGCATAAAAGTGGTATGCAGGAATGAGTAAATGGTATGAAAATGACACACGGAATTCGCGACATAGTTAAGTGGTTATGCATTAGGCTTCCATGGAAGCTGAACAGCTTGGAGTTGTTCACAGCCGGGTGAGATTTTCATGTGACAAACAACTTGATCCGAAAGCAACATCACGGTAATGCGAGCTCTCCAATCGAGTGGCCTTGACCCACCGTATACATCGTTGCCGAGCAAGCGCTAAGTGCTGATATGGTCACACTAGACATGACAGTATATACTAATTCTTGTTGCCAAATTGTGTGAAGCGGAGTTCTTATATCCTTAAAATAAAAGGCTTCTACCACGCCGACTCCTCCCTGAAAGCGCAGCCAGGCGCAGCTCTCCGCGCGCGGCTGTCCCCGAACGGTGGCGCCGCGGCGGTGGTGACGGGAAGTAGGCGCCTCCCGCCGGTTTCGGGCGACGTAGCAGGCCGCACCTAGTGCGCTTCGATCGAGCGGCCGTGCTAGTGCCATCCTTCCTGTAACCGCGACACCACAAAATTCACGCGGTGATGCTTTTATCTCATTACTATGCTAATAGTTACGTACTAGTCACTTGAATGTACATTTTCAAAGAAACAAGTCTCGCTAAAATGTAAAAGTTAACCAGCGAACTTTTCAGTCAACGAGGAAGAAGACGCTTTTCCACACGCGACGATTCTCCGTGGACTAGTTCTTACCGCCGCTGTAGCGGGCGTCCACGTCGTTAAAATGGTGATGGTGAATTCTTCTTCGCACCCAAGCCAGAGGCAATTAAGCATTCGTGGCGCGCCATGTAATGCTATTCTCTTAACCCTACTGCTCCGTATTGGAATTTTACGCAGATGTCGCCCCCATTTGGACTGCGGCCTACTTTATCGAAGAAATCAAGGACGGGCGTTAAGAGGCAGCAAGGATTCCTCAAGGATACGTCACTAAAAGCGGCCACACTTGCTCCGAAGAAAGAAGAAGCTGCTACTACTACTCAACTCCCGCCAACGTAAACCCATTATTGAGGTCAATCTAAGTGGAGACAGTATCACACAGGGACACCGTGAAGTTCCTAGGGCTTTGCTTCAACGACAGCGGTCGAAATGGGTGTGCCCTCACTAGGCTCAGAAAAATCAGCCTACAGGCATGTGATAGCCATGGCAACTACATACAAAATTATTTATTGATTTATTTAACCATACTGCAGGCCAATACTTTCGCCCTAGCAGGAGGGGCATTACAACAAGACTGAAAAATGAGGCTGTACAGCAAAAAGAACACATCTGGAGACCACAAATTCACTCACGTAATCTCAGCGAGGAAAGGGGCACAAATTCCGAACACAAAAGAGATGAGTTAAAAACACAAAAGTAAAAGTAGGCTATATATACAGCAAATATCAAGACTGGAAATTCCTGACTAGTTGTGATGTTGCTAAAAAAAAGAAAACGAAAACGTTCATAAATCGAGAATAGAATGCAAATCAATGCGCTTGTGCATGAAAAAAAAAAAAAAAAAAAAGGATTCCAGTTCTGTTAGGAACCTGTTCGATTCAAATGCGTTAGGTGGTAATTCGTTCCATTCTTTCACGGTTTTAGGGAAAAACTGTTTTTATAGGAGTTTGTTGTCGCAAAAATCAGAGCAAGTGTATGTTGAGTGGCATGCCTTGTTCGTATGGTGGTAGCTTGCCGAATATAATTCGGAAGGTTTGACTGCACTGCTGTCAAGCCGATGCGTAAATTTATTAGGACGTCTCTTTCTGGTGACGCGTAGAAGAACAGTTTTTCTGCTTTTAAGCTGCATGCCCCACGTTTCACATCAGCCATCAATTGGATGGAGAGCCGCCTCCAGAACAGAACCGTACACGAGACTCTCTAAACCCCGACACATTTGTCTGCAAATAGCCTGCCTCAAACTCCACTCGTTAGAAGGTATGTTAAATCATTAAAATAAATTAAGAAAAACAATGATCCTAGTCACTTCTCTGGGGGACTCCGGAAGTAACTGTTCGCATAATGGACGAATAAACTTGCACTTAGAGAAATTATTTTCTGTCTATAAGATACGCAGCAATCCATCCAATTATGTCGTGCGGAAAACCAATGAGCGGACACTTAAACAACAGTTTACCATGTAGCACTTCATTAAAGGCGTTACAAAAATCCAAAAACAAAATATTCAACTGAGCAGACCCGTCAAGAACGCCAAAAACTGTTGTGAACAACTTGGTATTGTAAATAGACCTTTTTTTAAAACCGTGCTGGTAAAGGGAGAAGGTTTGATGTTCGACAAGGAATTTCCGCAGGTAAGTTACAATAACATGTTTCAACAGCTTGCAACATTGACTGCTGATAGAAACTGGGCGGTAGTTAATAACTGGTAGGCTACTTTATTTCTTATGTATTCGCACAATGTGTGCCTTTCGCCAGTCACATGGTATATAGAAAGAGCTTAGCGACAAGTTAAAAATATCTGTGACGAATCCAGAAATATGCTCAGCATCGCGTCTCAAGAATAAATTTCGAATACCATCTGGTCCATAAGATTTTCTTATATTGATATTTAAAAGCATCGCCACAACAATCTCATGCGTGATTACTATTTGATGTGATAAATTATACATGCAGGGGCGCTATGCTACGTTTTAACCAGCTCTGAAAATGCACCTCGAAAGTAATAATTAAAATTTCCTGCTATGCTGCAAGGGTCCTTCAGTATGTTGTCATCAGTCTTATTTTTGATACTTCTCTTTTAGTTTGGCCAAGAAATTGCAAAAATGTGGAACGATTGCTCTTAATGAAATTTTACAAGCTGTGATTGAAGAAGTTATGTGTAGCATATGGGGGGGGGAGGGGGGGGGGCTTATTCTTTGTCAATAAATTACTTCTAAGACGAGTAATTTGCTCTGCTCTTGTTCTTTTTGCCTAGTCGTTTGAGTTTGCGTCTGCAGTGAATTATTTCACTGGTAATCCATGGGTGCGAACGATGTTTTCGAACACTTTACGATGGTATAATGTTGTCAACACAATATGTGACAGTATGGCGAAACAATTGCCATGACTTTTCAAAGGTATACATAGGTCCACAAAGGTTTGGTTTGGTTTGGTTTCAAAGGGTGACGAAAATGAACGGGTGACGAAAATGAAATGCAGAGATGCAGCTTGAGAGGGTGGGTAAAAGTGGATGAAATGAAAATGCGTAAGCTTCAGGTTAGCAGAGGACGAGAGGAAAACGGGATCAAGTGATAACGATCGTGCTTAATTTGCGCTATCTGATGCGTAATGAGCCGCGGTGAAATATAATCCCGCAGAAGAGAAACCTGCCCACGCCACCGACGCGCCGCGCGAGACGAAATCGACGAGGCTTGATGAATCTTCCCACTGCTATGACTACCTAACGAAACTCATAAATAGACCTCGCGTTTCAAAACCAGGCGTTCGTACGGCATCTGAAAAACGTGCTATTTCTACCGACTTGTTGTGCAACAATTAGGGTCTGGGAAAGGTGTGTCAGCCGAAGCATGATTATGTGTGGGAAACGAAATATTGCGCCTATCTATGCATGCCTCTATCAAATCGTTCACCTCAGCGTATGGAAAAATTGAAATGCCTGAAGAGATGAGCTAATTTCTCATTACCGAGTATCATATTCATTTCGGGCCCAATATTGTTTTTTTTTTTAAATTTATTCTAATATCTCTTACAGGCATCAATTTCGTACGCAGACAAGAAGCGCCTAAATTAGGACTACATAACTTCTTGGCAGCCGGAAGCTAAACAATTACTCAAACACGTTTAGATTTCTGCCCTTTATTACCTTGAAACCTTAAAAGGCCGTTCACTGAATTGCTGTTTTTCTGCATCTTGCTTTGTATTTTTCTACGTTCATGTTCATGTTTTTGTACTTTATGGTTTGCCCTTTGTTTTGCAACTGTTGTCCTTCTTGCCAGGGTTCTTCACTGGGCCTGCAGTATGCTCAAATAAATAAACATTTAAATAAATAAATAAATACACATCGTCACTCTTCAAAGCGGTTGCATCCGCAAAGCCATGGCAATATGACCTCAATGTGTGCACTGAAGCTACACATTTACAAATGTCAGTATAATAACGGGGGTCATTCTATAGTCCGCTCTTAGTGGAATATATGAGCAATATAGGAAAGCTGTTGTTTGTACGCAGACGTAGAGGGAAGTATTGTATATTTATTGTGCCAAATGCGGCTCATGATGATAAATGATAAAGCAAAGGCAAAAGGGCCTTTGCTTTATCAAAAATCCTCGCGAAATCCCAAATAATATTGATACCGTTTCTGTCTCTTCTCCCTACTGCACCGAGCCTGATTGTGCTCGAATGCATCAAATGCTCGTTTCTCTTTGCAACAAAACGTTCAGCAGAAAATCTGCAACAGTGTCACTTTCTTCATTACCACATAAAGGGAACGCAGGTAAGCAGCAAAGTAACGTCCTTCATCATCTCGCCTGAGGGAAAAACTGTAGGAAGGAGGAAAGCCAACACTATAGTGCAGCAAAGGGAAAGAGCCAGCGCGTGGTTTCCATGGTAATGGGGAAGGAGCAGAACTTCCGGCGGCTCCTCCGTTACGGTGGCAAGGGAAAGGAGAGGCTGGTACTATGGCTGAGTGAGGTAAAGAGGAAGATAGCTAGACACCGCAGTGTTAGCATTGATGAAACGTCGCCTAGTCACATGTTTCACAATGACGTCACACAACCACACAAGATGTTCGCCTCCGGAGCAACAGAGCTCCGCGAACCTACATATATTACTTTGTTGCAGATGTCGCTGCAGTAGGGTTTAGAAATTGGTTCGACATGAATTCTTCATTTTTCAATGCAAGTACGCCGTTGCAGCGACGATAGTGCGTAAGACTGGGGGCAATGCAGCGTTCCGGAACGCGATCGAATCGAAGACCACAAAAGAAGTCTGAATGTTGTCGTGAGAGCAAACTGAGGCTATGACAGGCCAAACTCGTGAAACGCCGAAATCGGACTTTTACCCAAGACCTGCGGCCGCTAAGGACAGTTATTGTTGGCCGATCAGTGAACTAAGCCGATTAGTTCAGGGCGGTCTATATGTTTATAACTGCGCTTTAAAGGCTTGCGTATAAAAACAAGGCTTGAGAGAAAATACACATTACCCTGTTGCGACCAATTAATATAACTATAAAATGACGGAAAAGAATCCATGGAAGAGTCGATTGTGCTCCTACTAAATGGGTGTCGGCCGTTTCTTTATGAATTTTTTTTTTGAAATGATCGTTCGCAAGCACGCATAAAAGCCGTCTCTTGTTTTATTGAATGCACGTATGCAGGATTCCATAGGATGTTGTACGCGCTACTTCTAGCAATAATGTCTGATCTAGATAGCCCGTAACTGAGTATGTGTTCGCAAAACAATCGTTTCTGCATATTTTCAGACGTTTCGCTCCATAACCGCGATCAGTAATGACCGCTGGAGGTAGCAAGTCATGGTGCGCGTTGCTGAAAACTTTTGGCACATGGGAACTTTTACTCAAAGCCATTATTTTATTCACTAATATATCAGCATACGAAAGTTGTTTCTCTTGCTTCACACGGTCATTTTCGTCCACGATCAGATATTACCTTCAGTTCAGTCAGTTCAGGCGTTCAGTCGTGTCCGACTCTTCGTGACCCTATGGACCATGTCACGCCACGCTTTCCGGTCTCTCACTATCTTCTTAACATCACATAGCTTCATCTGCAATGCCTCGAGAATGCCATCTAACCATCGCGTTCGCTGCCTACCCCTTCTCCGGCGACCCTCAACCTTTCCCAACATCAAATCTTTCTCCAGCGACTCCTCTCTTCTCATCAGATGACCAAAGTAGCTGAGCTTTAACTTTAGAATTTGACCCTCCAATGAGCAGTCAGGGTTTATGGTCGACAATATCGACTGATTTGATCTTCTGGCAGTCCAAGGAACTCTTAAGAGTCTTCGCCAGCACCACAATTCAAACGCGTCAATTCTTCGGCGGTCAGCCTTTTTCACAGTCCAACTCTCGCATCCGTACATCACAACTGGAAAGACCATAGCACGGGTTATACGGATCTTGGTTGGCAGACTAATGTCTCTGCTCTTTACTAGGCGGGCAAGGCTAACCATTGCTCTCTTTACCAGAAGCAGGCGTCTCCTAATTTCATGGCTGCAGTCTCCTTCAGAGGTAATCTTGGCGCCCAAGAACAGAAAATCTGTCACAGCTTCCACTTCTTGTCCATTGATGCTCCAGGGATATTACCTTAAGAAAGCAGTTTTTAGTGACGGTAACTAATTTTACTCGTTAATATTAAAGAGAAATTTCTTGCGTTTTGTTTCGTTCACATCTTTTTGTTCAGCCTGTTCTGCATCGGTTAACTTGAATGAAGCAATTTATATACCTGCATGTTTGGGAGATGTCGCTGAGCACGAAAATGAGCCACTGTGATCACATTCAGCTGCCGGGCTTGATTGGGTAATGACCCATGGCACACTAGGCGACAACTTGCCTAACATCCAGTCGACAGATATTGTGCTATGTTTCCAGACAATGTGCAGTATGCGAACACATGGGGCGCAAAGAACAACAAAAATATGCTTTATATTGGTGAAGGGAATATCTGCAGGACGTTAAAAGTTCTATGGCAAAAAAATTGCGGAAGCGTGCCGTGAGATGTGTTATCTCCGATCCGGTTCCGCGGCGTGCGGAGAGGAGGGGGTGGGGGGGATGGGGGGGCGACGAGAGAGATACCGTAGTAATTCACCTTTTCTTTTCCACAGGAACCGATATGCACCAGTAGTTAATTTAGCTAAAATGTGATCACGTTATTAGAATATTTCGGCGTCTCATAAATTCGTTGACCTCTAATGAAGCCTCCGGGTATTGTTGTGCCGGTGGGGTTATCACACAGTATCCCACCGTCAACAGGGTTGTGCCAGTGGATCCTGCAACTGCCACCAATATTGTGCCGGTGGGGTTATCACACAGTAGCCCACCGTCAACAGGGTTGTGCCAAGGAGTTGGTAATGCAGCGCTCGTCACCCGTTTCGTGAACGAGGGCTGTCAGCTCCCTGGGCGGTAGCGATGAATCCGAGTCGGCGTTGGTGAGATGAAGAAAAGGCTTTATACACTATTTACATGTATTTACACAACAAGATCGGCTCTGGGGCCGAAAGCTAACATAGCCATACGCGACTGTTCTCGCGCAGCGACGGCCGGGGAGATTCCGCCGCGTCCGCACTGTCAGGGGGCGAACTGCTCCCGATGGACGCTCGTGACGAACTCACACTCGGTCCTCGGAGTCTCGAACGGAAGCACTTGAGACTCCGTTTCCGAGAACCGTTGACGCTCAAAATGGTCCAATCCGACGGCAGCACTTTCGCAGGGCCAATGGGAGAGCTTGCTGCGCTCTCGCTTCAAATATGCCGCGGGGCGAGAAGGGGTTCACCGTCAGGGCCACGGCGCGCCGTGCTGTCTGGACATTCAGCGCATGTTGAAACACGTCGCTTCTGTCCCTTTGGTACGGCTCGCCTCCAGTGCACTGGTGCCTTGCAGAGAAGTATCCAGAGTTTGTGAAGGAGGCGTTCGCCGAAGAAGTTTGGCGTCCGACTGAATTTCTAGGCGGCTTTGGCCAGGCACAACAGCACCCCCGCCATCAGACAATGCGCCGGGAAGACGAGCTGCTCGCATGTGGCTCGGATGCCGGGCGCGCTCGTTCGCCAGGCTCCTCCAAGCTCACGTCCAGTGTCCGGGCGCCAGGTAGCCTCACGTTCCTCGGGTTCCACTCGCCAGGTCAGGATCTCTAACGACAGCCTTGTTGCCGGGGCACGCCGATCAACTTCGCTCGGGTCGCTCCGATGCCCTTGCCACTCGCCACTGGTAACGGTAGACTTTTCTGCGGCTTGCGAAACCGACCGACAACAGGCAACACCCAACACAATCAAGTACCCTCGGTCACCCGTCAAACACCAGACAGAGTCAAAATTTCAAATTCAATTAGCAAAATTGTTGTCCCCTTTTTGTTCCCACTACAACAAGAGACAAGTGTATAGGATGCAGTGCACAAGGTTCAAACAACAATTTTGCACATTATGGATACATTAAACAGCAAAGAAGATTAATAATCAGTAATGGAAAAAAGTCTCCTTGAAATCACTTAGACCGTAAACCACAACTGAGGAAGCAAGGAGGTCATTCAATTTTGCCCCGATCTGCCTACAAAGTTACCGTTAGCGACGAAACGCTCGTCGAAGGTAGCTATGTTTTGAATGCATGACTCAAAGCATTCGAGTTCGCATTGTGCTGCTCTCTTCCGCAAGCGGCAGAACGCGTAGCAGTATTCGGGCGGTTTGGCTCTCCCCCCTCCGCTACAGCCTCGGCTGTCCATTTCTCTACGAGACCTTTCTTTCCACTTTGTGCGTGAAAGAACAGACGAGCCCAAGTTGCTCGCTTTGGGGAACGATCTGTCTCGTTCCTTACGCTTGCCGCACCAATCGTACATTTTCTCAGCACGGGTGCATTTGTGCCGCTGAGATCGCCGCTTCTTTTCCTTTCGCGATCGTTTGCGTTTTCTCACCTTTCGGTGACAGCATTCTTTCATGCACCTGCCTTTCCGCTCTTTTCGGCGGCGGCACTTGAGTTTTTGCTTTCTTTCTTTTTGTGCCAGCTCTTTCAAGCTGCCGGTAACCGGAGATAGTATGGCGCCGACATCGTCGAAGTGCGGTGCCGCGCCTACATCGCGGCCAGCAGCGCATGACTCACTGCCAGTCGCGTCCGAACAAGGACAAGGATCGCTCACGCCAGCCCCCGAGCTAGGCATATCCTCTGCAGGCTCGCCACTCAAGTTACACTGATCCGCCGGTGTGCCGCATCGGTCAGCGCTAACCGGCGCACGATCACGTTCGTCCGACAGCTGGGGCGTTTCGGATCGCGTGAGGTCCATGTTCGCACTACGGTTATTGTTTTCGCCAATACAATTGAGCGCGTCAGGACAGGAAGATGCATGGCTCCAGTCTAGTCGCTCGCTGTCGACTTCACAGGTGTGGTTCTCGACAGCGTCCGCGTCATGGGCCTGCCTTCGCTGTTCACCACTCGTGGGCTGCGCAGTTTCCATGAACGGCACTTCGTCTTTCTGTGTGTCATGATCTACGACAACGCTGATTTCGGAAATCACCAATTTGTCGTCTCCTAGCTTGACTACATCTCCGCCACGCTGTACAACTGCTGCTTCTGAGTTGTCAGGCGGTTGATTTACTGCCAATTCACCACTCTCGATTGGTGGAATCGGATTGCTTACACCTACGTGAGGCGGCGTGCCAGACGGTGTCACTGCGGATTTCTCGCCGATGGAGTCGGCTCCAACCGTCTCAGCTGCCAGTGGCTCGACCAAGGTAACCCTAGACACTTCTGTTCGAGACTCGATCAGTTCGCTGCTGCTATCGCGTTGCTCGGCCGCCTCCCCAAGCTTTGTCTCATTCTCAGGTGCAAGCACAATTTGCTCCGAGACTTTCTGACTTTCTAGCCATTCGCTTACAGCGGCTTTCAACTGATAGGCCAAATCAAAGTATGCCTTGTTACAATGTTTCTCGCTCTCATATCTCTTCCGAAGATCCTGAGGCGTTATCTGATATCGTATCAGCAATGACTGTTTTAGTTCATCGTAATTTTTCAAGCGGTCGCCAACCAATCGCTTGATTTCTTCCGACGCTTCAGCGGAGAGAACAGCCACCAACTTCTGCGCCCAACTATCTCGCTCGAAACGTTTACTTCTGCAGACATTCTCGAAGTCTACCAAATACACTGCCATATCCTCGGCGATGAGGAACGGTGGTGGACAGTTTCGCGGTATTGAGCCGTTACAATGAATGGCATTAAAAGCTATAATCTTTTCTACGCTCATTCTATGCGCTGAAATCTCCAGCTGCATCAATTGCCTTACGCGGGCGTCCTCTTTCTCGTGACGTTCCCTACGTTCGCTATCCTCTTTCTCGCGACGTTCCTTCTCTTTTCTCTCTTGAATATCATCCCAGGCCTCTGCGGCTTCCTCAACCGTCACTTCTTCTGCCTGCATGATCTCAAGAATTTCCTTTTTTCTTTTTGTTGAGCCCAAATCGATGCCCAACTCCTCACAAATTTGGAGAAGTTCTTTGACCTTGTAACTCTCCATCTTTTACCGGCCTCTTGTTGTTTGCCTTTTTAGAATAGTGTACTATACGTTCGCTATCTCGCTCCTAGCAAGAGATGCGCAAGCCTTTCTCACACTGATTCCCTTCTCAGCATCCCCTGGTTTTCAAAACACTTCCTGTAGGCTTGAAACACGCAAGGTTAACACAATGCTACGCTCAGCCTTTCTCTAAGCTACCCTGTGTGTTAGAGAAGTCTGGCGTTTGAGGGAAACTTCAGGTACTCACCGCGCCGAGGTGCCTGACGCCGGTCGATCCCGCAGCTGCCATCCAATGTTGTGACAGTGGATCCCACAGCTGCCACCAATGTTGTGCCGGTGGGGTTATCACACAGTATCCCACCGTCAACAGGGTTGTGCCAGTGGATCCTGCAACTGCCACCAATATTGTGCCGGTGGGGTTATCACACAGTAGCCCACCGTCAACAGGGTTGTGCCAAGGAGTTAGTAATGCAGCGCTCGTCACCCGTTTCGTGAACGAGGGCTGTCAGCTCCCTGGGCGGTAGCGATGAATCCGAGTCGGCGTTGGTGAGATGAAGAAAAGGCTTTATACACTATTTACATGTATTTACACAACAAGATCGGCTCTGGGGCCGAAAGCTAACATAGCCATACGCGACTGTTCTCGCGCAGCGACGGCCGGGGAGATTCCGCCGCGTCCGCACTGTCAGGGGGCGAACTACTCCCGATGGACGCTCGTGACGAACTCACACTCGGTCCTCGGAGTCTCGAACGGAAGCACTTGAGACTCCGTTTCCGAGAACCGTTGACGCTCAAAATGGTCCAATCCGACGGCAGCACTTTCGCAGGGCCAATGGGAGAGCTTGCTGCGCTCTCGCTTCAAATATGCCGCGGGGCGAGAAGGGGTTCACCGTCAGGGCCACGGCGCGCGGCGCCGTGCTGTCTGGACATTCAGCGCATGTTGAAACACGTCGCTTCTGTCCCTTTGGTACGGCTCGCCTCCAGTGCATTGGTGCCTTGCAGAGAAGTATCCAGAGTTTGTGAAGGAGGCGTTCGCCGAAGAAGTTTGGCGTCCGGCTGAATTTCTAGGCGGCTTTGGCCAGGCACAACAGTATCAAGTTTTTAAGATGCATGCGCTTTTCACCACGCCTAGTGGCCGCTTTTCGTATTGCGGTGTTGCGCCAGGTATTTTCATCTAGGGTGCGTTTTGGTGTGCCAGCATCGTTGATTTTGGCACACAGGAGCTTGAAGATATGTGACAACCTTTGAGTCGCAATGGCTTTAATTGCGAAGCAGGAGCAATCAGAGAAACCACACCAAATTTTGAAAACGTTGCTGAAATCCAACCGGGGTGAAGCTGGTATGTAGAGTGCTAGCTCTGCTTAAACAGTTACACATGGTTTAGCTAGACTAATAACCTACTACTTAAAATGCATGGTCAGACTTGGCTTTCCCAGCAACCCCAGCAACAGACGATGAGTATTCATCCGTGTAAGCAGCGATGGGAGTCCGCTGCCTTGCTCTAGCTCTTCGTCGCCAACTCGTCTTTGCGTCACTCTCTATCGTAACGGCTGCCAGAAGGTTGGGCACTGGGGAATTAGAACTGTCGCTCGAATTTAGGACGTTATACTGCGCGTTCAGAATAAGCGTTTCTTATAGCCTCAGTCGCATTGGGACGTTAAACCCCATAAAACCAAAGCAAAGAAAACTTTCAGGATATAACAGCCTAAACGTGTGAGGTGAGCTCTGTCTTCTGCTCCTCCGTAATTGCTGTTGCCCCGTACTCGGAGCCTTAGTTGTCGGCGTACTCCTGTATGGTGGCGGGGATTTCCCACAATGTTGCGCTCATAAGCATTGACACGCGGAGCTCTCTAAACACATCTGCACACAGCCGTGTGAAGATGCCAGCCGACGCTGGGCTCTCCAATGCCGCAGGCCATGTCACATGATCAGCGCGCCTGTCAACTGCCAGCGCTATTCTCAACTTGGCGACATCAGGTAGTTTCACGACTAATAACTGGGTGCAGCCAGATTTATTTTTCAAACAGCCTGTTAATTATATTACATTGTAAAAAGACACTGATGATGTGGGCACTTCTAAAAATCCTTTTAAACGTTTTCAATGCAAATTTTGCGCTGTCATTATTGCGAAAGTTAGCTAATTTTCCCTTGGCAATGAGAAAAAGCAGACACATTTAAAATGCAGGGACCTGGAGAAAACTCTCTTCAAATCATGTGCTCATCATAACGTCATTGAGCGCGTCGCCGTTTTTGGAAGCTTTGCGTCATTTTGTTTTGGCTCCATCCTTAGCCCTTCTTTATGATGCTGTTTCATTTCAATGCGAACCAGTGCAGCAACTTTCGCTGAGATCTTCCGGCGTTTATCGAATCTGTGATAGCCATTGCTCAGCTGCAAAACTCCAAAACCTCTATTCAACAGCGGTTTGCCACACTGGTGCAGCTTGCGTAGGTAGAAATATGAGCCTGTTATTGGAGGAAGGAAAGTATGGTGAGGGAGGAAGGGTGTGGCACGTACAGTTTACGGCGGCTTATGCGAAGTGCGCTCGAGGGTAAGTAAGCTCAGTGGCAGCGACACCACGCGCCTGGAGGGGTGAACGTCATATGAGTGCTAGTCGAAGTAACATTGTTCGGGGAAAAAAATGGCTTAGAACTATGCACAGGCATGACAATACCTCAACAACCATCGTTGAAGTTATACGAGCACAATCAAAGGTGTAAAGCAATGTTTACAATAAAACCCGTATGTCCAATATTCGCGTCGATTGGCAATGTACTGGTCCGATGTAGGGCCGGACGTGGCCGACCAACTTCCAATATTGAGCATATAGCTCTTGCTGTCTGGGAACGAATTCGCTGAAAAACTTAGCTAAGCTGATATAAAAAAAAATTCTGAAAGTACCTTAGGCAATAGTATTAACCTGCATAATGGATAGTAATTTTACCGTCTCTAAACCATCCCCTAACACCTACCGATCTGTTAAAAGAAGCATCTTACCGAACATTTCACTCAAGTGAAATGTTCGGTAAGAGTACGAAGTTTGCAAAAGCAGAACATTACCGACAGAGGACTACGTTGTGTATAATACACAGCTAAAGGTATTTTCCAGACGGTAATATCTTTAGAACTACTGCTCTCTGGGCGATCGATCCCATTACATCGTTTTCACTTTCACAGCCGAATCTATGGAAACTGGTGCAAAGTGCCTGCAGACATTTGCTTTCCGTCAGTGCGACTCTGTTGCTGCTGGAAAGATTGAAAGCTCTGAGTTGTGTTCAAGATCCGTGGAGAGCTACATCTCTGGCTCTCGTTCGTATTTTTTTTTATTTCTGCTCCTTTCAGTAACCTATGAAAAGGCCCCGCTGAAATGAATGCCTCCGGTGTCACTAGGTAATACGTTACACGGAACAAAGCTCTTTCAACGTAGCAATAGCGCCCAAAGGGCCCTCGCCCTATTTCCGCCGGTTCTTCACGGTTGGAGCGAGCGATAGACTGTTGCCGTGCAAGCGAGCGAACAACTTCTACAAGTGCGTGCTGGGTCTGCATAGGCAGCATCAGAAGGCAAGCGAGCGAACGCTCGCCTTCTGATGCTGCTTATGCAGACCCAGCACGCACTTGTAGAAGTTGTCAACTTTAAGAAGCGTTCCGACTTCGGAAAATACAGGAGGAGTTTTTGAACTCATTAGAGGACGCTACAAACGCGGCAAGCAATACAGAAGTCAGTATGTTTTAACCGTATAAATGAAGGCAGGTGTCCTTTGAGAAGAACCTTGTAGATGAACTCAACGTTTCGGACTACTCGCACTCGTTGCAACTGAATTTCCTAGCGCTATATTAGCAAAGTTCCGAGGAAATACGGCTGCCTAGGACGAAGTGCGACATTGGTAAATTATATCCCAATAACAAAAAAGACAGAACCGTGTCAAAGATACGACAAAATATTCTATAGCTATGTCGTAACATCAGACTTTTTTCATCTTCTGTACCAGTTTTCTGTAGTTGTGTTGTTGTTGTTTTTTTCTCTGGTAGGTTTGTGTAGTACGTAGTTCTGCAGTACATCCCGTATTTTGCGGAAACAGCGGGATACACAGCGAACAAGAAAGAAGACCAGTTACGTTTTTTCTGACAACCAGGGTCCGTACTCCGAGTTAGCGTCGTTATCGAACTCTCGCTATATCACGTGACCTCGAGTCGTCTGACTGGCGGAAATACAGGAACATGATGTTGCTACCCACTTCCGATTCCATAGTGGCAACACCCAGTTCAGGTGTTTCGACCAATTAAATGACTCTAGATCACGTGAGATAGCGACACTTCGATAACGACACCAACTCGGAATACGGGCCCAGGCTACATTGATGACATTACTTGCCTTGTGTGGCTTGAAAGCACTTTTAGCTTCCTTATCTGCAAGTCGTTTGGTGTGCCCTTTTGAAGTGCAAGTCCTATGAGACGGTCTGATTCTGTAATAAGATCACACGCGCAGAATGTGCCAGATTATTTATTCAGAATGGTGGAAATAGCACAGATTGTGCAAGGAGACCCTTTGGGTTGCCAAGGAGAGGAATCGCGTGTGCGACGTTTCCGTGAGTGGTGGCAACTGGCAGAGAAGTACAAGGCGTTAATGTGGCATTCTGCGCGCCCATGGACGTCTGCGAAAGCTCCTCTGCGTCCTGAAGGAAAACAGTGAATCCTAGAAGATCAGCGCACCCCGCGGAGAAACATGAAGATATTCTGAAACTAAGACCAAAATCATTTTCTTTTTTTTTCTTTTTTTCTTTCCTGTCCACTTTGTTTCGCGTTGTTTCCGCAAGTGACACCATCTTGCTCGGCTTTTCGTGGTGCTACGTTTCTGCGGCAAGGACGCACAATTTTTGTTGTCACAACAAGTCTCATTGGAAAACACCGCACAGAAGCTCCTTTGTAACAGAAGAAAATTTTCTATAGAATTTTCTGTCTGGGTTTCATCATAGATATAAGAACAAAATGAACCGGGAACTTCTATTTTTGGGGGGCACCACCAAAGCTGCTAACTGACAGCGCAAGAAAACTAACAAATGGCAGGATTTCAACGTATTTAAACGAAGTAGGATGTGTAAATATCAAAGATGGAAGTTGGTGTAGACGACGAGCGCGAAAATGTTCTGTAGTCTGCACGCGGGGAAATCGGCGGCGGCGGTAATACGACGCAATAAGGAGGATAAAAAGAACGCTCACCACTACCTTTCGTATTCGTTTCCAGCGAAGGATTCCTGGGTTCGAATTCACTGCGCTCAGATGAATTTTGCTGTTTCTAGTGTGGAAGCCCCGCTAGCGCGTCCGAGATGCATTTTAACGGTGGCATGTGGCCGACTGTTTCGAAGTACGTGCGGGCCCGCCGCTTCATTAGTGAACCATTCGTGGACAAAAGAAGAAAAAGCAACAATCATGAAGTTTCGCGAAGTAAGTCGCGTCAAAGGTGCATTAAAAACATACACTACAATTTCAATACAAATACCCTTCCAAGATAGAATTTCCCTTCTAACCACCACAATAGCCGACCTTGCTTTCCACGTGCTTCCTTTATATTTTATTTCGTGTAGTCTACCCTGGTGGCCTTTCGTATCGAAGAGGGGCGGGGGAAGTGGACAAATAAAGCAAAAACAACACACTTTATACGGGAAGCGCGATACAAAAAACATTACTTTAGAATATTTTAGGCACGGAAAATTTATACACAGTTTAAGTTTTAGTTTTTAGTCGTCATTTCGGCAGGAGCCCTGCCTTTTTCAAGATTTAATGTTCATCGTTGTGCTTGACTTCTTATAGCACACAAATACGAAACTATAATGTACACATAGATAAAACAGATAGCACACGTACAATACACACATACATACGTATATATAGCAGGCCAGGACAGTCAGGAAGTCCGCCGACCGCCGGCCGCGAGTTGGGAGTATACAATAAAAACAGCAGCAAGGCTACATTGTAGACAATGTCTCTTGACACGCAGTCCACATGTTGACAAAAAAATAAAAAGGTAAAAGAAATGGGGGAGGGGGATGAGGAAAAAACAGAAGTGTGGTGGTTGGGGAGTGGGCGTTGGGGACATCGCGACGTGCGATGAACGGTGCGAACGCTACGCGCTAAGATTTTGCGAGGGGATGTCCCATTTGCTGAATGGACAGTGCATTTACGTCGTCCCTTACGTGCATTTACGTATAACCAGCCCTTATACATAGCATTCATTGATTACGAAAAAGCATTTGACTCAGTTGAAACCTCGGCGGTGATGCAGGCATTGCGAAATCAGGGGGTAGACGAGCCGTACGTGAAAGTGCTGGAATATATATATATATATATATATATATATATATATATATATATATATATATATATATATATATATATATATATATATATATATATATATATATATAGTGGCTGCACAGCAACCATAGTTCTGCATAAAGAAAGTAGCAAAATTCCGATAAAAAAAGGTGTTAGGCAAGGAGACGCAATCTCCCCAGTACTATTCACAGCTTGCTTAGAGGAAGTATTCAGAGACTTGGAATGGGAGCAGTTAGGGATAAGGGTAGATGGAGAATACCTCAGTAATCTGCGATTTGCTGATGACATTGCCTTGCTAAGCAGCTCGGGGAATGAACTGCAATTAATGATTGGTGACCTAGACAGGAAAAGTAGAAAGGTAGGCTTGAAAATCAATATGAAGACTAAAGTAATGTTCAACAGCCTTGGGAAGGAACAGCAGTTTACATTAGGTAGCGAAGTACTGGAAGTAGTAGGCGAATATGTCTACTTAAGGACAGGTAGTAACCGCAGATCCGGACCATAAAAAGGAAATAACAAGAAGAATAAGATTGGGATGGAGCGCATTTGGCAAGCACTCGCAGATTATGACTAGCAGCTTACCGGAATCGCTCAAGAGGAAAGTATACAACAGTTGCATCTTGCCTGTACTAACCTATGCGGCTGAAACGTGGAGGCTAACGAAGAGAGTTGTACTTAAGTTGAGGACAACCCAGAGGGCTATGGAACGAAAAATGTTAGGGGTAACATTAAGAGATAGGAAGCGTGCACAGTGGGTCAGAGAAATAACTCAAGTTACCGACATTCTAGTGGAGATTAAGAAGAAAAAATGGACGTGGGCAGGACATGTAGTGCGAAGAGAGGATAGCCGATGGTCGCTGAGGGTAACAAACTGGATTCCAAGGGAAGGAAAGCGTAACAGGGGCGGCAGAAAGTTAGGTGGGCGGATGAGATTAAGAAGTTCGCAGGGGTCAAGTGGATGCAACTAGCACAGAACCGGGTTACGTGGAGACATACGGGAGAGGCCTTCGCCCTGCATTAGGTATAGTCAGGCTGATGATGATGATGATGATGATATATTTATATAGGGGGCTTGCATGAAGCTATGCATGCCGGTTGAGCCGCCATGATGTTGTCGCTGGCAGCAGACGGCGGGCAGCGTAGCCAGGGTGAATTGAGCAAGTGCCTGGTATTTTCGACGGTTCACCGAGCAAATACGCGGATTTTTGTGCACTGCTTTTACGTGCGTGCAATTTTTAGCAGATTCCTGAGGAACGTACGCGTCTACGCTGTGCCCGAAAAATTGGGCGCGCTATGAAGAAATGCAATTGTAGTGCAACGCGGACCTGTTCAAGCTACGCGACAACGACTGACAGCACTATGCGTCTAGAACTGGCCGCCCGTCAACTTCGCCAGCATTCATGATTCTAGTTCTAGCAAGTATGTAGTTTTATACTTGCCCGGATTGGTGTCTTTCTCGCGTGTGTTGGCCCGTGCGAGCAATTCGCGTCGACGTCGTTAGATGAATCAGTCTCCTTCTTGCCCTGATGCAGACGTATTGTTGGAATTGTGAAGAACCCGACGTCGACCTGTCCGATCGCGCCAGCATCGTCTGCGCGCACTACGCGACTATGTAGACGAGGCTGTTTGGCAGTGCCGTGCTGCATCGTCTGCTGCCAACTACAACATCATGGCGGATTACCCAGCAAGCATCGCTTCATGCAAGCTCCCTGTGTATCAACATTGCGGACGAGGAATGAATAAACGGACAGTGGCGTGTGTGCAGGAGCGCTCGCGCTAGGCGCACTGGGGTGCATTAAACCGCCGACCATTAAAACCGCTCCGACCCCAAGACGCCACGAAGGAGAGATGCAGATAAATGAATCCATCGACCCGATAGGCCATCAACATCACCACAAGGCACGACGAGATCCCTGATCGACCAGAGGATCCCACTGACCTCAGATGCAGACCAGAAGACCCACCGACCCAAGATGTCACACATAGCCCAGCTTCCCGACTTCATGCCCGCTATCTGCCTGCAGCTGCGCGACCTCACACGTCCGTCTCTGCTCGACAGACAATGAAACAAGCCAAGTTTTAACTGGAAACTGCAGGATATCTTCATTCGGAAGCACTTCATTCGGGCATGGTATTTTGAAGGCTAGCAAACACTTCTCTCCTTTTACATATTGCACTAGAGTGAACAAAATACAGCCGGTTTCACTTGGTTGGCCAAATATAAAGTACGCTCATCTAAACATGTCATGCTTGTGAAGCTGGTGCTTTCAAAACGCATGGCTCGTTTTCAGGCGTTTTATTTGTCAGTGCGATTGCCATGGCATCGGCATCAGCTTGCAGACTGCGTTCCCTCTTTTTCGGGTGTCTCGCTACCTGAAGCTATCCGCTGTTTGCGCAAGAAATCTGCCCACGCGCAATAGCGTGGGGTGCACAATGGATTCAATATGGAAGGCACTTCTCCGCACCGTTTCCGCGGGAAACACATAGGAAGCGGTCACAACTGTCTCGCGGCTGTTATGTCACCGCGCGTCTTGGAAAGGGACTCGCACGCGAGTATCGATGAATGCTTCTTGACAAGCTGAGCTGAACGTAAATCTCTCAGGAACGTTCATGTCTAGGCAAAGCTATGGCAGTAAAAGGTGGCTGCAGTGTAGAAAGCGACAAGATGCACCAGATATGCATCATGGGGCGTTCCGATCAATAAGCCCCACCTTTGTTGCAAAAACAATAATGCAAAGGCAACATAAAGACAAACAGGGATGATCAGCATGAACGTGAAGCAACGCATTTAACTATCGGTGTTGCTTAGGCATCGCCTCTCATTGAGCTTCGTCTACGGCTCCTCTGACACGATTTCTCTGGCTTCCGTAGATATTGTAGTTGCTGCTCTCAGTATTTGCCTCGAGCGTTTCTTTACGATGAACTTCGCTCACTTTGCACCTTTCCACAAGCGAAGTATTAAACCAATCTCGAGTGGTCTTTCGTGTAATGTGGTACTTTAAGACTAAGTGCTGCGGGCAGGAATAACTTTGTTTACATTTTTGTTACTTGTTCCAGATGCTCAATGTATGCCGATGGGCATGTGTGCTATGATTGAAGCACACATTAGATTGCTAGGGATCGAGCGAGTAGCAGAATGCCGGTACGCGAATGAATTATCTTTGTTTTTTCTTTCAAAGTCGCATAGGCAACGGCCCAGAAAACGGTAAGAGGCTGAGAGAAAGTGTCTAGGGCTGGTACACCAAAATATCTTGGTTCAATTTCTCGCAGGTCGAGCACTGACACTGTGCTTTCGCTGCAATATAAAAAATTTCCAGTCTAGTTTTAATATTTTTGCAGCGTTGTTAAGACAGAACATTTGAAGTGTAGTTTTAATATTTTTGCAGTGTTGTTAAGACTTGGTCTATTCACTTTCTCGCAGGTCGAGCACTAACACTGTGCTTTCGCTGCAATATAGAACATTTGAAGTGTAGTTTTGATATTTTTGCAGTGTTGTTAAGAATTGGTCGATTCACTTTCTCGCAGGTCGAGCACTAACACTGTGCTTTCGCTGCAGTATAGAATATTTGCTGTGTAGTTTTAATATTTTTACAGTGTTGTTAAGACTTGTTCGATATGCGAAGCTTTACGGGTACTTAGCGAGGGTGGTTTCCTTGAGCTGTATTTTCCGTCGTTTCTGCGAAGCGTTTCTCGTTGGAAATTTAGTGAGTTGAAGGCGATGCGCGAAAACTATACTTTTATCCCCAAAAGGCATACAGCGTAATTCAATTAGCTATAGCGCCGTATTTTCTTTATCAAACACGTCAACAGTTAGTAGGAAGGGTCGTCTCATACTCAGGCACGATTATCCACGCCTTCGCTTGTTCTGCAATCAGAGCAACTGCTGAAATACGTGTTTATTCATGCAGTTCGAATGCCGTCAGTTTAGGTTTAGCGCTGTGAATTCAGCAGGAAAAACATTTTTTGGAGCGAGACTTCACTGGGCTAGATGGGGCGCGTTTCTCGTACGCCGCACTTTGACCTTCAGCCGACTTTCAACCGTGCACCTCGCGGAGCGCGACATGCTCACCGCCTGCTTTTCTTTCGCATGTTTAGTGCACGCAGCGTGCAGCGCTACATCCTTCTTCTGCTGCTGATTCGCTTCTTCTACATCGCACACCTGCTTCTTCAGACACCTGGAGACCTTCGCTCGTACCGGTGCATATCGCCGGTCTCTGCAGTGCTCCGCGCGTGACGTCATCTTTTAGGTATCCGCCTCACTGTGCTTGTCCGGTGGTCTTCAATTGCTGCGCGGCTGCGGTAGATGTAAGTAGTGGAGCAGCCTCTCACTTGCGAAGTAGCATATATATGCTGAGAATTGCGGCGAATCTGTAGTGATATCCTATAGATGAGGCAACAACGATTAGTGCGAGCTCTCGCTACGCTCACCTACAAGCCGAATCTACTCATCCTGCCGATATGGCTCCCTGTGAAGAAGCGGCACGCAAGAAAAATGAAGTTCAGAGAGCTAAACGAACAACGAAAACCCCCGAATAGCGAAAAGAGAGACTTGAAAAGGGACGACATAAGGTGGCGGAGAAGAAGGTGCGACAAGACCAACAATAGAGAAGCGATGCAGTCTCATCCACGATTACTATTGCTTCGCTTTTTATATCCTGGCTTAGCAGAGCTAAGCCACTACTAACTTCTTTTTTCAATTGATGGAGATCACAGGTGACGATGAGGTTATGCTGTATTTTATGAGCAATCATTTCATTTCACGAGTCTTGGTGCCTGTTTAGGGAGTGCCCAGGTAATTTTATGCGCTGTCATTCTCTATCGAAGGAGAGACTTCGCTACTTAGGCGATTTAGGCAATGTAAATGTCTTCTAAACAGTGCGCAGTGGCTTGTTCGCTCTCTTAACGAACGTGCCATTTTTACAGCGTACAGTGAAATGTAAGCCGGAACAGCGTGTGAGAAGCCCGACCCTTGTGCAGGCAGCAATATATGACTTTAATTGTTTTCTTTTAGGCAATACAGAAATATTTGAAAGCACCAGCGAAAAAAGAAATCGCTACAATAGAGGACGTATTCTCTTTTCCAATTATATGGTTCATTGGAAAACCAGGAAGCGAAATTTAAGTTAAAGAATTTGTTAAAATCCGGCCGCGAAAAATACTATTACCAGCATGTTACTCATGCACACACGTGAGCAGACGTTTCTACAGCGCTTTGCGATGCTCGTTGGAGCAATAAAAGTAACATTTTGCCATATATAGAGGTTTGCCCTCGACGTTTTTATTTTCAAACTATAGAAACAAAAGGACTGCCACCGGGCCCTCAGTGCAGCCCATGTGCTTTAATCACACTTGATCATACTTCAGTTTGATGCCTTACTCTAAATTACGCTTTCTTTAAATTACAGTGAAAAAAAAAATTGGATACAGTAATCTAATTTCATCATGCGTCATGACGTACCGCTGCAACGTATGCCCACAATGTTTGCTGAGCCTCGCCAACAAAACTTTCTGTTAAGTTTACGTTTATTTTTATATTTGCAACAAACATATACAAGGAAATTTAGAACAACGTTGGAAGATTAAAAACTATTAGGAATGCCCTTGTGGATGCACAAGAAGCGGGGTCTTTGTAGAGAATGTAATTAATAAGTACAAGGCATTGTCTTAAGAAAGAATAAATTTACCTTGCCGTTTTCGGGTTAGAAAAGAAAGCCAATGCAAGCGTTTGTTTCACTCTCTTTCTCTCATTAACATGCCGGCAACATCCAAGAAAATGGTCATCGTTAGAGTTGTGAGCGTGGCAACGACCCTGGGTTAGGACAGCGAACTCTTAATTTTAATTTTTTTTTGGAACATAATATGGGGGGTGGTTTCTGTCATGCCACCTGCCAAAAATTAAAACGGCATGGTACTCTTGAGGCAAAGCGTTCAATATCCTTGCGCTTTTCAAACACGGTTCTAAGAAGAAAGGGTTTTCGCGCGACCTGGCAGAGTCGTTATTCAAACGGGATTTGCTGTGCTGTACCTGAAAGTGTCCCGACACGCGTTGGTACAAGAAACCAGACATGCAAAGAAAATAAAGAGTGAACACAACTGGGAAACCTGGCGCGTCTCTTTTCATTAGGCTCTACAAGAGACGACGCGAAAGCTAAGTTTAATTTGCGTCGATTAAGCGATTCCGAGCCCGCAAAGAAAAAAGCGTAAAATTGAAAACTAAAGAAACGTGAGCAGTCCACCGGGTCAAAAGAAAGAACACTGGCTAATGAGACTCACGCTCCGCGTCCTTCCACTGACGCCGCTGCTTCCTGAGCTGCGGCAAATCATTAAAAGTTTGTCGCCCTGGCAAAGTTGAAAACCTACTTGTAAGGACACTGTGAACAAGACAGCGCTGCGAAATTGAACTGGGAGCGTACAAGGCACCAAAATAACGGCGTCCACGCCTCTGCCGAGGCTTCGTGGTTAGGGCTGGTTATAGTGCTCTGTTTCTACGCCTGATCTGCATGGTATCGCTGGCATCGAGGCACTCCTGCACCGGAGTGCTTGGCATCAATCCCACCATGGCAGCCGCGTTTTGACGCTGGATGAACCAGCGTGTTCGGTGTTCTGCGATGACAAAGCATGTTACGGGAACTCGGGGGTCCTTAATTATTCTGGAGGCCTGTAGTGACCCTCGTAACCTACGTGCTACATCGAGTCAATAAATCGACGTTTTTTAAGCTTCGTTTTGCATAAAACGAAAAAAAAAAAAACAACAACAAC
Source organism: Amblyomma maculatum (assembly GCF_055883805.1). Lineage (NCBI taxonomy): Eukaryota > Metazoa > Arthropoda > Arachnida > Ixodida > Ixodidae > Amblyomma > Amblyomma maculatum. The sequence continues at coordinate 22,992,295 of NC_139349.1, read as the reverse complement.
AAAAACTTGTCGTGTTTATTCTAATCCTTCGCGTAATTATTGTGAACCTCTACTGCTACCGTGAAGAAATTACATCGTTAGAAAATGGGTGCAGGCTACAGTTTGTTCACTGCGCTTAAATGTTTAACCTTTCGGAGCTCGAAGCTGGCTCAACTTTCAGTATTTCGTTGCTTAGTTCGATGAATAAGATAAAACTATAATTTTCTTTCCTTGCCCATTTAAAGTGAAGGAGGGCAGCCCCGGGTGAAATGAGCTCTGCGGTTATAGTTAAAAATATCGTCAAAATAAATTCCAGTCACTTATTAGCAACTCAGCTGCATTGATTCCTACAGAAGTTGATAAATTGCTACCGTGGCATAAGATTACTAGCTACCTTACTTGGTCTCCACAGGCATAATGTATGATGTGTTGAAGTCCCCCGTCGCGCCATGTCATTGGAGCTTTTGCAAAAGAATTCTCAAAAGCACAGGGCACGATAGAAATCAGATTGATTTAATACGCTATTAGAAAGCAAAAAGAAAAACGAACAGAACAAAATCACCTCTAGTTCATTATAACTATCTTTCAAGATTATGTTAGCATATCGCTTAAAAAATATGCGTCAATTTCATAACATAAATTTTAGAAGCATTTCTTCATCACAAACGTTCTGCGCTGTTTAGAATTAGAATTCACAACATCCACAACATCCACAACATACTTAGTTTCATACGCGAACTTCAGTGGCCAAAACTTAAGTCACGCTTTGAAACCCATATCAAAAGTTTCTTTGCTACTGAGTAGCACCAGAAATTCGGTTAATATATCTAGTGAACACAGTTCTGCCTGGTGCTATTAAAGATGTAGTGAATACCCTGAGAGATTGCAGCGGACCTTGTCACTACTTTGTTCCTCCTTAGCAGCATATTAGCAGCTGTGGCGGACGTCAAAGAACATGTGAATCATGCGAACTATATCTAATGTGTTTTGCTTGAGAATCTGGCGGGAGGGCTCAAGAAGTTTTCTTCCTTTCCCACGGCATTCAAAACCACGCGGACGTTCAGCGTGTCTAGCAAACAACTACCACGACAAAGCACCTCATCGTGTTTAAAATTACACTGCTATGACTAATAGCCGGCTACAAACCTCCAAGTTCTAGGTGTAAGCTAACTGCGTGAGTTGAAATGTTGCATGCTTTAATTATTCAAGCAGCGTACTACTTCACATGATTCAGCAGTAACCTGACAGACAATATCATCTACTACCAGCGGCGTTACAATGTCAGTGAGATCAGCCTTTTATCAGGCACAACTTATATATTAATAAAAAAAGAGGTGACAATCACGTGAAACGCCCCGTAAAGACCTATAACAGATGCGCATCCAAAACAGCAGTGCTCTCGCGGTGGTGGTGAAAACATTTATTCGGTAATAAAAGAGGGTGATGCCCGTTGACATCACCCTCTCTCAACTGTGTGTCATCCCTTTCCTGGACGTCACTGGCCTAAACCATCGCTCAAGACCGCTGAAGCTCTGGGAGGCGACCGTGAGCAGCAGTTCCGGACTAGAGAAACAATGCTGTGTATAACGATATTTTACGTTAAAACGAAAAGAACAGATTCACGGTAAAACATTTTAAAGGAAAGCCATTATTAAATTTCTCTGCACGCTTCAAGATGCGTATCGGAATGGTTACATCCGCGTGTTTTCGTGAAGGGTCATGAGTGCGCCATGGTGGTTTGTATCCAAAGATGTAAATAATACTGGTTCGCATCCTGAGCTCCTCCCGCACGCCGAGGGTGCGAGCAGTGCACATGACAATGCAGTGTTGGAAAGAGGTTTGTGGTCTTCTTAGCTCGTTGGTCACATACGGCTTGTTCGGTGGCCACCACAGCCTGCCCAGCTGAGCACTATTTCTTCGAAGATTAGCTTAAATATATTGAAAGACGATCCTTGATAGGTTTCTAGACACTGCTTCGTTGGCGAGACTGTGACCCAGCTTCTTGCCGAGGGAATGTATGCTCGATGACACCCTTCGGAAACATACACAGAAGCTTGTGGTCGTGTTCAGATGAAATGAGTATTTCCTTAAGCATGCAATGAATAATAATGACCAATTTTATTTCTTCTGCCTAAGGCGACGGTTATGGTCTTGCTGATGTCGACATGTATTCAAGCACTTCGTACTGATAGCAACGCAACAATTTAGGGAGGTTGCTTTTCTCAGCGCGTGATTGCATATGTTCATTCGCTCGTGTTCCTTGACCGAGCAAACTGGCCTGCTAGTCCCTTGGTAGACGAAAATAGAAAACGTTCAAGGCAAATGCCCTGTCGCAATTTTGTTTTTTTTTCTTGAGCTTTATGCTCATTTATACTAACTGCCAATAAAACCTAACTGTCAATAGGCCTAACTGTCAATAAAATCACACCTGATAATGTTTTATCACGATGTGCGCTTCATGCAAAAAAGAACATGGTGTAGAGAGAAAGGATCATACATTTCAAAAGCCGTAAGTAAAGTCACCTAGCTTTTTATATATATACTGAGAGGGATAAAATCAGACATTATAACTCCTCCAGCTTAATTTTTCGAGTCAATTAATTTTTGAACGCCACATGACATCATGGTAAACTAATAGCAGATAATTATTGTTATCTTATTAGTTCAGCAATATTCTCTTTATTATTGAAGAATTGCCAAATCAGCTCACCTATTCGTAGCCGGCTACTTCGAAAATTCTTTGCGGCATTCTTTGATTCGCGGTAATGAGATGTATTGAAATATGCAATTATTAGAACCTTGCATAAAAGCCACTACGGCTACGATGTCCGTTGTTTTTGGTGCCCAGGTATATTTAGAAACTATCAGGTTTTCCGAAGCAGCCCATTATTCGACAGTACAGCAAAAGTTAAATTGCAAACCAGAAAACTCACATTGTAACAAAAGAAACGCACACAAATATATGGAGAAGAAACACACTGAATCTCTTTCGAAGAGAAATAAACTGCGCAAATAGCTTCCTGCGGCTAAGATAATCTCATTTTGCTGCTCGAGCCTAATTTGTCCTATTCGCATTTTATTTCGTGCTGATGGCACCTTGCTTCATCATTATTACCCAATTTTTTAGAAAAACAGTAAACGGCTACACATTGTCTGTAATTGACTGTATAGAGTAGCTCCGGTTTGTATAAGCAGAGAGCAGCGACAACTTACGTATTGTCAAAATCGCAGCTTTTACCAAGTGATTACTCGCGTATTGCAACAGTAAAATGGTTTATTTTTCATTGCGTACCTACCAGAATATATTTATTCATGAGAACTATTTTCTACCTCCTTCACACAATCAAGGCCACCTTCATGTCTGACTGTTTGAATTCACTGCTACTGTTCTTTATATCCCTCAGCATCAGGGAAGCTCTGAAGAATCTTGTAAGACCTTGCTCAACTTCGATCCTGTTATCACATGAGCCGTAAGTATCCCGAGAGAGATATGAACTGAAAGGGCGACAATAGCTAACGAATAATATCAGAGACATAAGCAAAGAGAAAAATGATTGATTAAAAATAAGAAAAGGTGAAACCTATTGACACTCTACTCTTGACGTTCTCCCGCACCAGCTTCCTTCGCGAGAGTAAATGTGCCCCGACTGCTGCTGCGGCACCGAAGATCCCGCTCTCTGCGTGGGTACTTCCTGTGACTGCCCTCCGTGGGGTCCTACACTTTTCATCAATCTGCCCAAAGAGGATTACTATAAAACCTTTAATCCAGCGCCCCTATCTTTCGCGCTTCACATTTTGTCAGGGAAACGACAAAATATGTATCAATTGAACGAAAACACATCTTCGCTAAAAGCAAGCTTTTTAATCTCACTCTCACACGCCTTCACTTCACCCACGCGGTGGTCTTTCGTCTTTTTTTGGACCAGATACTAAAAAAAGAGCTTTCGCTTGCAGGCGTGCGAGAATAACAGGGTCGTGTTAAGGACTCCAATACATTTGTTTTGCCTTTTTAGCGTGTGTGAGCGAAGAAAGGTGGTCGTATGTTGAAGACTGTGTTGTTGTATCTTTGTGGCAATATTTGTAACTTTTACAGTACTCACAATTTAAACCCGCTTTACGATTGACCTTCGTGTAAAAGTACGTTTGTCCACTTCACCCATCCCTTTCCCGTGATCCCTGACTTTGTCGTACCTTTTTTTTTTTTTTTTTTTTCACACCAGCTTGTCATAAGGCATATTATAAAAACCCATGCAAATTATTTTCCGTAAGAAACCGGAGCAGGCTCCCGCTCTTATCGTTGTCAGTGAGCCATTTAGAGAAGTCCTCTTTCACTGCTGTGATTAGTCCCACTTCGCGCAAAATCTGTGTCCTTGATGCCCTTGTGTCCCCGCACAAGTCCACAGCAGGTGGCGAACATCCACTTCTGCAGCTGGTGTGGAACACTTCGGGCATGTGGTTGGTCCGATGTCTGCTTGAGATTCCCACCGGCATGTTACCGACGGGGTAAGGGCCGCCCCAGCTCTTATCCTTTTAAGGGAAACCTCCTCCAATCTCGTTAAGCTATGAGGGAGGGGGAATGTACACGGGGGAATGAGGGCACGTGTACGTTTCCTTAAAGAGGATGCTAAGATGGGAACAGCGGAGAGGGTATCAAAAGGGAGCGTGGTGTAAACTTCTTCTATAGCTCCTCTAAATTCTCATGTTAGAACAGAAATTCTAGTTGTCCCTGAAGATTCAAGGTCAAGAACCGCACAAAAGTTTGGTTGTGAGAGCGGAAAATGTTTTATAACCTCTCTCGACTTGGCTTGTTCATCTAGCAATTCTAGATTCTTATTTTATATTATTCCTAAAATACATGCAATAATTTTACGCTAGCAAGCTCCCTGCCAGCCTAATTTTACGTCGCGTCAGCCATTCTTACAGCTCACTTCGCTATGCTTTACTCATTTCTATTTTGGCGCCGTAATTTATTTTTTCACCCCCTTTATCTTCTCAGATTCATGTAAACAGATAAGCCCAATTAATCTTAAATATGTACCTCCTATACCATTTCTTAACTGTTACCATCGTAATCTAGGCGATTGCGGCGAACAGTTCCGCATGGTTACTTTATACGTCTAACTAGTTATTTACGAGGCATTAAAACTCCGTATTGCCCCCCGCATTCCTTAGGCATCTCCACTTATGCAGCTCTATGCTCTCTCCCTTTGCACGTTGCTTACCAAGGGTTCCTCTTTTCCGCCTAAATATAGCCGGTGACTGCGAGGCTGAGCCGACTTCTCGCTGCCAGGAGACCGCAAAGGGAGATGCCGCGGACAAAGATGACTGACCCTAACCCTATAAGGAAACAGCAGGGCAAAGGAGAAACATCGTGGCGATGCAGCGCCACAGAGACCAACGGCGACTCTTGAACGGTAAGGGAGTAGATGCCTCGCCGTACAGCCAGCGGCCATGTACTGCGCAGAGGGGTAGCGGTCAATAAGATAGGAAAACGAAGAAAACGCACGAACTAGGCAAATAAAAGGAAGGCGGAGAAGGAGAGGGTTACGTGGAGGCAATCGGGCGGGGGTCGCCTCGAGTGAATATTTTATCCCAATCTTGTTAGGAGCCGCACACACGTGCTTGCTTCCGCCGTTACTGGAACCAGGGGCAAAGCTCGGCAAATGATTAGAATTTGAAAACAGAACCCTCCTCCCCCCCCCCCCCCCCCCCGCCCTTCCCTCAGCCCCGACCCTAACTCCCGATCCGACGAGGACAAACAAAAACAGGAAGCAAGAAAATAGGCAGTACTCAAAAAGCATTTCTATGAACCCTCCCTCTCTCTTTCATTGCAGCTTCTTTGGCTTGAACCTGAGTCCGCCTTCTACAGCGCTTCGGAACACGGCGAAACGAGCAACGACCTGGACGTTTGCAGATAGGACGCGGGTTTTCTCTGCGGTTTCCAGACAAAAAGGCGCCTGCAACAGGGCCTATACCGTATGTGGTCCACTTGGAGAATGCAGAAGGATGAGAACGACGAATAGGAGGGCTTTAAATGGGGGTATAAACAAGAAGGTGGCTTCCATATGTTTTAGTTTCTTCTTTTTCGGAGCACAGCACAATGTGGCTGTATGTATTATAGCGCGTACGGTTTAACTGATCAGAGCCACGTTAAAAAAAAAAGTTGAACGTTACGAATCAACCTCACCTTTGATTGGCTTCGATGCTAATTTAAATTTCTTCCCGCCCTCAGCGGTGCGAGGCTATACCTCTAGAGACTGCATTTGGGCGCAGGCTGGCTTTTTGCGAAAGCGAAATTGCGGTTAGGGGAAAATTTCGTTTCGAGAGAAAAAAAAAGTTTCATTCCTCCGTGCTCTTTCTTTTGGCTTGTGCAATCTTCTCAATAAAGTAAGACGTCGGAACACAGACGGCGCGTTGCATAAAATGGATATAGGAAGCCTAGACGAGCAAAAGCGTTTTGCTACCCTGCATCTCTATTTCCCTTTCAAGGCGCAATGTGTGTCAGTATTAGGCACCTGCGAATGATTCGTAGGTGGTACATCTTTGGCAGTGCAGCTGCAGACTTTGCTGACAGATGCACCTATTCGCGCAGTACATCGGTAGTTTCAAATTCAGTAGGAAACTCGACCACCCGCAAGTTCTCTCAGCAACGTCTATGGGCTGTATATATATGGTCCTAAATGTGCATGCATACGTATGCAGTAATTTAGATATCCTTAAAATGCACTCTGCATAGCTTTCAGCTCTAATAATAAGGCAACTAAGAACATTAGAAAGTTGGGGCTACATCTTAAGCCGCATGGCATGCGGATATTTTCCGCGTTTGATTTTCTGCCGACTGATCGTTACGCCGTAAAAGGAGCCACATTTCTGAAGGCCCTTCCTATCCGCGCTCTTAGGCCGCTAGTAAAACTTAGGTGTGTTCATCAACAGCCGCCTCAGCGCAGCCCTTTTATCGCCAGTTTGACAATGATGACACCAGCATCGAATGTTCTTCAGTAAGCAAACTACTCTCCCATCAGCAATTGCCACGCATTTGAAGAAATCATTGCACAAACTGAAACTTGGATATCATCATTGATTCGGGATAACGAAGCCTTTCCTGAACATACAGACATGTTGGGGGCGTACTTCAAGCAATATCGAAAACCATACCATCCACTTGCGCCCCTATAAACTAAAGGCGTCTTGCAAACTGTTTGGGCTTCAGTTACCCTTGACCATAAGAAATTTAGAATTTGAGTATGAAATCGTCCACGTTCTGGTGAGCTCTAGTTTCACAATGACCTAGTCAGTGTGCTGTGCGATGTCAGTGCACGTTAAAAAATCCCAAGTGGTCGAAATTCCCTGAGACGCCCGCTAAGGCGCCTCTCATAGCCTGGGTCGCCTTTGGACCTTAAACCCTACAGACCAAATCACGTGAGGATAACAAGGTCTTCATTTCCATCACCTCCAGTGATTTACTCGGAGAGTACCAATATTCCTAATATAAAATGAAATTCCTAGCCTACTCTATCTTTTCTTCCGAAGAGGGTGAATTTGTAGATTTATTCTCCATTTCTGCCCTTACACATTTAGCCACCTAAGCTGCTACACCATCCATTAATACCGGTAACACCCTGAATTTGATTTTAACAAATCGCCCCGACATTGCTTCCGCCATTACTTATTTACCTAACTTAAGCGATCGCTCTTCGCTAACTTTCCACATTAAGGCAAATTGTCCTAAGTCTGCAAAAAAAAAAAAAAAAAAAAGAAAAGAAAAAAGAAAAGACTATACGCGACTATAAGAGAGCTAACTTCGATGCAATTAATAATGAACTATCAGTATTCATTGATGCCCTCTTCACGAATTTAATTGGTCGATATGTTGAAGCGAACTGGGATATGTTCGCAACCCTAATTCACGAACTAAGCGAGAAATACTTTCCTACCCGAACCAGCACGTCTAACCTGTGGGTCCCCTGGTAAACAGCCCCTACCAGGAGCCTATTTAATAGAAAAAGCCGCGAATCTCTTCCTGCTTAACTATCTTCTAGCAATTCGCTTTGGGATGCATGTAACGCAGAGGCTAATGCACATGTAAACGCATTAAATCAAGCGAAACAAAGTGATCTTTCTTGCGTTACATCATGGCCGCCATTATCCAGCAATAAGAAATTCTGGCGTATTATGAATCCACTACCATGACGACTAGACTATCACTTTGGTAGACGAGTCGGGGTATTCTATTCCAAGCAACTTATAAGCTTCAGCTCTTAATCAAATCTTTCTGAAGAAGTTTTCCATCACTTCAATTTTGAACCTACCTCCCATCAGTATAATTCTGTAGTTATGTCTGCTATACATATCGACACATCAGGTACTGAAAAAGTTGTTAAAGCTTTGAAATTTCACTCGTCGCCCGGTTACAGCTTTATTAGTGCCAAATTTTGGTAGAATGCCTTCCCCTACTGTTGTATATTACTAACCAGGATATCTCAGCAAATACTCAATAGCTGAACGTTTCCCCACACAAGGGAAAATCTGGAAGGTGGTTCCATTGCACAAATCAGGAATTACAAGCTCACCTGCGAATCATCGTTCCATCTCTTTTTCTCTTTTACCAGTACACGCTGCAATTTATTTGAACGCGTAATTTTCACAAACCTTGTTCATTTTCCCGTCTCGGTGGTGCAGTGGTTAGGGCGCTCGACTTCGTTGCCCAATAATGTGGGGTTAAATTGAGATGGAGACGAAAAGCGAGAGCCTTTGTGCTGTGCGATGTCAGTGCACATTAAAGGACCCCAAGTGGTCGACATTTCTGGAGGCCTCCCCTAGAGCTTCTCCCATAGCCTCAGTCGTTTTGGGACGTCAACCCCATACGCCAAACCAACGCTCTTCATTTTCTCGAGCTTGAGGTCTTCTTCACTACCGCAAAACACGGTTTTCGAAAATTATTTATGTGATACCCAACTTACCGGCTTCAGAAACAAGCCTCTCCTTGTTTTAGACAGAACATCAGAGGCTGATTGCATTTTCCTTGTTTTCTCTAAAGCTTTCGACAAGGTAAGTCACCAATTATTCATTTTTAAGCGAAGCCAGTTGAAAACTCATCATAACTTTCTGAAAAGATCGAATGTTTCTTTCTTAACCGATTGCGATCTGTTCGCGCAAACAGCTACGATTTACATTTCAATGATGTTTACTCGGGCGTGCCTCAAGGATCAGTTATTGGACCACTTTTTATTTCTCGTTAGCTACAACAATCTTCCTTCAAAAGTAGCACCTAACGTTAATCAGTTCGCTGATGATGGTGCTGTTACTGGCGAAATAAAATTGTCAGGTGATGCTAATCTCGATCAGAATGATATTTCCTGCGTTTATTATTTGTGCAGCGATTATCAATGGACCTAAACATTCTGAAATGTTAAGTTATAGGGCTATTTCGACACGCTAACACCCCTTCCATACTCTTAGTAAATAATGCTCACCTCAAATCAGTCAGCAGACTTCGCCTGGTCGCAACGCATTAAGTACATTATTAACAACGCTAACCGCATTTTGAGTTACGTACGGCGAAACTTCACAAAATCTCCGTCATCTCTTAAACTATTGCTTTGCAAAACACTAATTTGGTTAAAACTGCAATACGCAGCTATGGTATCCCCATCATGATAAATTAGTTACTTCGCCAGAGTTTGTCCAAAATAATGCTTGGCGTTTCATTATGTCTAACATTAATCGTTTTGCAAGAGCGCACGACATGAAAACTTACCTACCTTTACAACCCCCAGCGTGCCGCCGAAAACGTTTTGGTCTCAGTCTTTTTCATAAACTATACCATCATACCACTGCACGGAAGGCACTCATTGCTCATCCCCACTACGTTTCAAACTGCACCGTTTATCGCCACGAGGTCGGAATTCAAACAGTAGTCCCAGTGTCAGCATTCCAGTCTTTCGCACCTCATGCTTCACGTAAATTGAGCCACGTTCCCGCTTAAATCGTCAACATAATGATAGCTAACATTTCCTTAACACAACATTGTCTGAGTAGCAGAATATTTTTCTTAACATTTATTGTTCTTGTTTTTGTAATTTTTTCTATATTCTCGTTTGCAACCACTCTCGTTTTAGTGAATCCGGCCCCGAGGGTTCAATAATTAAATAACATAAATGCAGTTACAATTAACAATTCACGTAAATGTCGCATTCTAGTTAAGCCAAAGAAGTAACCGAAATGACTACAGGCTTCCTGATTGGATAAGCAGTTAAAAATATTAAGAACATCACGATCATTTTCTTTTGCGTGAGGTGCGGAAGAAAAGCGCCCCGCAGAAGCAAAATCGTCTATGAGAAACGTAACTACCCCGTCATAAAAAGGTAATCGTAAGAACAGGATTAGATCATGTGGCTTCGGTTTCGATCTAATTCCAAATTCTTTACTCTTGAACGCAGCATTAATGTAAAGTTTTTTTTTTTTAAATCTCGATTCAAGGTCACAAATAAATCTTATAGAGCAAATTGTGAGTGTTGTCTTTCTACCGCTTGTACAATGAACTTAAATGATTGTGTTACTGAAAAAGACTCTTAAAACATTACTTGAAAAACTTGGCGATATCACTGATAATTAGAGAAAAAGTGCTGCAGTTACTGGGAACTAATACCTCGACATGGGTGTATGCTTTTCGTAGACCTTGCTAGCAGTTTTGCACGTTAATGATGACCAGGTACAAGTTTAAATATACGCTGGTAATGGAGGATGCGATGTGGTGAGACTGCCTAGTTAATGACAAAACAAATAATATTCTTGCACCGTTCGCAATAATAGCGTCGTCGCAGAATTCTACGAGCTCCTAGTCCTTATCCCAGTTTAAGCTAAACAGATGCTAACTGCTGCGCAGGAAAGAGGATTAAGTTGCAATAAACAAGAGAATACTATTTTGAAGATGCCTTGGTCCTTTATTGCTTGGGTGATATGGCTTCCTAAGAAAAGCTAAACTCCTGAAAAAAAAAAAAAAAATGCGCGTCCTGCGTGTTGTCCGAATAAGGAGGAAATGACTCCGTATTTGCTCGAGTAACAGACAATATTCCAAACATACTAGGCGTGTTAATGAGAACTGAGCGCCCACTTTACTCTTGGCTGCCGTCACTGTCCTGTTGAGTGAAGTATGCATTATTTGGAGGCGTGAGAAATGACGCACCGACGTTTTATGCCAGAGATGCGTGCATTAAGAGTTTCATATCAATCACTGTTCACGGCGGTATAGTTTTAGCCGAAACTATACGTGAAGAACGCACCATACCGCACGCGGTCGAAATAACACCTGCCCTAAAGGCATAGTACACGTTTCCCAAAGTTCGCACAGCGCGATGAACAGAACAGGAGAAAATACAATCGGAGGCGAAACACTCACCCGACTCGAGCACAGCCCAGACCACATATAGGAAGGCGGCCGGCAACATGAAGCTCGGCGCGCGGGGGAACAAGTGTCCGTATCCCGGGTCCGAAAGTGGCGCGGCGCGCGAACCTCGCGTAGCGAGCAGATTGGAGCGGAACTGACGGGGCAACTTCGCTTCCGTCGCCGCTTTTTCTCTCGCCCTGAACACCCGTGTCCTCCTCCTTTTTTTCCCCTCTCTTCCCTTCGCCACACCCGGCGAGAGTGCGCGCGAGCTCGTATCTGACAGCGCACCTGGTGGTCGGGCTCTAGACTTTTTATATCCCCGCAGATCGATACTTTGTACGGAAAGCTACTCGAACAAGAGGAGTCTTCTCATCGCTTTCAGACGTAGAATCCTCGTCATCGGCGCCGACGGCCGTCCCGGCGAACGTCTTCGGACCTCCGCCGATCTCGAACTAATCTCGCACTCGTTGCTTGGACGGCGCGTTTCGCCAGAATGACGTACGTGGGCAATGGGTGGTTCATGTTTTTTTTGTTCGTTTTCATCCCGCAAGTGAAAAAGTAAAAACGTAGGAAGAGATATAATCATTCATCATAGAAAAACAAGACCTACTGGGAGAGCATAATGTTTCACCTGCACGCGTCAATGCGACTTATTGTTCTGCTACGTCATATCCCTGGACTAGTGCTGTTTTTTGCCCAATGCCACACCCAAATGGTGGTCTTCTGTAAATAAAGGCCTGCTTGCAAAATAGTGAGGGTTGGAGGGAGGGGTAGTTTGTCTAGCAGTAGTCGGAGCATAAATTTGGGACAAGGTCTTTTGCAATTGCCTGCACACACAGAGTGGTGCTTCGAAAATCGTTACCGTTGTCTGGGTATTACTATAGTCTCGCCCAGTCGTGCGCTTTGCATTCATATGACTGTCGGGTACAGGAGAAGACCTATAGTTAAGACTGCACATAAAATAGAAAACAAGGGAGTGATATCAAAATAGTCACGCCATCCGCCTGAAACGCTGAGAGTTAGGCTGATTTAGAAAGCCGTAGACGGTGGCCTCAGGAACCGTAATTGCGTTGGCCACTATGCAGTTGGAAAAGGGGGAAGGAGCACAACGAAAGTTGCAATGGGCGATTGCGTAGAGGAGAAATGCTAAACAAAGCACCTATGCAAGGCTTCTATGAAAGCGTTGCATTTGGAACACAACATCTACAGTGACTGTCCCGTTATGCACTAGGCATTGCGCCACTCGAATATTTTTCTGCACAAGGTCAGTTGATACAGACTGTTTCTAAATGCGAAGAGCTCTAGTGTCAGCACAAAGTCATTTAGTAAATAGTCTTAGTACAACATTGCCTACATATACGTAGCATAAATAGGCTATATTTATGCCTACTTACCGCGCATAATCATCTTAAGCTTAATTATAAACACTGAAGGGCTAAGGCCTCTTGCATATTCCTCCGATTAACCTGACGCCGTGCTAGCTGCATCCACTTGACCCCTGCGAACTCGTTCATGCGCCAACCTGACTTTCTGTCGCCCCCTGCTGCGCTTTCCTTCCACTGGAATACAATTTGTCACCCCTCGTGACTATCGGTTATCATCTCTTTGTGCGTAATACCTTTAGTCAAATAACTGTTTCCTGATATTTTCCTCTGCTAAAATGCGATCAATAGGGGTTAAGTTAGGTTTTTGTTTTTCATTTTATAACGCCCACACCAAACATAGACAGGACACTAGACAGAAGATTCCAGTGGCACTGCTTCCTTCCTGATTTCCATAACACCTTTCCCTAACAGCTGTATATAACTAACTTCCATGACGCTTTTACTCGCTGGTCTCCGCCTGGTCCCTCAGCGTCCGCAGATCTGCGAACCAAATGGTGAAGTTCCCGGTGTCAGTCGTCGCGACATGTCTGCAGCTCCCCCAGGGGAGGCTAGCCATTACGGAAAGCGTTATGGTCACTATTGCAAAGCAACGACGCTGCATACACGTGTGCATAAAATGGCAATAAGAAAATAACACATAGACTGGGCTGGGACATCTGATGAATAGAAATGTACAAGAGATTCAGTACAACAGCGGCCGATCCTGCGACGAATAAAAGGCAGTTGCACTCCGATGCAAGACAGCCGAAGCGAAAGGAAGATCACCAGCATAAGCAGTCGTACGGGAGTGCGGTACCTCAGCGCACAGCCGCAGTAACAGAAACTGCCAGTTGAGCTCCCGCTGTGAAAGCCCCGAGCGAGAGACTGCCGAGGGGGGCTCGGGTTATCTTGTCCAGTCCACGGGTCGTCCGCAGGGAACTCTGAGCGATCCCAGACAGCGAGGGGCGCGCGGAGCTCATGGCGGGAGGCGCGTACCAACCCCCTCCGCCAAGGTCGAAGCACGAGCAATCGCTCCAGAGCAAAATGCACACTTTTCCGTCGGCTCGGGGGAAACCTTGCGGAACGAGACACATTTTGTTCTCTCCTATCCCCACTACTCCCGCATGCCCCCAGCTGCCCTCACAGTGCACCCTTTGTCATTTACCCAGTTTTACCGGGTCTTACGTGGAGACAGCTTTCGCTTGAGAATTCATCACCCAAAGCACATGGGGCTGAGATTCGGAACGAAACGTGAGGATGAACCTTACTTCCCCTCTCGGATTCACCCTTTTTGAGCAATAATGGTTCAGTTGCAAAAGCTGCTCTTAATGACGCGTAGTCTTTCTCTGAAACATAGCCAAGAAGCAAACGCACAGTTAGAGCAGCAAAGGCTTTTAACTGGTGCTACAGGGTGAACCTAAATTGAGATCTACTTGTCTAGAGCGACAAAACAACTGTGAGGCTCGTTTTGGAGAGCCACCTCACTCGCCTACTTGGTGCATCAGGACGACACCGGTCACGATCGAAGGGATGAAACTCAATGCGCCGTTTCTTGATTCTGTTATTTACTCGCAAAGAACAGAAGCCCACTTTTCACGCGAAAAAGAAAAGCAAAAAATTGTTTTGGCTGGAAAAAAGACGTGCAATGCTGTAAAAGACAACAAAAGGGGTAAAAAATGAGAGGCAGTTTCCAATGGGCGAAATCAAAATAAAAAAATACTGTGTAGACAACACCGCTTTGCGCACGCACACACCACATACACGCATAAAGGTGCCATAAAATCGTGGTCTGTTACGGTGTCTTGGAAACATGACAGGAGGGAGGGCGAAAAAATAAAAATCGGAAAAATGCCGGTTGAATGTCGCAGACGAAACACGACAGGGAAGCTTATGAATATTAACGAGCACGTACTCTGATAGGATCGTCTACAAAATTGCAGTTGCTGAGGACAGCGCTCATGCAGGCAGCAAAATGAGAGTTGTGTCAGGGCACTCCCCCCCCCTCTCTCCCCCCACACACACTACTGGTTCACAAAGAAATGTTTGACTTTTATGCTTCACTTCTTTTTGTTAGCTCGCATTACACACACACACACACACACACACACACACACACACACACACACACACACACACACACACACACACACACACACACACACACACACACACACACACACACACACACACACACACACACACACACACACACACACGCACGCACGCACGCACGCACACACACACACACGCACACACGCACACACACGCACGCACGCGCACACACACACACACACACACACACACACACACACACGCACACACACGCACACGCACACACACACGCGCGCGCACACACACACACACACACACACACACACACACACACACACACACACACACACACACACACACACACACACACACACACACACACACACACACACACACACACACACACACACACACACACACACACACACACACACACACACACACACACACACACACACACACACACACACACACACACACACACACACACACACACACACACACATCCTTCTTAGCTATCGTGCTTTCTGAACCTTCTTTTCCTGTCAAAGGTATCGCGAAAACAGGCCTCCGAGCACGCCTTAAAAACTCCTTCTCATATCTAGAAAGTCGGTACGCGAATATTTATGCTCGGAGTTATCACCTATGAGAGGCATGCATAAGTACAGACAGTTTTCGCCGCGTGTGTTCTGAGCTCACGCGAAACACAGGGGTCATAGCACCTTCGTAGCGCTTGTTTGTTTTTAAAGCAATAGCATTAGACTTTATGTTCTACGAGAGATTGCCGGCGTAAGGTTAAAGATATATTTACTGAGCGGATCAATGACGTCTCCACGTCGAGGCAGGCTTAGTCTTGGCGTCTTAGGTCACGTGGCATTTGTGGGCTATGATTTCACACCAATAAATAATGTGACAGGTGAGAAATCGTATCAAAGCATTGTGTGTATAGAATGTCGGTTAATTATCTAGCAATGAAGACTGAACTTCAGTACTTTGCGTAAAAAATAAAGTCGGTGTTGCTGGTAAAGCTCCACGTATCAAGAGAATAACCTTTGCATATAGATTTCTTCGCGTCTTGCACAGCGCAGACGGCGAGGCTATGGACGGAGCAAATGAGTGGCGCTGGAAATTAAACGTTGATAGTGACGTGCGTTCAAGATTTGCAAGGTTTTGGCATAAAGAGATCGCGCGCTCTCACGTTCAAGCCTCACTGACGTTCACCAACAGCCTGCAAAGTTCAATTTGCGCCGTGACACTACGTACCGCCGGACCGAAATTGCCTGTGTCTTACGGCGGCTAGCCTACGAACAATGCTATTTTGGTGTCTCCAGAGGGTGAACTTGAACGAAATATGAATATCGTCAGGCTGTCCTGACTCTGCCTACGTTAATTTATTTATTGACACTTCAATAGCCCCGATATGGGACTCTACATGTGGGGCTATTATGAGCATTACAAACACCATCTCGGTGGCGAGTTCGAAATACAGATATGAAGCCGTATGGATGGAGATATTAAAAGCACGTATTTTGAAAACACCATTAATATCGAATACATATATGAAGATTACGTTTAGTCGTGAAGGACGGGCCTGCAAGGCTCAGTAATATAAGTGTCATGGGAAGCGGAGTAGAGCTCGCTTTCTTCGGTCAGAGAGGCAGTTACAATCTCCCCCCCCCCCCCCCCCCGAACCTATTCTGGAAGACGGCGCATAGCGTTCACGGTGCACAGTGGAGCAGAGTTCGACAAGCGCTTTAGATACGGGACATTAAAATCGGTAAATTGTTGTTTATAAAAAAAGGCTGATAGCCAAACTTTCTCTTCCATGCTGGCAATCATCAGGAAATTAAAACTTTCTCTTTTTGTTTTCCTAGAATTTTGTAACGAGAGCAACACTACGCTAATTAAGCAGCATATTTTGCCGTATGTAAGATAGGCTACTAGTGTGTATGCGCGGAAACCGGTGAGGAGTAACAGGTGCACTGCGCATGACATTAGAGCTCGCGGCGTCCATCTGGCGGAAAGGCAGCAACAAGCAGAGAGCTACCTGTCGGCCTCTAATGCGCGGGCACACGACTCCCCGTCTTCCCTGGCCTGCGTGCCGGGGGCGGGGAAGAGGACGGCCTTTTTCGGTGAAAATGAAAAATGAAATTTGTTCAACCAAACAACCAACCGCCGCTACCGCGTGCCAACTCCACTTCTGACGCAGCAGAGACGCCCGAAAAAAAAAGAACAAAGTCTTGCCAAGCGGTGGCGCCAAGATGCAGAGCGCAATAATAATAATAATAATAATAATAATAATAATAATAATAATAATAATAATAATAATAATAATAATAATAATAATAATAATAATAATAATAATAATAATAATAATAATAATAATAATAATAAATTGGTTCACTTGAAAGAAAGGGCGCAGTATCTCTCACACTTCCTCTGTGGACACCTTACTTGCACTAGGAAGGAGGAAGGTGGGAGAGAAAGTGGAACGAGAGAAAGAAGCCATAATGGAGGGCTACGCAGTAATTTCGTACATCGTACAGCACACGGACGTCTCTCCGTTTCGCCTCCATCGAAATGCAGCCACCTGCAGAGGAGGGTGGTGATGAAGGGTGGCAGTTCCTAGCCCTACGGGGCTGGGTCGGTAGGTCAACGCCGCTTGCGGCGGGAGCTAGCCAGCCACCGAATTTTACCTGTTGTAGGCCGTCATTGCACCCGCCACTGCTTCGATGGTGGACGACGGCTGTTGCGGCGCACGTCTTTCTTTCCCTCTTCTTTTTCCTTTCTTCTCTATTTTCTCTTCTGTCCGCACGAGGCAGCGGAGGTGGCCCCGCCGCGGTGGTTCAATGGTAAGACGCCCGACTACTGTGCCGGAGCACCCGGGTTCGAGCCCGACCTCGGCGGCTGCGTTTTGATGGAGGCGAAACGAAGAGGCGTCCGTGTGCTGTGCGTTGTCAGGGCACGTTAAAGATCCCCAGGTGGTCGAAATTACTCCGCAGCCTTCCACTACGGCTCCTCTTTCTCGCTTTCCACTTTCACTCCGACCTTCCTCACTTCCCTTACGGCGCGGTTGGGGTGTCGACAGAAAACAAGTGAGACAGTTACCGCGCCTTTCTTTTCCTATAAATAAATCAGGCAGCGGAGGTTGCTCAGCTACAGAGCCAGTATACCAGGCCCATGCATTTTCTTTTCCTTCTTCCTACAGCCACAACAGCCACCTGCAGGGCATAAGAAGCACGAATGACCACAACAAGCTCAGCCAATAAAACGTACCTCTTGCTACGTATATCCTGTCATAGCTGAGCTAAGCAACTGTCATTTTACTTTTCCGTGGTCACTTTCGGAAAATGTGCCACTGTTTCAGCATTTCACATCACGGATATGGATCAGCGTAGTGTGTCTATTTGTATATAGTAGCAGTGAGGCCAGGAAAAGTGAAAATACAAGGATTGAATCTCTTTGTCTCATTGCTGGGAGCGTCTCTTTATCATCTCCTGCATATTTTTCCTGAATCACTTTTAAGGTTTTTAATTTACTACCGAGCTAAGTTGCTTTGACTTATGGTGAAAATGACCAGGTATGACTACCAGATCCGCTTGCATGGTGTACAATGAAGCAAACAACACATCAGGGGACGAAACTAACTTCGTTGTATTAGTAACAGATTGCCATAGGCTACAAAAATTGAAAACATTGAGTTTTCCAAAGGGTCAGCCTAATGAACGAACTGGAGCGGCTCGTCTTTCATCACTTATGTTTCGAAATAATGGAAGGCGAGGCGAACCGCCGAGGAAAAAAAAACAGCTCATGACAAAACAACATAAGAAAAAAAAACAGCACAGCATTATTCTACGCAATGTAGCTGAAGCAGTAAACTGCTATAGTCACAGCCGAAAGCGGCTAAGCGGAACTCACAGGGCCGCCACGTTGTTAAGGTAGGTATCGTTAGGTTATGTTAGATTTTCATAACTAGGCATCGATGCACCAGCATCGCTTCACAAAGCTGTCATGTACTCAACTATAACTGAAGATGGTACTGCGTTGTTGTCTTAGGGGAAAAAGCTTGCACTGTGGCTAAGACAGTGAAACGAATAGCACAGACATTAACAACGCTGATGCAATTCTGGGCTGATTTTATTACTCCGTTGTTACAGGAAAAAGTTGAGACACTTAATGTTCCCCTCGAGGGTACGACGCGATAGCGACCTGCGGCCTTTTGGGGTGCTTCCGCATAGAGCAGTCGTCGTAGACCCGCATATTGCACTGAGAAAACCGGTTTCAATCTTTGAACGCGGACGTGCCATCTGTCTTCGCAAAGACGTATCAGGTCATGTTGAAGTTCTGGTGGCCGCCGGCGTATGCCGGCGCCACAGAATTTTATCCGGCCTGTTTTTTCAACCGATGCCTCGATTCTAGAGCATGGCAACAGCGACGGATTTTCGGCCGACGAGCTCAATACGCTATCGCATAGAAACGTGACCATTGAACCCATGGACACTCTACTCACTTGTTCTGATGTACGCACTCTTCAAGCAATTCTACATTGCACTGTGCCGCTGCGCGCAGTTTTTTTTTCGTGCGGTCTTTTGTCGCTGTGCTGCTTTGTGTGCTGTGTACGCTGTTGTCACTCAAGTTGGCTTGTAGTGTGCTCTGCTTTCATGACTGCGACATCCTGTCCTCGTTCCTCCTAAAGTTATCCCTATCAATAATTCTAAAGGAGCCCCGGATTTTATCATTGCTCTAGCTTTGAATGAATAAATTCTCTCATCGATAAGATCACACTCAGACGAAAAAAAAAAAAAGGAGTACTGTCCCTGCTTCTTTAAAACAATCTAAAATATATCGCTGACCGATTACATTGCTTCTCCC
Source organism: Amblyomma maculatum (assembly GCF_055883805.1). Classification (NCBI taxonomy): domain Eukaryota; kingdom Metazoa; phylum Arthropoda; class Arachnida; order Ixodida; family Ixodidae; genus Amblyomma; species Amblyomma maculatum. Next base: position 22,972,642 of record NC_139349.1, on the reverse strand, counting down.
TCAGAGCTGTCACTCCTTTCTGTTGTCGTTATCCACACTCGAGCTGTTGCATGTTCACCAGCCATGCGTATCGTGATCTCCGGGCGCTTCGCCTGAAGTCAAATTGAGCGGAAGGCGAGCTAGTGGCATTTTTTTTAATACGACCATATGATTTGTGGCAAAAAAAAAATTAAAGAGTTATTAACAGGCATAAACAAAGTAAAAATTCCCGAAGGACGTCCGACAAGGGTCGGCGTCGAGGTCCCATTACCTACCCATCTACATCCAGACCTGGGCGTGGGGACGCGACACTTCATCTCGTGATGATGTGAAGATCTACTGGCCAGACACATGGCTACACCTTCAAGCACCTCACGCTACCTTTAATGTATTAAGTGACAGGCACTGAGCCGTGATTACGTGACCATGATCACAAATATCACTGCCGGCGCTAAAAATCCAGCTTGGAAAGCCTTTTGGTTACGACGTCTAGAGTAAAAATTCCATCATTAAGAACACCACCATCAAGTAAGCACAAAATCTTTACAGCCGTCGATGAGCGCACATCGGTCACACTCTTTTTCTTATTTGCTACTTTCTTCCCCTTTCACTCACAAGCAATCACATGGCATTTTTCCTCAGAAGACCTCACAAACTTCTCCAAGATTCAGTTTTCTTTGCCAGGAGTAATTATATTGTGGAATTAACCTCGCAGCGATCATGAAAAAAATTTTATGCAGTGAGCTTGTATGCGAAGAGCTCCGAAGAACATGATGTGATTACTGCGCATAATTTATCTCGGTGTCACGTTTCTCTTCAAGGCGTGCAGATCGAGCCACACGGTAGTGGCACAAAGTTAACTGTTCAGCATAAAGCGGTAGCGTCCTAAGAAGACGCAATGTGGAACAATGAGCGGCAGATTTTGAAGAAACGAAAACAAAATATTGCAGGGTGTAGTAATAGATAGACGGCGGTTGTCATAAAGCACATACTCGTCAGGGCAGTGTATGCCGATAATAAATTAAATTCGTAACCATTTTATTATTAGCAACACATCCGCCTTGACTGCTGCTGTGATTACGTTGTCAGATGTGTCTGTGTGTGTGTGTTTTTTTTTGCGCAATGATTTCGAAAACTCAGTGAATGCTGCGTGTCTATGCAATGGCCGCCATATTGGTACCAGATGGCATCCACTCGGAGAAATGGCTTGTGAAACCATGTTCCTATAGGCAAACGTGGAGTTTGCTCATTTCCCGTGTTCGTTTATCTACAGCAGCATGTTTCAATTCTAGTACAGACTATTATCAAAATTTCGTCCACACATGATCTGAAGAGCAGCAGTGTTACTATCATCGATTGCCTGAATTATAGCCACAACCGTTTTTGTGAGAACAACCAAGTGTTAAACTGAATTTACTTTCGTACTGTTCAGCCACGAAATGACGCAAGGTGACTGTGGACTTGATCTTTGTGCCAGTTCTGTCGTAAGAAGCAAAGAGAAGGTCATGGTAATCGTAGCCGGTATTTAATAGCCTTAGGCTGTTAAAAATCTTGCCACTGAGTCCCTTTTTATGTAGTTTTTCCCGCATCCTAAGACGCAAATCACGGGCACGGGTTTGAGTAAACTGATCAAGGTCGTGTCGTAAGACGTGCACCATTTTCTCTTTCTTTCCTTTAAAATCATTTGTTATTCGCTTTACTGCTAACACTAACGACTGTCTTGCTCAGTAAGATAAGTGCACATTTTAGCCCTGTTGTCGTTCAAGTCGCGAATGCTGCATCTTAACGCGAAAGGGTTAACATCTCCGATCTCCAGAAAAACTGGCATCAGCGTTGGGACCAGTGAGTCATCACGGACATGACAGTGACAGATGATAGTCAGCAAATGTCATGGCCTTCCACTGATTCGTCTGTCGGTGTGTGGAGCAACGAGGCACCATGAAATGACCGGCTTGGCAGGCATCATCAACATGAACTTTATTTTTTGCGAAGGCAGAATGAAATCAGCATCTAGCCCCCCAGGTTAGATACAATGTTCCTTACCACGCAGGCACTTTCGTACGGCTTTGCGAAAGCGGGGATTTATACCTGTTAAGGGTGCATGGTCGTAATATCATGAGTGTATGCTAATGAGGTCCGTACGACACGGTTAAAGCGGTCTTTATATCTATGTTTGGTGGCCTTTTACATATGTGGTAGCTCACGACGATATTCTAATGAATAAGTATTGGCTGTTGGCGGGTAGATTACGTTGACTGGTAGTTTATATGTTGGCTAGTAGATTACGTCATCGCGTCATTGCGAAGGTTGGAAGGAAAACAGAGAAAAATAGGTGCCGTACTGGACGGACTCGGGTCACCGCGCGATAGAGGCTTTCGTCTCATCGCCGTTTAGTGGTCAAAAGTGCCCCCTAGGGCATAAATAAAGCTTAAACCATAGAGTATATTACTATGTACAAAAGCCACGTATTTACTTTCAATCCGTAGCCATGTAGACAGCTGTCGCGTAACTCCAGGTTTAACAACAAGCTAAACCACGGCTAATTTTTTATTTTGCGCAAAACGCCACAAAATCACTTGATTTCCTCTGTAAAGCGGTGTCAGCGGGTCAATGAATCTTCATAGCTGTCGAACCAAATTAGCGTGGTCGCCTTCAAAAAGAACACAACGTTTGCTAATTTCAGCCTAGAATACTGTAAGTATAATAGTGAGAGTCGGACTAGTTGGTGACTGTTTTTGGAATGCATCATGAAACTGCGCTAAAAGACAAGGGACAGGATCCGCGCTTGGTCCGGTTGCCTTGTTCCCTGTCCCTTGTCTTTTAGAGAGGCTTCATGAGGCATTCCAACCTAGAATACTGCACTTGCTTGTTAGTAGTTTGTGAGCCTGTCATTGACGTCTTCGTGTGATTTTTCAGCAAATGTTCATGGCTCGCAGTAAAGCTGCCAGTTTCTGGCAGCTTTATTGGCAGCTACATTCTACATAGGGCAGACTGGCCGTTCGTTGTTTGAATGTCCGCCTCTTTGAACATAAGAATTCTTTAACCCCAACAGCACAAGACAATTTGCCTAAACAATGCTCGAAATGTAAATGCCACCCCATTTTTGATAAAACGGCCGTGCTTGGCACATCGCGCAATCAACGCACATGAGAAATTATAGAGGCATATTATATCACGAAATAAGGGGATAAGTATGTTAGCGAAGCATCCTTTAACTTAACAAAAGTAGAGATTACCTTGAATCAGTTGTGATGTAGTTTTTTCCCGAGTTTTATGTAACTTTCCAGACTTGCTTTTTCCCCAATTTTTGTCAATTCACCTGCTTTATTTTGTGTCCTTGATAATTTTTTTGTTTTGCACACTACACTATATATTTTGTAAGCATTTCCAATTAAAAAATTGTGAGTAAGCGCTCGTGTGTTTGTATCCCTTATTTTGTCCTTGTCATTGAGCTAGGTTTCTTAAAATGGTAACGCACCAACTCGCCCAATTCAGCATTCTTGAGCTGGTTATCTAGTACGGTCACTGCAGTCCAGGGTTTAGAGTAAGTTCATTTGGAAAGTGCTCGTATTATCAGATGCCAGGGGTACATCTCTGACGGCTTGTGATACCTGCTGCGCTATTTTTTTTTAACGTCTATAGCCGTAAAATAAGGTATACCTCCCTCGTGTGTGCGTTCGTGTGTTATGTCGGGCGGCAAATCTACTCCACATAATCGAAAGCTTGCTTTTATGACCTAATTTTTCCTGCCGACTAGGAAAGCAATTGTAATGGTTCCACTATATTCTTGTCGTCTGTTTCTCCTCCTACAGACAGTGATGAGATGAAATGGGCTCGGCGCAGACAGCCAGAGGGCAGAGAAGAAGAGCTATGCGCTCGTCTGTTATCATTTTGCACTTTGTTTCCGTCTTTTATTCCCAGCCTAATTTAAATTCTATTTTTCCGCGTCCAGTAGGGCGAAGAAAAGCGGGAATAGGAAAACAGAACGAATCAAACCCTTTTACAAACTTCACGTGCGCTTTCGGGCGCATTGGCTTCGCTGCCTCGGCTAAGCGAAATCTCTCGCTGCCTTCATCTGCATCGTTCTTTTCTTCCACTCTCGTCATGGCATGATTTCCTCCGACATCAAGCGTGAAGGACGAAAAAGGAGAATGGAGGTTTCTGCCGTCCTGCACGTACACCTAAATTCATCCACATCATACGGGTACGAAGAAGCGTAAACCGGAACGCGCACCTGCTCGATTTTTTATTCGAAGTGCCAGCGATAAAAGAACGGGCGTAAAAAGGAAGGGAGGCGAGTTGCGCGGATGAGTGTCGTCGCGCCCATGTCAGGCACCGCTTCGATGATCTTCCTGATGCGTTGTTGAATTTACTTTGCCTGCACGTCGCTGTCAGAGTATTAGTATGCAGTGTCGCCCGAGCTATAACAGTCCGAAAAGTATGCAAGTGTTTGAAGGTAAAACATGTGTGTGTTTGTGCGTGTGCGTGCGTGCGTGCATACCTTAGTTTGGGCAAAATGTTGGAGTGCCCTAGCTTATGCCATAGTTTTTAGAATCTAGTTGGCTCTTCGCAGCAAGAAAGGCTACTGTATCGTCATAATGCGAGGAAGAGATTAGGATCAAATAATCTTCTCGTGCATATTGACAGAATTTCGAGGAAGAAATGAAAAGTCGGACATTGTTTGTTTCTGTTTTCCTAAGTAGGAAAAAGTCCGCTATATGACAAGCTGTCATATATATGGTGTTTGCTATCAAGCAACTGCAAGAATTTTGTAGCCGAAATCAGAGCACTGCATCGATGAATGCGCCAGTTAACAAGCAGTGTAGCTCTAATGTAAAAAAAGAAAACAGCTGTCTTACACGCTCTTCTTAACTACCCCCCCCCCCCTTCCCCCTAATAAAATATCTGTTAATACTGCTATACTCAACGTGTTGTTGCGTTATAGGCGTCATGCATAAAGAAAAACAACTTATATGAAAAGAAAGCCTTGCTCTTAATTGATGGTTGTGAGTAGAGGGGTCACTTATTGAATGTGAAAAACGTGTTTTCTTCCAAATAAAAGCTGCCCGTATATTTGCCATCATGTATATATGCTGAAACAGTCATTTCATGAGATGGGCGCCTCTCTTGTACCCAAAACTGCGAGATCCCCTTGCATCTAATCATGCCACCGATTCACCCCATCGCATCTCACATCTATTAAGGCCCCACCTTAACGAGAATAGACTCGCTACCAATGCTCACGCCCGATGGGTGAACCATATACTGTTTGTAGAAAACGCCGCTTTACTCTGGATCAACAAATGTTTAGGAAAGGCACACCATATGCAGCATCGCTGCAGGGCATGCGGTCGACGCTCCCAGAAACGCAATCCTTAGATTGGAAAAGAACGGTTGAGATAGGCGCTTCAATACGGCAGGACAAAACACGCTGCATACCGAATAGTGCGATGGGACAATGGGAAAGGTGTTCGACTGGCGTAAGAAACAAGGCTCCCTGCGTGGGACCAAGTCACGCGAAGCACCTAAATCAGCTACACAGGTACTGCACCTGTAAATAAGGCGAAAACCTTTATAGGCTCATCATTGTTACCATCATTGTTGTTCGTGAGATGGGTCCACGACATTCCACAGGATATCGGCGGAGTTCTGCTTAACCTTTAAGAAAAAAAAGCGTCTTCCCTCGAGAGTAGAAATCCTACCCCTCCGATCACCAACCTAGCGGTTAACTGACTAAGCCACTCTGGGTACGTGAGAAACATATTAGTTCCCCTTGTGTAGCGTTCCTGCTGCCTCAATGGCAACGAAGGGTCACAACATCGACGCCTTCAACTCTGTCTCCAGGAGGGCGCGTACCGCATGCCATCTTCCGCCAGCTACGAAAACCAAGCGCTGCAACGAGCGCGGACCGTCGCCACCGAGTAGAGCTGCTCACCTCGAATCCGACACAGAAGAAGCCCCGTGTGATTGGTGAGGTTCTGGCAATGCTTTCACCCTATCGCTCTTAGGGGTATTAAGTGCCTCAATACATTTTTGTGTTGATCCTGGTTGTATTTCGCTCCATCATCTATATAAGTCTCATGTCAGGATTCCTCGTGCTGGCCGCGTGCTAGCGAAATCGCACCCCAGCAGAGTTCTCGCCAGAATGCACTATGCCTGGCTTTCGCCGTCTTCATCAATTTTCCTTGCTCGTAGGTCGCATGTCAGACCCCGTCAATAAACAGCTGGCACGAGCGCAGTTGCATTGCATCAGCCCGCACACAGATTGAAGGAAAAGAGCTCTCCCAGTTTGCAAGGTAGGTCCAAAGGGGGCGTAGGGAAGCACTTTGTAGAACAAGTAACAAGGTTCTAGTTTAAAATAAAGAAATGAGACTGGATGCTATTGAAATGATTGTAAACTCTATCGTAGATGTTCCCAGGCCAGAGGGAATAAGTTTAAACTGCGTATTAAAGAAGATAGAACGCTCTGAAGCTCAAAATCTGCCTTCTGTAAGAGGTGTCGCTGTAAACTACAGAAAGCTTGTCATTTTCATAGACATACTATTAGGTATATCATGCACAGGTTAAAAACAAACCAGGTGCGCTGGAAACTTTTGTACATGCATTTAATTTTTCATTTTCCAATATCTGGTGCACTGGCCTCGAAGGACTAGAGCAGTTGAGCGAGGCCATTTTAAGCATGCACTTAACGGCACTTTCACGCGCACAGTTAACTTCTTTACAATATTTTTTATTACTTTTGCGCTCTTCTCTTCGCGTCCAAGTTCTGTAACCTGTTCACATAGCATGTAGGCAGTTTATACAAACCGGCGAATAATTGCGCATTGTACACCAGAGATAATTATTTCCACCCAAGTTTGATTTCTCGGGGAGTGGGCATAATTTTTTGGAAGATTGAAAACCTTCACGCCTCTCCAGACACGCACAGCTTAATCTGCTGGCGCACAAACAAAAAGCACTGCCTAATTGAGGTTCTCACTAAATGCGCTTCGTAGATAACGTCAGATGAGCGACGTCTCGCCACTTTCTTCTTATACGCGGCTCCCTTAAAGCCCGATGCGCTGTGCATATTCTGACGCATGATGCCAGCCACGGGTGTTCCAGGTTGTACGAGGCTCGGATCGGCGGCAGCTGGATTTTGTTTCTGGGGCTGATAAACGCACGCGGCAGCTGAGAGAGATTCGAGGCCTAAATCAACTTTTTCCCCAGAAACCAGCTCTGCCGCGAAGAGCCTCTTTAGGAAATGAGTCGCTGTCGTCGCTGCGCGGCGGGTATGCGTGCTCGACGTCATCAGGCCGAAACTCTGAAGGCGCTCCCACGCTGCCGTGCGCGAACAAAGGGACTTTCTTGCGCACAAAGCCTAACATAAAGAAAAAAAAAAACTGAACAGAAAATCGGGGGTACCCGCGTTGATGCAACCCGTGTTTTGGCTTGTCTTCGAACGCCAGGTATGCAAAAATCGCGTTGCTTTGCGCTGGCGGTGATTGAGCCTCCTAGCTAGGGGAACAGGTGAAAGAATCAAGCCAAGCGGGTATGCGTGTGCTGCGTGAGTGAATCACGACGCCGGATAGATCGGCCGCTTGTTTATGGGAGAATATGCGGGTGTGTGGTTTATACAGCCATTGCAAAAAGCACTGTGGGCATTAGAGTGGCTGATATTATTAAAATGATCACGTTAGATCTTTTTATTATCCTTGCTTGAATAGTGATTAGAGCCACTGCTTAAGGAAAGAAAAAAAAAAAGAAAAACAAAATGCAAAGTAATGCTTTCTGATGTCTTGATCAGACGCTGTTGGCTATTGTGCACGCTGTGGTGGAGGCTATGGGCTATCCGGAACACCTTGAGTTTGTAAATATGCAGGGGTAATAAACAGGTACGTGCATCACACTCAATACTGAATAGCGATAAGTTGGATGTAGAATCCTTCGAGCGGAATTCTGTCATTCGATTGGTAGGGGTTTTAGCGATGGCGCACCGTCCAGACATGGCACGAGGGACGTAGTCAGTGAAATCAAGTGATCTTTAAATTGTTAGCTCTACTAAGATTAATTGCTTCTTTCGCGTTATTTATACATCGACCACGTGAGCATCCGTATATAACGTGGCATTACGTATATAACGAAGAAGTATGCATACAGCCTGACCTATAGGATATAACGAACAGTGAAAAATTATAGCCAGAGCTGGATTGCGAACTTGCGCCGTAACGAACGGATCAGCGTCCCTGGTCAGCAACGAGAGCACTATGCTGTCACTGCTTTGTTTTTTTTTTTTTTTTGTTCTTTACTTCCCATTCTCAGTGTGGATTACAGTGTATTAACAGAAAGGCTGCACTGTGTTCCAGGGACGTTTTAGGTTAGCCACCTCTGTCAAAGCTGGCATCCATTCAAGTTTCTCGCTTTGAGCATTATAACTTGCTTTGAGATAAGTACCACTTGTAATGAAATACTTCCTCATCGAGCGAGAATCCTCGTCAGAGTGTCAAACAGCCGTTCTCGCTTTCCGGTGGAGGCAAATCAACACGATGAAGTCTTATACCGCGCACCCTCTTAGTTACGGATAGACAAAAACCGAATACCATACGCCGAGATTTGCAGGCACTTTCCTAAGTCCTGTGTGAGATCTTCCAGATAAATATTGAATTCTAGCAGTCAAGAAAAACACGATCTATGGTTTCCGGTTGATCACAAATCAAGCAGTCCAGCGACCACGAAACATAGATGATTTGTTTTCCTCATCCATGGTTTGAGAGGTAATCTACCGCTGTGCAAAGGGAAGAAGAATGCTGACGATGATACTGTCATCTTTTTAATTAGATAATTTTAAGACAGCCTTGCTTCCCCCCTCCACAGCGTAATAAACGATACAAAGGCTTTGACATCCTTATGTAAAGCAAGTCCTTGTATAGGTGCTTTCGTGTTACAGAACTTAGGTATACCAGTGATAATCCTATTTTAAAACGTTAAAAGAAGACAACCTTATCTCACGGTAAAACTTCAAAAGAAAACGATCACTTGGAAAAAACAAAACACTCATCCTTCCGAGTTTGATGTCCCTAGACGACACCAAACACTCCGGTAAGTCATGACACAGTCGAACTTAGAAAACCTTACGTCAGATTATGTGATACCATTAATCTGGACACTATTTCTCCTATAAATAAAGGGGTCGGACCAATTACGCCACAATTTACTGAGCGAAAAACACTTGAACTCGCACACCGAACCCCAGATAAAAACCGATAGCACTCTGTTAACTTGTTGAATTTATTCACGCTACTCCTTCACTAAGGTAGCGCTTGTAATACATACCAGACCTTCGCAACAATTAACCAACAAGGTACTTACAGCTGAAGGCGCCAACATGGATAATTTTGCAAAACTAATAATTGCCTGTTGTGCGCAAGACAGTCAGCAACTATGGGAAACTGGTTTCCTTTGCCTGCCTAAAACATTTAGTTTTTTCAGTCCTTTGCCAAAGTTAGCTGGGACACCTTGCATAATAATGCAACTTGGCAATGCCAACTGAATCAGCAAGGATCCTTCATTTTTGCATTCGATATTTCGAACCATATCGTCAATTAAGAAAATCTAGAAAGAGAATTTACCTTTGATGTTGACGGGCTGTAGGTTTTTGGTATAGCGCTTTTCGGTCAAATAAATATTAAGAAAATTCATGTCATAATGCTAGTTATGCCATTTTGCAGTCAGTAACCTCTACTACACATGGGATGACAGCGTTGTTGTACAGTCTACTTGCGCAAACTGCATCGACTCGCCTACTCTAGGTTTGAAAATGCAAATCCCTAAAAAGTTAAAAAGATCACTCAGTAGCGGAGCTGGCCGGGAATCTCGATTTGCGTGGTCAATATCAAATATGTTGACAACCACTTCGTGTACCTAATCGCTGCCTTCAGTTGTGTACAGCGGCCTAGAGACTCAGTGGTCCGCAATGCACTGGCTTACTCTTGAAGGATGCGGCCTTGCTTAGCATGCAAACCAGATTGCAATTGTAGCAACAGAGAAACGATACTGCCGGTAAAATGGTCGCCTAAGTGGGAGTACTGCAGCCGCAAAGCGGAACACACCTAAGGTCACTGTTGCTTGATTGTCAAGAGGGCTTCGAGAAGCAAGAACTTCGGGCAGTTCATCTCGACGCATACAATTTGGTTCGTGTAGGCTCCGATCTATCGGTGGCCGATAAAAATTGACGATACTTAACAGCTTTCTGATATAAATTGCTTCATCACGGTCTGGAAGACAACGCTGGACAAGAATAACACGCTTTGGTGCTCGAGTCAAGTAGCATGATGATCAACGCGCATCCCAAATATGGCATGCATAACACGGCTTTGTGTTGCAGTTGACACCCAAAATTAACCTTGTTCGTTTAATGCGATGGTGTCGTCATACATAATAGCCAATAGAAAGTATCGTTTGACGCACTCCTAATTTAAAATTTCCTTTTCTGTGTTTGTCCATAGCTCAAGTATATCACACTCTGGCTTCGCCAAGCGCATATTGGCTTTCGTTTGAAGAATTTAGAGCGCCTGTCTGAAGATCAAAGTTCCAACACTCGGCTTTGTCAGCCTCTGTCATTTTCTTTCTCTTGTTATCTGATGATCGTATAGATCAAGGGTGGCCAGACAGGCATATGCAAAGATCAATAACCAAATAGCCTCTTTTAGGGGAGAGTCACAGTGAGAAATAAAGCCTGATTAATTAATTTTTTTTTTTTGCATAAGGCTGAAGCTGGTGGGCACAGTGGATGCCACTCATCAAGGGGTTTTCATACGCCCCTGCACTGTGCTGTCAGTCCGTAAAACAAACACATTAATGTTTGCTTCGATGAACGGGCTCAACAGCGCGGAGCAGCTCGGTAAGGGGTTAGTCCGTAAGGGTGCTTTGACCTCACCTCTTTTACTACTGCGAAGGTGCTTCAGATGAGGTGTATCCAAACAAAAAGCGCGTTGAAAAAGCGTAATGCAGAATCATTCTGTAGAGGCAAAAGTAAGGTGGAGGCAGCACATAGCCCAATGAGTTGCGAGCCACACGGCACGAGAGGAGTTTCATGCGGCTTGAGAGCCGCAACCTTGTTTATATGGTTTGGTTTATAATTAAAGGTTTTCCTATATAAAGCGACTAAGGTTGTAAGGGACGTCTTAGTGGCCGGCTCGTGCAAATGTTATCGAACAGTACGCGGGCGCTTTACGTTTCGACTTCAACGAAACGCGGCCGTCGAAGATAAGATCTAACCAAGGTCCCTCGGCAATATAATTCAGCGTCCTAAATACCAAGCTATCGTGATAATTGACTGCGTAGATAGACAGCGTTTGATGTGGCAGCTCGATCTTCTGGGAACCGGTCGAGTTTTAGAGCGCACCTCTTTGGCGCCCATTCCTGGGTTTCGCAGAGTCGGCGTTGTCCCTCGTAACCAGGTCCACTTTCACTCTCACCTTCCTTCCTTCCCTTACCGCATGATTCAGGTGTCCACAAAAGCAAGTGTGAGAACTTTCAATTCCTGTGAACCAATTCTGAAAGACACGCTTCAGAGCTCAAGTGGAAGACGTGACAACGCATGCTACACACTGTTAAGATAATTCATAAATAATGCGAGCGCCCACACCAAGCTGCAGGGTAACATATGCAGTAACCGAGAATTCACACACTCACAAAGAAAAGCATCATATTTTGAAGTAGTTTGCGTATATAGAGCTAGTTTGCTACAGTTCGGATCTCTGGCCGATCGTCCCAATTGGCTTTGGGGGGAAGGCCTGGCCCGGATGTAGCCCGCCCTCATTTTCCTTTAAAACACATATTTCTAGAACTTCGATGAGACGCTTGCTAACTTTGGCTACAGCATTTTCAAGTCAGTTTAAGATATTTGCAAAGGTTCTTTCTTCTCGTCTGCAGCTTGTGGCATTAGTCTCTTCGCCGCGCAAAGTTTCTATGGACCCACGCGCCGCCTCCCGCAACCTCCCGATAACCTAATTTCTGTCTTCATTTCTCCGACCACAAAGCTTCTTTCATGACAGTCAAGAACTGGTAGTGGAGCGTTTCTTGAAGGAATATGTGTGAAAAATAAAATAGTTCTCTGTAATAGTACATACATGTCTTGCTCGAAATCTTTGCCTCAATCTATCGAAAAAGGTGAAACAGCTGACGAGCTGCGCTCAAAATTCGCGCAGCTCGAAATAACGCTCAAAATTCGAAATAACGTAATCGTTGTTTTTGACTGTAAGCTACGTGACCCACCATGCAAATATTCTGTTCCTGATAACTCATTCGTGCTGAGGCATCTAAATCGTTTTGCAAGTGTTTCGTGTTTCGCCCTTTTGTTTTTCCTGTGCAGGTTTTATTTGCGGAGTCGCTCCGCTGCCTTGTCGATGCTTTCTTTCCTATCGTCGCCCGCAAAAGGAACATCGCATACACCAGGAACGCGAACGTGGTGAGGAAAAATAAGGATAAAAAGGGAATGGAAAAATAGAAAAGCGCAGGGTGTTATCTGAGCAGAGGTGCTGGTTAATTGGAGGCCGACGTAATCCGGCGCTTTCACCGTGATTTCCCACGGGTGTCCCGGTAACAAACGGCCACACCGATTGGCAGCTCCTGCCCTCGGCAAAGCCGGGGGCAGTGGGGGCTATGTGAGCAGGGAAAACGCTTATTGAGAACGCGAGATGACGCGGCAAAACGCGTATCTTCCGCCTGCAGTCAACAGCCCGCTCTGATTTTCGTCACAAGATTTTCGTTCCTTCGCGTAGTCTTCCCCCAAACATGTTTAGTTGGTCGTTTAGAGACGCTGGTCTTCTTCTTCTTTTTTTTTTTTGTTTTTTTTTCGCGCAATCCCCTAACTTCTTCGCTCTCGCTCTGTCTTCAGCACAGGCCTCTCGCGTGGAGCAGCGCTCTGGAGTTCTGGTTATATCGGTGGGCTGGAACCGCGACAGCAATATGTGCCGCAACGTCCCAAGAATTCGGAAGAAAACGGTATGAGCGCCAGGAGAGTCGGACACATGCCGCAACTGGATCTAGGAGGACCGGCCTTTCTAATCTCGGCTCGGCCGACCAGAGAAAAGAAAACAAAAAGCGTGTAGTAGAATACACAACTTACAAAAATAACAGGAAGGAGCGGAGTCTGCCATTGCTTGTCAGAGAAGAATTCTCAGAAGTGTGTGCAGCGATCGGGGGCTGACATCAATCGGTGCCGCACTAACGCTAGCGCGCGGCGTCTCGA
>NC_139349.1:22739432-22954432 GCF_055883805.1 Amblyomma maculatum | reverse complement strand
CAACACGACGACGCAAAGCTTTCTGTTGAGAAAACATAAATAAGCAACCAAAAAACACTAGACTAATTTGAAGCCTCAAGCCTCTTTTGTAGTAGGCGATGTGCGCCGAACAAAATGAGCTCCTTGCGGACAAAGCAAACTCGAAGGAAAAAGTGTGAAAGTAAAAACAAAAGGAAAATAAGTGCTAAGCAAGAGTGCCGAATAACCTACAAAGAAAATGGAGTTTGAAGCAAAACCGACAAGAAAAAAAGTCAGTTCGGTGACTCGAGAATGAAGTGGCACATAATCTGATTGAATGCTGCCGACACGTTTGAAGTCGTAAATCAATAGGCTAAAGCGAGGCTTTTTAAGCCACCTTCCCGAACAACCGTTTGCTTGAGTCGCTCTTGTTTTCTTAGTTTGGCATCGCTCCCGATGAATACTGTGTGTGCGTGTGTTAGACGAGCGAGCTAGCGACGCAGCGAGTTCTCGGGCTACAGCGACATTGCGAAAGCGCGGTCTGTCCTCGTTCAAGACGAGCACGATGAGCTCGCGCTCACCGAAAACCAGCGAGAGAAAAAGAATTAAAATGGGCTCGCCTGAAGGAAAACCCTTCATTCTTCATCAATTCAGAGAAATGCGATTTGAGTCAGCTCAGAAGGCCATTGAAAAAGACGGTCCACTGGGAGGAGGGCTCGAAATGGCGATAAAAGCGCCGAATAGGAGCGAGTGCGCGTGTGGCGCGGCTGGCTTTAAACCGACTGGAGCGCCCCCAATAAAGCATCGCGCGCTGAGAGCTTGCTTGCCCCACCGACCTCCCGGAAAAAGTCATTAGGGTTGCGATGAAGAGAGAGGGAAGAGCAAGGGCGAACGAGAAGAAACGCGACAGAGGTTTTAAAAAGGCACTGACTGTGAGGAGGGGCAACAGCATGTAGAAACTTCTGGGTGCACGGTGTTGGAGAGTGCGCATCGCTACGCTCTCTTCCCTTTCGACAGCCCTAGAACACACGGTCGTGAAATGAGGGAATTGGGCGAGCACTTCTTTTGAACCTGCTTCTTTCCTCTACAAGAAAAAAGGAGGGCATGTTTGACTACAGAAACTAGTGCTTTACGGTCTTTCACGCCAGGTTAACATGAAGGATTCAGAAGTTTCCCCTTTTCTGTCAGTAATGTTAATAATCCCAGGAAAAGGAAAGCTGCTGTGCACCAGCTCTATCGTTCGCGGCCGTTCTTTCGACGTAGTGGATAGGATGAAGTGAAAGTGGAATTAACTCCTGCCTGCTGAGGACAGTGAAAGCGTGCATGAGCAGGGCCGCAGTTTGGATGCCCGCCATCCGTATCTATACTTCTTTTTCGCCTTGAAAAAGATTTCTTTTCTATTTGTCATTGTATATTTATATTGCTTATAGTCGTATATGCATTTTGAGTATATTCGACGATGACGGGAGGGCGCCAGCATGGTATAGTGTGCTGGTTCTCGTGAGGCATGATTTATTTCACGAGTACGAGGGCATCGCTGATGGGCACCTCCCACTGCTGCTCGAGAAGGATATAGCCGTCGCTCGAGGATTCGTACAACTCCACAACGGATGTGCTACTGTCCTCATGACAAATTTCGCTAAGGAGGTGCGGCACCTCACAAACGGCGTGGCTGGTGCCTTCCTTCACGATGTTACTGCTTCGCCTAATTTATGCGCCTCCGGGGCTAGCCCTCAAGAAGAGGCCGCACATTGCCCTACTCTTCAAAACGTTAAAATTAGCCCGGACTTGACAACCGATCACAATAATCTTTTCTCGGCTCTTCTGACATATTTCAAAGATTGCTTCGCCACGGGCTCCAAGGCCGGTCGTACTCCTGTCGCCAAGCATCGCATCATCACCGATGAGGCCATGTTGCCTACTTGCCAACGCCTATACTGGGTTTCTCTTAAGGAAAGTGAAGTCATTAAAACGCAAGCGGATGAAATGCTTACGGATGATGCGATTCAGCCTTCTACGAGGCGATGGACGTCTCTAGTGGTCCTTGTCAAAAATAAAGATGGCACCTTGCGATTTTGTGCCCATTACCGGAAACTAAATAACGTGTCCAAAAAGAATGTTTATCCACTCCTTATAGTATCTATGATTCAATCGACCGAATCGCTACACCTCAAAAATGGACACTGGCAGATAGAGATGGATCAGAGAGACCGCGAGAGGACTGTATTCGTAACACCCGACGGCCAATACGAGTTTATGGTGCTCCCGTTTGGTCTTCGCTCTGCGCCGGCAACGTTCCAAAGTATGATGGACACTGTTTTATCAGATCTGAAGTGGTACTCGTGCTTGGTGTACTCAGATTATGTCGTAATTTTCTCGCCTAGTTTCGGAAAACACCTGGACCACTTGCGTATTATTTCAAGCGCTCAAATGCTCACAACTAACGATCACGTCGGAGAGATGTCATTTCGCGTTCAAGGAACTTCGGTTTCTCGGCCATGTTGTCGTGCACAAAACATTCTAACTGATGCCGACAAAACTACATCAGTCTCACGTTTTTCACACCCACCGATAAGAAGGCACTTCGGCAATTTCTGGGTCTTGCTCCTAATACTGACGCTTCGTCCAAGATTTTTACAAGATAGCTGAACCGTTGACAGCATTGACCAGAGAAGGCGCACCCTTCCTGTGAGGAAGTAGGAGCTCCGAAGTCATCCAATACTCGCCCATTTCGATCAAGACGCGCAACCGACGTACAAACCGATGCCAGCCACGTTGGCCTCGGGGCGGTATTTACCCAGTGGCAAGACGGAGTGGAACGAGTTATCGCTTACGCGAGCCAGCCGAATACCGTCACGATCAGAGGTGAACTATTTGACGACGGAGGAGTGTACTGGCGGTAATCAGGGCTATCAGCAAGTTTGGAACATATTTGTACGGACGACCCTTCCGTATTGTCCCCGACCATTATTGCTTGTGCTGGTTGGCAAGTCTCAAAGACCCATCTGCACGATTGGCTCGATGGAGCCTCCGTCTCCAATAGTGTGACGTCACTGCTGTGTTAAAGTCCGGACGTGAACACCGTGATTCGGACTGTTTGTCACACGCGCCCATGAATTCCGGTGCACTGGAAATCACCGACGCTTTCTCCTTTATTGGCACCATTGCCCAATCCTGCATGGCGACCTTCAACGGAAGGACCCGGAGCTGGCACCGCTCATTGAGTATCTTGAAGGCTGCAGTGATCGGGTACCGCTGGTTTTTCATACGCTTTACGAAGTGGCGTTCTTTGCAATCGTAACTTTGAAAGATCAAACGAGACATTCCTACTCTTAGTACCTACGCACCTACGGCCTGACATCCTGAGCGCTTGTCACGGCGAATCGTCCGCTAACCACTGGGAGTTTAGTCGCGCGCTTACAAGAATTCGAGAAAAGTACTATCGGCCGAAATTACTACCCTCAGTACGTAATTACATTAAACTCTCCTGACTGTCAAAGCCAGAAGTCTCCATCCGTGCAGATTTCTTCACCTCCCCCCCCCCCCAGAAAAAAACCCTTTCCAACAAGTGGAGATGGATCTTCTTGGCCCTTTCCCGAAGTCATCTAATGGAAAACGTTGGAATGTTGTCGGGACGGACTTCTTGACCCGGTACTCTAAGACCGAGTCGCTCGCAAATGGCACTGCCAACAAAGTAGCAGAGCTTTCTGTACCCAACATCGTATTGCGTCATGTTTCTCCGGCTATTATTATTACCGACCACGTGCAGATTTACGGCCCGCCTGGCTAAGACTATGCTGAATCTTACATACATTAGCCATAGAGGGGCCCCGGCGTACCACCCACAGACTAATGGCTTAGTGGAACGGCTAAACAGAATTCTGGCCGACATGCTGTCCACTCTGCAAAAATGTATGTAAAATCACAAGTATATTTAAAGAAATTTCCTGTTCCCTTACAGAAGATATTTGTTTAAGCCATTGACGGAAATGCATTAAAAAAAACCATAATTTTTGTTGGAAGGCAAAAAATTAGAGGTACATATGTCGTATGCTCAATTTCATATCGCATACTGATTCTTACATGAATAGTAGATGAATGTTAAATTGGAAGCGAAATAGTATGACCGCCGAAAGGGTGCTGTCTGATGAGCGGCTGCATAACAAGTTTGATAGGAAAGAGCTAACTAATCCTAACCTATCCTGGCACGGCGAGCATCCGCGTCCGCTACACATCGGTTCACCACATTCAGACTTGTGAAGAATGGACAGCCAACAATACCAACGACAAGCGCAAGCTTAGTGCTTAGTATGGCACCCTCTCACCTAGACTACTCCGTTCCCCTTTAGGCCTCAGGTCATCCTTATGAATGAATGAATGAATGAATGAATGAATGAATGAATGAATGAATGAATGAATGAATGAATGAATGAATGAATGAATGCTAACTAGTGGCGCCATACTGAGGTCCGTTTTGATGACTATGGGTATATAGTGGCCTAAAAAAGGAAGGAAGATTGGCTTCCTACTCCAGTGGTATCTGTTACGTATGCCGTCGTTGCAATCGCCGCTTCGGTGGCTGGATAACGTCTGTTGCAGGGCGAACCTTATGAGTGCCATTGGGTATTGCCAGCGCAGAAAGACTCATTTTTGTGCAAAGGGGTAGTAAGGTTGTAGCCTAAATAGCTGTTCATTGACAGCAAGTGGATCTTTATGCCATTTTGTGGTTTTTAAAAGCATGAAAGCGTACTAAATTACAGAAGAATGAAAATAATATATATATATATATATATATATATATATATATATATATATATATATATATATACGAAGGACAGAAGCGAACAGTCGGCGAGGCCGAGGAAAGCATTGGGGATTATGTTTTATGTCTTTTTTAATTTTTTACTTGGATACTCACAGAAAGGAGTCATGTAATCTGCTTAGGGGAAAGATAATTAAACACAAAGTAGAAGAAAAAACAACGTGCCGATGGTGGGTACCGAATATCGCGTCCGGTGCTCTTCGTATATGTATATATATATATATATATATATATATATATATATATATATATACGCCACTCGGTCAGCTAAAACACAAAAAAGCCTGCGAAATGCAAAAAAGAAAAAAACGTTGCACTACAGGTTTCTGTCAATTTATAAAAACTTTCTGTTGTTAAACAGAAAAAGAATAAATTCACAGAAAATAATAAAAACCAAATACATAAAGAACAGATAATTTCTGGAAGGACAGCTGTTGGAAAATACCTGCATTTTTCAACAAAAAGTTTTTACACTCACAGTAATTTTTCAGATAGGCCGCAGGGATGAACGGGCGTCCATGTCCAGATATAGCCGTCAGGCTCGTAGGGAACGAAGCGCCGTCCCTGGTTGTAGCGGTCAGCGTCTAATCGCTGCTGAAAACATGCCAGCTACCGCACTTCCGCACGTTAAGTAGAACCAGTTACGTCCACTTGAATATCACATTCGCAGTTGGGTTATACAGGAACCATAGTATCCAGCGGTGTAGTCATTCGACGGTCAAAGACAAGCAAGATGGGAGAGAGCCGCGTGATGTTTTGTAGTGCCGTTTTTTATGCGAACGTGGCGTATGGGACACGGTCCCAGATATAATGCTGTAATTCGGCTCCTCATGTACCCGAGCATGAGTGACGTTATTTTAGAAGTTGAATCAGGCACCCAAGAACCTTCAAGCCACAAACGAACTAATCTCATTGACTTTGTACACGTCTTCCGGATGAAGCCCTACCACGACCGCCCCGCCGACTGATCCTGAGAGTGATGGTGCCCCGTTCTGCGTTGTGGTCGTCCCGTCTTAGCCTAGCACATTGTTTGTCAGATCATTACTCTGCTCCCAGTTGGCTGCATCTAGGCGATGCTGCAAAGAAAAAGGGGGGGGGGGGGGGGGGGGGGGGCATGCCACATGTATATATAGACGATCACGGAGAATGACGCGGTCGATTGAGGAAAAGGGCGAAGTGGAACTTTGCTCACCTGACTGTCTGCTGACGCTCCTCAGTTCCAGATTGCCTCTGATGTGTAACGTCACGATTCAGTATCATCACAAAACATGAGCCCAACTCGAAGCATTCGAATCCCAGTGCGCGCTCGGAGTACTTGCTGGCTATATATTACAGTGAAAATATAAAATAAAAAGTTGGTTTGTTTGATAAACTTGAGAAACTAAGGAAACTCAAACTACGTTCTCTCGATATCTTGATGTATTTACCATTCAATACTTCTTTAACCGGGTTAAGTGAAGAAATATGGGAGAGGCCTTCGCCCTGCAGTGGGTATAATCAGGCTGATGATGATGATGATGACTTCTTTGGATAGAGGGTAAATTCCCAGAGGAGGCAGTAATATTTATTTATTGTTAACTGTCTTCCTCCTGACGACGCAATTTCGCGGTCTCCCGCGAATGTCTCTAAAACGTTCACACTTTTCGTGGCCGGACGGGCATGGTAACGGCCGCGAGTATGAGCCATTAAATGCTTTCGCCTCAATAACACCGTGGCGTCCTTGGTATGATAGTGTTTCGATGCTACTGAAAAGCGATAAGAAAACCTTATTGTGTGTCGAGAGCCCCAGTGCCTTTTTTTGTACCCTCTTGGTGAGTTTATCGTGTCAAACGTCTGCATACAAGACCGAGCTTGTGTTCAGTTGTGGAGGGGAAAGGTGACGAAGGTGGCTGCTCCTGGCCCTGATGGGGTTGGGACAGGTAAGCCACCGCCGCTTGCGACGGGGGCTAGCCTGCCACCGAATCGTTATCTGTTGGAGGCCGTCATTGCACCCGCCACCACTTCGGTGGTGGACGACGGCTGTTGCGGCATGTGTCTTTCTCTCCCTGTTCTTTTTATTTCTTCTCTGTCTTTTTTTCTGTCCGCACGAGGCAGCGGATGTGGCTCAGCTACACAGCTAGTAGCAGGGTCGTGCATTTTCTTTTCCTTCTTGCAACAGTCACAACAACAGCAACAACAGTTGTGACCCCAGATTGGCAGGTACGCAGATTAGTGATACCGTGTTGTGTTGGGTTTAATGGCGCATAAGCAGCTCAGGCTATCATGCACCAAGGATTAGTGATACTCATCACTCAAAGTTGTTTCAATAGCATGACATAGTTCTCGTTAATATTGTTATGGGTTATTCATTTGTACTATTATTTTTATCCACCAGGATTTATTCTTATGAGATGGGGAAGGGAAAGACACAATAAGCAAGAAAACGTTGCAGTTAGACTTGTAGACTTTTTTGAAGTTTTAAAACGATATGCATTCTATAGATAATGTTCGTGGCAAATGTAGGTTCTGTTTTGTATTTGCGCGCGTAAGGTAGGCAAGAGCGTAAAGTCTAGAAAGAAAGGAGTAAAGATATTGATCACTGCTTCTTATTTACTTTGCATATTGTTGTGCCTGGCCAAAGCCGCCTAGAAATTCAGCCGGACGCCAAACTTCTTCGGCGAACGCCTCCTTCACAAACTTTGGATACTTCTCTGCAAAGCACCAGTGCACTGGAGGCGAGCCGTACCAAAGGGACAGAAGCGACGTGTTTCAACATGCGCTGAACGTCCAGACAGCACGGCGCGCCGTGGCCCTGACGGTGAACCCCTTCTCGCCCCGCGGCATATTTGAAGCGAGAGCGCAGCAAGCTCTCCCATTGGCCCTGCGAAAGTGCTGCCGTCGGATTGGACCATTTTGAGCGTCAACGGTTCTCGGCAACGGAGTCTCAAGTGCTTCCGTTCGAGACTCCGAGTGTGAGTTCGTCACGAGCGTCCATCGGGAGCAGTTCGCCCCCTTCAAGTGCGGACGCGGCGGAATCTCCCCGGCCGTCGCTGCGCGAGAACAGTCGCGTATGGCTATGTTAGCTTTCGGCCCCAGAGCCGATCTTGTTGTGTAAATACATGTAAATAGTGTATAAAGCCTTTTCTTCATCTCACCAACGCCGACTCGGATTCATCGCTACCGCCCAGGGAGCTGACAGCCCTCGTTCACGAAACGGGTGACGAGCGCTGCGTTACCAGCTCCTTGGCACAACCCTGTTGACGGTGGGCTACTGTGTGATAACCCCACTGGCACAATATTGGTGGCAGTTGCAGGATCCACTGGCACAACCCTGTTGACGGTGGGCTACTGTGTGATAACCCCACTGGCACAACATTGGTTGCCTGGCCAAAGCCGCCTAGAAATTCAGCCGGACGCCAAACTTCTTCGGCGAACGCCTCCTTCACAAACTTTTGATACTTCTCTGCAAAGCACCAGTGCACTGGAGGCGAGCCGTACCAAAGGGACAGAAGCGACGTGTTTCAACATGCGCTGAACGTCCAGACAGCACGGCGCGCCGTGGCCCTGACGGTGAACCCCTTCTCGCCCCGCGGCATATTTGAAGCGAGAGCGCAGCAAGCTCTCCCATTGGCCCTGCGAAAGTGCTGCCGTCGGATTGGACCATTTTGAGCGTCAACGGTTCTCGGCAACGGAGTCTCAAGTGCTTCCGTTCGAGACTCCGAGTGTGAGTTCGTCACGAGCGTCCATCGGGAGCAGTTCGCCTCCTTCAAGTGCGGACGCGGCGGAATCTCCCCGGCCGTCGCTGCGCGAGAACAGTCGCGTATGGCTATGTTAGCTTTCGGCCCCAGAGCCGATCTTGTTGTGTAAATACATGTAAATAGTGTATAAAGCCTTTTCTTCATCTCACCAACGCCGACTCGGATTCATCGCTACCGCCCAGGGAGCTGACAGCCCTCGTTCACGAAACGGGTGACGAGCGCTGCGTTACCAACTCCTTGGCACAACCCTGTTGACGGTGGGCTACTGTGTGATAACCCCACCGGCACAACATTGGTGGCAGCGGTGGGATTGACCGGCGTCAGGCACCTCGGCGCGGTGAGTACCTGAAGTTTCCCTCAAACGCCAGACTTCTCTAACACACAGGGTAGCTTAGAGAAAGGCTGAGCGTAGCATTGTGTTAACCTTGCGTGTTTCAAGCCTGCAGGAAGTGTTTTGAAAACCAGGGGATGCTGAGAAGAGAATCAGTGTGAGAAAGGCTTGCGCATCTCTTGCTAGGAGCGAGATAGCGAACGTATAGTACACTATTCTAAAAAGGCAAACAACAAGAGGCCGGTGTAAAAGATGGAGAGTTACAAGGTCCGAGAACTTCTCCAAATTTGTGATGAGTTGGGCATTGATTTGGGCCCAACAAAAAGAAAAAAGGAAATTCTTGAGATCATGCAGGCAGAAGAAGTGACGGTTGAGGAAGCCGCAGAGGCCTGGGATGATATTCAAGAGAGAAAAGGGAAGGAAGAAGCCAAAAGGCTAGAACTGCTAGAACGCCAAGAGCGCGATGAACGTAGAGAATGTCGCGAGAAAGAGGATCGTGAACGTAGGGAACGTCACGAGAAAGAGGACGCCCGCGTAAAGCAACTGATGCAGCTGGAGATTTCAGCCCATAGAATGAGCGTGGAAAAGATGAAAGCTTTTAATGTCATTCATTGTAACGGTTCAATACCGCGAGACTGTCCACCACCGTTCCTCATCGCCGAGGATATGGCAAAGTATTTGGAAGATTTCGAGCGTGTCTGCAAAAGTAAGCGCTTCGAGCGAGATACTTGGGCACAAAAATTGGTAGCTATTCTCTCCGCTGAGGCGTCGGAAGAAATCAAGCGCGTGATAGATGTTGACTTGAAAAGCTACGATTACCTGAAAGAATCTTTACTGAAAAGACATCGGCTGTCACCAATGGAACTTAGGGACAGGTATCAACGAGAAAAAAACTGTACCAAAACGCACTTTGATTTGGCGTATCAGTTGAAAGCCGATATAACCGAATGGCTAGACAGTCAGGAAGTCTCGGAGCAAATTGTACTTGCACCAGAGAATGAGACACAGCTGGGGGAAGCGGCCAAGCAACGCGATAGCAGCAGCGAGCTGATCGAGTCTCAAACAGAAGTGTCTAGGGTTACCTTGGTCGAACCATTGGCAGCTGAGACGGTTGGAGCCGACTCCATCGGCGAGAAATCCGCAGTGACACCGTCCTGCACGCATTCCCACGTAGCTGTAAGCATTCCACCAATCGAGAGTGGGGAACTGGCAGTAAATCAACCGCCTGACAACTCAGAAGCAGAAGTTGTAAACTGTGGCGGAAATGTAGTCAGGCTAGGAGACGACAAATTGGCAATTTCCGAAGTCAGAGTCGACGTAGATCATGACACACAGAAAAACGAAGTTGCGCTCATGGAAATTGCGCAGCTCACAAGTGTTGAACAGCTAAGGCAGGCCCATGACGCGGACGCTGTCGAGAACCACACCTGTGAAGTCGACGGCGAGCGACTAGACTGGAGCCATGGGTCTTCCTGTCCTGACGCGCTCAATTGTATTGGCGAAAACTACCTTGGTGCGAACATGGACCTCACGCGATCCGAAGCGCCGCAGCTGTCGGACGAACGTGATCGCGCGCCGGTTAGCGCTGAGCGATGCGGCACACCGGCAGATCAGTGCAACTTGAGAGGCGAGCCCGCAGAGGATATGCCTAGCTCGGGGGCTGGCGTGAGCGAGCCTTGTCCTTGTTCGGACGCGACTGGCAGTGAGTCATGCGCTGCTGGCCGCGATGCAGGCGCGGCGCCGCACTCCGACGATGTCGGCGCCATACTAGCTCCGGTTAACGGCAGCTTGAAAGAGCTGGCCCCAAAAAGAAAGCAAAAACTCAAGTGCCGCCGCCGAAAAGAGCGGAAAGGCAGGTGCATGAAAGAACGCTGTCACCGAAAGGTGAGAAAACGCAAACGATCGCGAAAGGAAAAGAAGCGGCGATCCCAGTGGCACAAATGCACCCGTGCTGAGAAAATGCGCGATTGGTGCGCAAAGCGTAAGGAACGAGACAGATCGTTCAACAAAGCGAGTACCTTCTGCTCGTCTGTTCTTTCACACGCAAAGTGGAAAGAAAGGTCTCGTAGAGAAATGGACAGCCGAAGCTGTAGCGGAGGGAGGAGAACCAAACCGCCCGAATACTGCTTCGCGTTCTGCCGCTTGCGGAAGAGAGCAGCACAATGCGAACTCGGATGCTTTGAGTCGTGCATTCGAGACATAGCTACCTTAGACGACCATTTCGTCGCTAACGGTGACTTTGTAGGCAGATCGGGGCAAAATTGAATGACCTCCTTGCTTCCTCAGTTGTGGTTTACGGTCTAAGTGATTTCAAGGATACTCTTTTCCATTACTGATTAATAATTTTACTTGCTACTTAATGTATTTTTAATATGCAAAATTGTTGTTTGAACCTTGTGTACTGCATCCTATACACCTGTCTCTTGTTGTAGTGGGAGCAAAAATGGGACAAAATTTAGCTAACTGAATTTGAAATTTTGCCTCTGTCTGGTGTTTGACGGGTGACCGAGGGTACTTGCTTGTGTTGGGTGTTGCCTGTTGTCGGTCGGTTTTGTAAGCCGCAGAAAAGTCTACCGTTACCAGTGGCGAGTGGCAAGGGCATCGGAGCGACCCGAGCGAAGTTGATCGGCGTGCCCCGGCAACAAGGCTGTCGGCAGAGATCCTGACCTGGCGAGTGGAACCCGAGGCACGTGAGGCTACCTGGCGCCCGGACACTGGACGTGAGCTTGGAGGAACCTGGAGAACGAGCGCGCCCGGCATCCGAGCCACATGCGAGCAGCTCGTCTTCCCGGCGCATTGTCTGATGGCGGGGGTGCTGTTGTGCCTGGCCAAAGCCGCCTAGAAATTCAGCCGGACGCCAAACTTCTTCGGCGAACGCCTCCTTCACAAACTTTTGATACTTCTCTGCAAAGCACCAGTGCACTGGAGGCGAGCCGTACCAAAGGGACAGAAGCGACGTGTTTCAACATGCGCTGAACGTCCAGACAGCACGGCGCGCCGTGGCCCTGACGGTGAACCCCTTCTCGCCCCGCGGCATATTTGAAGCGAGAGCGCAGCAAGCTCTCCCATTGGCCCTGCGAAAGTGCTGCCGTCGGATTGGACCATTTTGAGCGTCAACGGTTCTCGGCAACGGAGTCTCAAGTGCTTCCGTTCGAGACTCCGAGTGTGAGTTCGTCACGAGCGTCCATCGGGAGCAGTTCGCCCCCTTCAAGTGCGGACGCGGCGGAATCTCCCCGGCCGTCGCTGCGCGAGAACAGTCGCGTATGGCTATGTTAGCTTTCGGCCCCAGAGCCGATCTTGTTGTGTAAATACATGTAAATAGTGTATAAAGCCTTTTCTTCATCTCACCAACGCCGACTCGGATTCATCGCTACCGCCCAGGGAGCTGACAGCCCTCATTCACGAAACGGGTGACGAGCGCTGCGTTACCAACTCCTTGGCACAACCCTGTTGACGGTGGGCTACTGTGTGATAACCCCACCGGCACAACAATATTTAATTTTGATAGTTCCATATTTTCTTATCCATATTCTCTGTCACGAATAAAGCTTAACGAATCCAAGTGTAAATACACGCAAGTCTCGCGCAAGCACACTACGCTCAACTACACATATTCATTGCATTCAACCAACCTTTCCCAAGTAGAATTTTTTTTGTATCTTGGAGTTCTTATCTTAGGTATCTTGGAGTTCTTATCAGCAGCAAACTCACGTGGTCCGAACACATCATGAAGCTTGCAGCGAAGGCATCAAAATAACTCGGGTTTATGAGATGGAACCTCAGTCTCTCCCCTCCTTACATCCACAGCTTAGCCTACTGAACTTTCATCTGAACTAAACTAGAATTTGTCTGCCAAATTTGAAACCCACATCAAGCTTACTTAATTGATAAGCTATAGAAGCCATCGAAAACCGCGCAGTACGTTTTATTTCATCTGACTATGACATCCTCTTCAGCGTTAGCAGCATAAAATTATCTCTCGATATCGAGCCTCTGGTAAACAGGCTGAAAGTCGCCCGTTTGTATCTTTTCTATAAACTTTACTGCTGTCCTACTTCATTTAGGGACTCCCTTCTACTTTCATCCCTCCGAACTTCTCGCCGTCTTTTCAACTTCATGGACATTCTCCTCCTGCACAGCTCTACTAACACATTCAAGAAGTTATTTCTACCTGTTGCCATTAAAGAATGAAATTCATTACCAGATTGCATTGTTACAGAACACGATCCATGTACATTCCGGCAGTTGCTGAAGTCATACCTGAAAACCTGAAGTAAATTGCTTTTACGTTCGCGCATTACCTTTTTCTTGTCATTTTGTGAATGTCAACGCCCATCTGCAGGGTTTATGCACTTTTTCCTCTTGTATCCTGCTCTGATAAGACTGGCACTGATTGTATGTCATTGACCATTTGCATTATTCCGATGTCCCCCCCTCCCCCTTCCTAATGTAATACCCCCTTCTAGAGGTTCTGAAGGGCTTATAAATGATGAATGCCCACATTGATCTTCGAACGCGAGATGAAGGTCTTGAATTCGTAACGTAAGCACGAGAGTGTGTTTAAGAATTTTAAATGTTTAGCTCAACAAACCTGCTTCGTAAGAGACCTGCTTCGTAGAAATGTGCGGCCCTATGTTGCTGTTAAAAGTGAAAAAGCATTCGGTGGGAGGGGGGAGGGGAGGGGTATTATGCAGAACTTTGTGGTGGGTAAGTTTGGCTTTCTACTACTCCACATATCGCACATGAGCCTGACCCGTCTCCTCCCTTTCTAAGCACGGTTGGCTTCTTTCTCTGGCCTTTAATGACAGATGTGCTCGCAGATATCAGGCAGAGATCGTACGCAGTAGGTTGACGGTGTATCCGCTCTTAGCGTTACATCGTGGATCCCAACTGACCAAGTTAATAGGGGTTTCGGGAGCGCCCTGGTTGGGCAGCGGCTTGGAACGCCAGCGCATCCTGAGGCCATGCCGCACTCTCTGCTCCCATCGCGAGTGCTTGAGCGCGTCGCCTCTGGGCGCTAATAGCTGGCTCCCCGCTTTCGCGCGTATGTGCGGCGGGAGCCAAGCAATGCTCGAGAGAGAAGCTTTCGACGTGAAGCATTGCGCGAGACTCGAATTGACACTCATTACAGTAATTGCGCCCAGAATAATTACTGCGCGCATCTGCGAAGGCAACAAAGAATTCGCAAGAAACATAAAACATAAGCACACACAACGGAGTAAAGTAAACGTCGCGTGAAAGGCTCTGATGAGTGTGTGCGTCCGAGCTGCCTTTCCCCCTGGGGAAGCACATCAGCGATTCTTTCTCTTGTGGTGTGTTTTTGCCTGCGCTAATCTCTGGACAAACAAATGCTGGCTATTCTGCGCAGAATGAAAGTTTGCACGGGGATCAGACGAGAAAAACAATTTTCGCTCACACCGTAAACAGTAGCGACGGCAAAGACATTAACGTGCTGCAATTATGGTCTTCCCGTAAGTGCTGAAAGCACATGACATGTATAAAACATAATTGATCGAAAATGTTTCAAGCTATTGGTAATACTATAAATCGATTTATATAAGTCTTCTGTTGTTGTACGTCATAATGTGTTTAAGGTTATGAACAAAACCGAACAAAAACCAAAGAAACCAAAACGTTCATGGGCTCATTTTTATTCACAAATATTACATCTCTGTATAACACTGGTCTTTTAGCCCTTCGTACAAGCAAACATGGCCGTAGTAAAACGAATTGTTTTAAATTGGACGTACATCATTTTATTCTGAATCTGCAAAAACAGCGTGTTTTACGCTTTATCAACTGCTTGGAGCAGCTTCACTCGGTGCTAAGGGTTATTACATGGAACACAAGCAGATTGCGGCCGAATATTTATCTCTAAACCGAGGAACTTTACCTTCTGTTTTATAGCAAACCCGCCAGATGCCTATAATGGTGTTGAAGTGAACAGGATCCCTGTTTGCCATTGCAAACCACGAATAACCGGATTGAACAGTAAAATGCATTTATTTTGTACTGAGTCAGTTCTTCATTTTCATTGTGCTTTCGAAGAAAAAATATAATGATACTCTCACCCGTTAATAATTAGGGGGTATTATTAACGATGCGCCCTTAACGGTGCGCACACTCCCAGACACCCTTTGAGTGAGTGGGGGTAGCTGTTCCGGTCGCAAAGGAGATGCTCTCGACCTGCGTGGCAAGCTCAGCCGGAATTCAACTACCTTGTAGTGACAAAAGGGGGTGGTCGTTTGGTGCCCAGCGGTCGCCGGTTCAAACCAGAGAAAGGATCGGAGTCAGAAGTAACAAACAAAACACAATTTATGCACAGCAAGAGACGATACAAAGGAACACACAAGATCACTTGAAATGCACAGACGAGAGGTTCACAGAATAAAACGCTAATCATGCAACTACAGTATGATTCAATAACTCAGAGGCTTTACAATAGATCAAACACGAGAGAGTTACATAAACAAACACCAAATTGTTCACCGGGCACTGTTGCAGTCCGACGCCTCAAGAGTCACCATGTGGTCGCCATACGAGACGAGCGCCGCTCCCTTGAAAGTCCGTGGGCTTGCCAGCAGCGGGTGATCCCCGGGAGTCCAGCCGAAGCACAGGCGAGCACGTCGCAAAACACTGACGAACTGACCGACTGACTGACTGACTGACTCATCAAGCGGCGCGGTCTCTTTAAATAGGGCGCGCCGCGTCTGTTTGTTAGCACGCGTCAAAGCTAGCGCGCACACACACTTAGCTTCGCTGGTTATAGCGCTCTCTCTTCCTCCTGTCGAGCCGCGCGTCGCCATTGGCCAGGTCCCATAGAAGATGCTGGAATTTTCTGGCTGATTCCAGTCCGATGAACCACCGTCCTCCCCGGGCAATGGGAAAGAGGGTGACGGCTCCACGCGACGCCGCGCGGGCCTCGCGCCGTGCCGGCTTGATGAAAATGTGCGCCGATTTCGTGACAGATACAAAGATTCGTGTGCACTATAGAGCCGCCAGAAATACGACTCCACAAGTTTACCTTGGTTTACCACGTGCGCCCTGCATGGTCCATTAGATTCCGTAGTGTCTAGTCTAACAATCATATAGGGCCTTTAAAACGGCTTTACTATAAGCTGCTTATATAAGATTCAGAACTCCCTCCATAGAAATATTGAAAGGTGGACCACAAAGAGGACATAGCTAGAGCAAGTGCAAAAAACATCTGAAGTTCGACTTGCCTATGTCCACAGAATTTGCGCCTCTGGTGTTTCTTTCGATGTAGCGGAGCAGGTTTTTTCATTTCAGCATTTCATAGGGGCTCCTATTATTTCTTTTCTACAAAATAAAAGAAAAACGCTTGTTCTACCCTAATCCTTGCAGCTTTGTTCGCGCTTTTATTTCCTTATACTACGCGTTCACGCTCTGCGGTGGAATCGATTCAGGATGGCAGCAGGGCCGAACTCCATTGCTGAGAAGCTGGCAACTGTAATGGCAGAAATTTAAGCATTGAACAGTTATTCTGGCTACTCAAGCAATCCCTATCAAACATCGAAGCTAATTCGTAAAATACAGTGTTGTAAGCCAGAGGCAGGAGCCAAGAAAATATGTTGTCTGGTAAAAGCAACGATACCGATGTACAACAGTGGTCGTAGTGCAGTGAACGGAGGTCGAGGAAGGCATGAGAAGAAATCTGGCAACAACGGTCATATACCGACATTTCCTGAGCGCAACCGATTCTTTCAGTGGGGCGTGACCGGTGAATTATGGATGAAGGCCCCTTAGGCTTGGGACTTCTGCATGCATCGCATGGTATCGATGTGAGCCAGATTGCTCCACGACACGGGGCACGCGCGCACCGAAAGAAGTGGCTCGATGCGCCCCCATTGTTGCGAGAATAAAACCACGCCTGTCCACTCCTATAGCAATGAACGCTGTGGCGGAGGATACCAGTTCACGGGGATTCCTTTGCCAAATCGGCGAATTATAATAAAATAAGATACAGCGTGTTTAGTTTCGAGAAAAAGGTCGTCCTTTTTTTTTTTTTCGAGATAGGGAGGGGGGGAGTATTTTTTTTAATTAGGATTCGTGCTTTGCAGCAAAATACTGGGCAACGTCTTTACGTATTTGTAATAACGGAATGCTGTGGCGGAAATGCGAGGTTCATTAACCGCAGGTAACGTAGGGCTGCATTACCTGCACTGACAATGTGAAGAGGCGAAAAGTTGAATGTTGGTGTCGTTAGGGCGCTCGACTGCTGTTCCCAAGGATGCGGCATAGAATCCCGGCCTCGGCGGCTGCTTTTCGGTGGTAGCGAGAGACCAGGCGCCCGTATGCTGTGCGATGGCAGTGCACTTTCAAGAACCCCAGGTGTATGAAATTTCCAGAGTCTTCCACTAAGGCGTCTCTCATAGCCGGAGTAACTTTAGGACGTTAAACCCACAAACAAACAAGCAAACAAACAAACAAATACGCAAACAAACAAGCATAATAAAAGGTTAATGTTTGTTTTCAGTACAGCAAGAAGTCTCTCTGCACAGAAGTAGCTTCCTAAAACAACTCTAGGCAGTGCAAAAAATGGCATTTTAGCTACGTCATAAAATTTTAGGCTAGAAAAAGCAGTGTTTCAGGAAGAATACAAACACTTTCATTATCTGCATATGATAATCTTAAAGTTATTGTAAGTCGAACTGAAACTAAGTTTATTATCCTCCATTTTTTTATCATTTTGCACAATATTTTAATTGAGCTGTTTAACTGCTCAAACTTTTCATAAAAAGCACTGCATGCGAGTTGCCTTCCATTTTTTGTGCCATCTACTGCCTATATGTGCAATGCAGATGCCATGGTCAAGCTCCATTGTGCACCGTTTTCTTTCGAAGGCGTATCACATACAAGGGAGGACAGAAATAAGGACAGATAATAGAGGTTGTTTCTTAGGAGCGATGGAAACGAGCATGTAACAAGACGGCCCTGGGGTAGAAAAAAAAGAAATTTTGAGCTTTCCATTCCTCAACTCTAAATCATCTTTTTCGCTATCGTAAGTTTAACTTCTGAGCATTTGTCGGCGCCGTACTTCTTTAAGCTCTCCTCCAGTGCGTTTGTGTCGAATCATGTTGTTGCGATGTGTGTCTCACAGTGAATC
Source organism: Amblyomma maculatum (assembly GCF_055883805.1). Lineage (NCBI taxonomy): Eukaryota > Metazoa > Arthropoda > Arachnida > Ixodida > Ixodidae > Amblyomma > Amblyomma maculatum. The sequence goes on along the minus strand of NC_139349.1, from coordinate 22,936,457 downwards.
TGACCTGAAAGTTGCATTCGCCATCTGTATTTCCGATCATATTGACCTGAAACTTACAGATTCATTCATTTTGACTCTCACCAAAACGTTAAGACCAAACACCAAGCAAAGCATAACTCCAGGTAATGACATTCTGGTCGAAATAAAGACTAACAAATGGGCATGGGCAGGAAATGGAATGCTAAGAGAGGATGACCGATGATTTCTTAGGGTAACAAACTGGATTCGAAGAGAAGGAGAGCGTAGCAGGGCGGTGGTAGAAATTAGGCGGGCGGATGAGGTTAGGAAGTTTGCAGGGCTCACGTGGATGCAGCTAACACAGGGCTTGGTTATTGGAAGAATACGAATGAGACCTTTGTCTTGCAGTGAGTATAGTCTGGTTTATAATGATGACGAAAACACTGGGAAGAAACACGAGTGAACAATCGAACATTGTACGTATGTCCGACATGTTACCACTATAAGATATAACTGCATCCGCAGAAAACATTTCCCTCATTCATAGGTTACCTTTCATTAAAAGAAACAAAGTGTGGATTTGTCCGAGAAGGTGGGTGTTTAGATGCATTGCACTTAACGCCTGCCAACAACTTGAGAACTTTGGTGATAAATTTGCATCCAAGAAGGTGGGTGTACCTCTTGGGAGCTGCATGGAGGGACTATAAAAAGCACAGTGGCCGCCTCTGCGGAAACGACAACATCCACTGTTGATTTACGAGGATGAATATGGCTGGGGTACAGGGTGGCCACTGATCCCGTGCTCTCATTTTCTACACCATGTTGTGGTCTTGCCGCAAAGTCAAAGGCAACTTGTCTAAAGCCTACCGACGGCCTGCATATTGCCTGATTTGCGGCCGAAGCCGTTTTGAAGAACAACTCGACCTTAATGTTAGAGCGGTTGTTTCACATATATCACATTAATAGCAAGAAGGAGAATCTTATGATAGACAGCGGCTAGTTCCGAAGAGAGGTCTCTACCATGGGTTTCATGGAAGGAAGGCTCGCTCTAGCAACGCCTGTAGAACGGAACGTTGCCAGCACGTTGATTCAAAGAGCTCAAAATTAGCGTGGGTGGAAAGCATTCTTGGGTAGATCATACGGATACTGTTATTTATTGTCAGTTTCGTGTATAGAAAACTATCGATTTTCCAAATTGCATCTTGACTCCTGCATACGCTTCGTTTCCCCTAGTTTTCCAACTTCAACACGCCTGAATATCTCGTTTAAGCACGCGAATAACTGAAGGAAAGAGTGCCTCCTCGTGCGTCACAATCTTCCTGGTTTGTATTTAATAAATTTTCCCACGGAGAATTATAGTCGTGCAGCAGCTGCAGATGCGGAGAGCGAAAAAATCCTTTGTGAGATGCAGGCATTGTTTACCAGAATATGTGCCACATCTTGATTGTGCAATATTTACGTGGTTGCATGCTGATGGTTGCACTGAATAAAATGCATTTGGCTCCTTGTCGTAGCGAATTCATGCGAATATCATCTAAGAAATTTCAGACCAGCGCAGCATAAGGGGCGAAGAAGGAAGAAAACGACACACAACGCGCTGACAATTAACTCAAGTTCATTTCACTTTGAGCGGAACATTTACCCGGAAAGTGACTTTTTTTTTCTTTTCTTTTGTTCCGCGTTGGTGAGCGCGTTATACGTCATTTACTTTCTCCTTCGTCCCACGTTTTGCAATAGTTTACCTTTCTTTAAACTTTGTAGCACTTAACCCAGCTTCCGCCTTGATCATTTGCGAGCCACGGCAAACCTGAAGCAGGACAAGAAGAAGACTTTATTCAAAGCATTTAAATATTCACACAAATAGTAACACGAGAAAAAATAACATTGTCAAATCGATACTCTCTGTAAATAACATGTTAAATGTAATGAAAACTGCCCCTGTACTACCCCCTGCCTTCTGCTAACTACTAATACCTGTTGTAATGTTCTAAGACATACTTAGTTTGTGCTAATCAGTTCCCACAACGATCGCAGCAAGCGCATGGTCACGTATCTGACACGGTTCTGGCGGGCGGTGCTACCTTCTGCTTCCGCACTTCAAGTCACATACTTTCTTCTGAGGAACCTGATTCTTCTACCATGGTGCCCTTCAAGAACTCTTCAATGCGAATGCGTTTTCCGTATTATCCACCGCATCGCTACGTGTTAGAGTCCCAGGAGAACGGCCTGACAGGGCATTTTAGCCGGATCCTCTGTCACGTGCTGCCAACACACGTGAGCTCTGAAAAAATCCATTAGCGACAAATGTTTTGCCTTCCTTACTTACACATTTATAACTGTGAAGCAGACTGTAACTTGATTTTTTGTCTGTTTTTTTCTTTACACCGCGTGTATCTCACAATGCATTGACGCGAGCTTTTCCAATATTTATTTGTTTTATTCGACGCCCGCCGGTATGCCGCCTTAGCACTTCTATTCCAGTGCACGAATCGATTCTGTATTCTTTGTTCATGCTCAATGTCCCGAGACACAGCCTTATCATTTTCTTTGTCATGCAACATGAGCCGAGATGTATCTCGAAGATTCCAGCCACTTGCGTCTGATTCCACAATGTTCGCGGTCATGCGAGCCACAATTTGAGCCTTTATATATAGGTTTATTCGTTGCCTTTAAATTGAACTTTGTCATTTACGACGGGCATTCCCAGTTCGACGACCAGAGAGCATGTTAGTTGCTATTGCCGCCGTTGAGTGATTAGCTCTTTTTCAGGCGCGAGCTAGCCCAATAAAGAGTTGATTTGAGTGGGATTAGACCTGTCTTCTCTTTTGGTGGCTACGGCCCTCTCACCCCCACGTGACATCTAGTGGAGGCCTACCCCTTCAAGCGACCACAGCCTTGTCCCTGCCGCCCTGGGCGGCCAACCTACAGGCCACCGAACCAGCCGCCGGCTTCAAGAGCTCCAACCCTAATTTTTGGTCTGCTGCCGGATCCCGTCCGACCACGGAAGAAGTCCTCAACATTAGCAATGAACCCGCCGGTGTGGCGTAGTGGTTACAGCGCTCGGTTACTGTTCCCAAGGCTGCGGGATCGAATCCCGGCCTCGGCGACAGCATTTCGATGAAGGTGAAAGGCAAGGCGCCCATTTACTGTGCGATGTGAGTGTACGTTAAAGAACCCCAGGTGGTCGAAATTTCCGGAGTCCTCCACTACGGCTTCTCTCATAGCCTGAGTTGCTTTGGGACGTTCAACCCCTCAAACAAACAAACCAACCATTCGCAATGGCCCAATCTACAGTACCGGTTATCACCGAGGAGTCGCTTTGGGACGTTCAACCCCACAAACAAACAAACCAACCATTAGCAATTGCCCAATCTACAGTACCGGTTTTCACCGAGGAGCCACGACAGCGACCCATTTTCAACGGCAACCCGCGAACCCACGACAAGATCCAGAGGACAAGCTAGACCTTTACGAACGAGTCATATTTAACAATTGGAACGATGTCTTAGAACTGCGAAACGTCTTCTTCGTTCTTGACGGAACAGCGAGGACGTGATATGAAAACAGCCAGCCTCGGCTAACGACGTGGGAGGACTTCAAGAAGAAACTATTCAAACAGTTCACGAGCATTGTAAGGAAAGACGGAACACTTCGTTTCTGAGTTGATTGCTGCCACCTCAACAGGATAACAAAGAAAGATGGCTACCCGCTCCGCCGCATCGACGATACACTGGATCGGCCCTGAAATGCTAAGCACTTCTCGTCGATGGATAAGAAGAACTGGTACTGGCAAGTGAGGTCGACGAAGGAGACCGCGAGGAGACCGAGTTTATTACTCCAGACGGCCTCTTCGAGTTCACAGTAGAGTCATTCGGCCCCTGCTCTGCATCAGCGACGTGGCCAATTTTTCTGGTGTAGATGACGTCACTGTCTTCTTCTTAAGCTTTGAAAAACATCTGAAAAAGCTTCGGACAGTGCTGGAAGCAATCAAATCTTCAGGGCTAACGCTGAAACCAGAGGAATAGCACCTTTCCTGCGAGGAGCCGCTGTTTTTGGGCGATATTTTAAGCAAGGAATGTGTTCGCCCAGACCCACAGAAAACAACTGTGATCGCACAGTTTTCACAGCCTGTCGAAGTACTGCCCTAATGGAGAACTCTTGTTGCAATGCGAAATCTTTCGGCAAGATTTTTGCGCGAAACTTGCGCAGTTACGAATGTTCAGTCAAAATTTCATGAACTTGTGTTTTCAAAATCTGTAACCCTTAAGCAACTTAATGATATATAAATGCCAGTCACTGTTAACTGCACAGAGTCAACATTAGCGTCGTAAAGGCCATCGACAGACACTCGGACGTTTGCTCATGGGGAAGTCTTTTCGGACGTCTGCATTCGCAGGTGCTTTCTGCCGTTTGACCACTTGTGATCTGCACATCACACCGATGCCGTATGCTGTCTAGACCATGTGGGAGGTCTCGGTAGGGTATGTCCTCAGTTTACCGCAAAACTCCAGCGCGTAGCGTTTCTTCAGCATTAACGCCGTTTCCGTAATACAGGGACGAAACAGCGGTTCACGCTCAAGCTCGTCCAGTTGCTTCCTCGATTCGAAGGCAACTGAACCCACCACAATGCAAAGCTGAATAAAGGTTCTCCCACCTTCCCAAGAAAATGGCTTCAGAAATCAAGAGCATGCATGCGCCGCCTCACTAGTCTCCTTTAAAATAAAAGAAAAAAAGCTGTCATTTCTAACTCAAAGTAACAGTATATATCAGGGATTTGATTTCCGCTTATGTAGTCTGCGGCTCTCGTCGCAAGTATTGCCACTTTTTGCCTCTCTCAGCGGATTCCAGAGGCTCGAGTCGAGACTACCTCGCAAAAACAATTTGCGTCTTTTTAAGCTAGCTTAAAAAATGGCAAGAAAACAAAGATTTGGCGATACTTAAGCTCCGGCTTTAGAAGTATGATGCGACAACAGTAGTTATTCTCGTCTGGGGCTCCACTTAATGATCCTCGTTCGTGTACATGCATACTGCACACTTATTAAATATAAATCCAAACCAATGCCTTAGTTATCTTATACAGACTTATTGACATATATTCGCAAGCTACGCCAGAATGTGAAAGGCCACATCGAATAGACAAAGCCGCGAATTCACCAAGACGTACAAACCTGTCTGGGCAGTCAAGGAATAGCCTGTCTGACGCTTTGCCCCAGGATCTCGGTGGGTTCGATGCCCATCTCTACCTGCCATTTCAAATTAGTTGCTGAAGCTGGCAGCTTCAGCCAAATCTGCCATTTCATGTGGTCCCGTAAAGCCCAAGCAGCCGTTGCCGCCAAACTTGTACCCAGCCATGCCACCTGTCGACTGCTACCATCCAGAAGTAGGCCCACGATTTTTTGCTGGCAACGTCTTCGCCGATGCCGGATTTTCGGAAGATCACTACATCGTTCAAAGGGAACAGGCTCTCCCTACTTGCTCTTAATTGAACTATTAATAGGGTGCTGAACGTACGTAAACCGCTTGAATTAGTTTCAAAAGGTTCGAATCGAAATTAAATGTCGCTCAAGATTTAAACCTGCAACAGAAGCTGAAAGAGTGGAGCTGAACCCGAATCAAAGCCGAACAAATTCAGGTTCGACACCCTGGACACAGCACAGCGTTGTGTGGAGCCTTCCATAATGTGTCCTGTCTTTTTGTGGTGTATCCATCGACTAAAGAGGAATACAGGAACCAATTCCTACAAGTTGCTTTTACAAGCTCATATCTGCTTACGCTATAGCCTAGTGTTGCTTATTCTGCTAAATAAAGCGTGCTAACTACATCACGGTACGTAAAGAAAAGCATTAATAATGTGGGTATACGGAAAAGAGATTTGCGAGCTGATTAAGAAAACGTTTAAGCTGTCTTACCACATTACGATGGCTGTGATGTAAAGGTACAATTTAATTTGAGACAAATAAAGTCCTAGCAGTATCAATATGCTAAACACTTATCAAAGAACCCCCGCTCTATGGTCGAGGCATATGCCGGTCTTGCAGTGATGTCTTTCTGTGAGTAAATTATTTGCTCGGATAAGCCTTGCAGTCACGGGCATCTGTGCCGCCCCTCTGACGAGTATTTCCAACTAGGCCTTCGTTCGGTAGTTCATGAATATTACGTTACTCTGAACTAAGCTAATGACGGGAGTCATCATTGTGAGCAGTCCTCTTTGCGCTGTGTCCTTGCAAGTCGCAACAGCGGCATGCCTTTAGCCTCCTTCAAATACTGTCAGAATCCATTTGTCTACAGAAATGTGCTTTAACATTTTTTGCCGCTAATTTCTTTACATTTGATTGTAATGCCGTTTTACTGATTACACTAGGAAATACCGAATAGACTCAGCCAAATATTGAAAAAAAAGTCAATAAAATGTTTTGCACGACGTACCTAGAATAAATCACGATTAAAAAAAAAAGCTTTAATTGAACCTGTTCAACTACTAGGCAGTTCGTTTAGACGGTAAATAATAATTACGTCCTCAATTGTTCTGCACAGAAGCAACGCGGCGTTGGCCCGGTATACATGCGTGAAATCCCTCCGTACGCTCAATAGCGCTCCTCATTTGCATACCCTATGCGGGAAGTCGTAACAATGGGCGCAGTTTTGCCAAGCCTCTGCACAACGACAATTGTCGAGCATTCAATATCGATCACTCGGGTTTAAGAGACACTAGGGCGTAAATGAATAATTAGAGCCTCGCTAAAGTTTTCGTTACGTGAATGCCGGGCAAGTTATTGGAAGATTTCATTATATTGCACTTTAGGCAGAGTGAATGGTTTAAAGTACTACATGTAAGAAGGTTAGATCTAGGCACTAATGACTTCGAACGGGTTAGTAGCTTACCATCAGCGCCTCAACGTAACAGTGGGCACATGCACGAAGTACCATTGACGAAGGCTTATATTTAGCTAATTGCAGCAGATTTCATTCTGCTCCCGTTACCAGGCACAACTGGCAACACAGGCGCTACATTTGAGAATGTGAATCTCAAAATTGTATTGAAAAGTTTAGGCGCATTTTCAAAAGTCACGCGAGGACAACAAGACAAAGTATCTTCAAAACCGATCAATAATAACTGTTTAAAAAATTATGAAGACTGTTTTAAAACGCTCTTTCTAAGAAAGTCGAGTAACATCAGATACGGCGCAAGTCGTAAAGGAGAATGAAATCGGACAAAGAAGCAACAAAAATAAGACCGGGATACTGTCAGTCAAAAACTGACAGTATAGTTAATGAATTTTGTTGTACACCAAGATCGATGCGCCGAGTTCATTGATTATCGATTAGAGTTACGCCTTGGAATCAAAGGGACATCATAGAGAAGTACTAAGTAAGCCCAAGGTGATGATTATATTCAAAATATATCTGAAAAATCATTATCAGTGGAAAGAAAAGATTTGCAAAATAAAATTAGGCATAAAAGCGAAGTACATAAAACACCTCTAGGTGCCAAGTAGTTCTATACTGGGGCTGACGATGCCTCCAAGCACTTCCTTTAAGAACGCTATCTCGCCGTCGATGGGCCATTATCGCCAAAATACAAGAAAGACAATGCGGCGAGCGTAACGATTAAGGCTATCAGTCTCGTAAATACATAGTCAAACAGACAATACTGCGAAAGGCTAGACGCAAAAACGAGCGACGAATCTCTCACCTCACGCCCCTTCCCACATATGCACTTGTCGAATTCAGCGGCCTTATTCCATTGTCCTGAATTGTCCTCGATGTGAAACACCCTAACCAGTCAAAACAGCTTCGGACGTATCGGCCCGACGTGACGCTACACGCGCTGCTAAGGATGGCACCATCAGGCTGATTGCGACCTTTGCAGGCATTACGTTTAGAACTGGAAGGTTAAAATCAGCATTCCCGCGGTGTTGTGCCTTCTATAAGGTCAGTGACGTAATTTCAGTGTTGCTTCAGCAATCGTATTGTCTATTATGCTAGGCTGCAGGCGTTCTGGAATTGCGAAGCTCTGCTTTTTTTTTAAATTTTACCGCCATGCAAGTCAACCACGTGCGAAAGATGTGGCTAGCGCCCGGCCTTCCATATTTTCTGCATTGTGGAAAAGGTGGGTATCATTAGAGATATGCTCAAAAGCAGCTGAGGAGGACCACTGCGTTCCCGATCACTTCTTGATTATCTTGTTAAATACATAAATAACGTTCCCCTGATCAGGTCATCACAGATGGAGTATACGTGAGGTGCCGGCACGCAAAGTCGCATATTAAAGCCCTGCATTCAAATGCTGGTTTTCTATGACGAAGCTGCAGCACACTATCACGGTATGCAACTACATTGGCATTAATGGTCCACCAGATTTCATGAGAAAGAAACAAGGTCGACAGAATGATGTGTATTCGACATGTTATGCGTGAATTCCCTGCCGACCGCTATATAGAAGGCTGGCGGAAATTACTGCTTGGATGAATGTACACTGACCCTATTGCGCTTTCAGCCCGCAAGAAAATATCCATGAACTCACAAATTACTATTACTGCACCAAAGCTAATAAGAAGAATCGTCTACAATCTAATTACTACATAGTTTGTCAATGAACACGTGATCGTTGGCAGCGCAGCCCGAGATGAATGGCAAAACGAGCACCAAATTCGAAAAGCATACATATGCTCAAAGCGGACTATCTGATAATTCCGAAAGGCAATTCATTTTGGAGAGAGATAAGGAAGGTTAGCAATATAGCGACTCATTTGCTTTTGTAAAAGATGTATTTTTGTTATATTTGTTTTTGCAGTGGTCGCCCAAAATAAGCTACAATAATTGGAAACAGAAGCAAAGAGGGCACGATGAAGAATTTTCACCTTAGTGAGAAGCAGCCATCGACATCGTGATAGCATTCTGCTATCAAAGACAGTTTTTTGCAGACATTATTGCCGTGCACATCCCAACTGATATACATTGAAAAAGTAACACCAAGAATTTTGTGATCATCTACAAAATTAATTTCTGGACCTGAGTACTTGAGAATGTGTATTGGTTCAGCTGGCTTAATTCTCGCACGAAAAATCATTACCTTAGTCTTGGAAGGAAATACTTGAAGACAATTAGAACAGGACCAGTCGGGTAAATATTACATTGCACTTCTCGGTTAATTTATTCATAACAGGACAAGAGATCAGTAGGCTGCTAGCATCCATGTATATAATAAATTTTGCAGTACCGTCAATTTGCACAGTGTCATTTATGTAGACGTTAAAAAGCAACGGACCCAGAATGCTTCCTTGTGGGGCACCATTTTGTACTGGCAGAAAAGGGGAGCGATGAATTCCAATATAGGCGGATTGTTTCCGGTCGTTCAAATATTAATTAATGAGGTTCAGAGGCGTTCCACGAACATTATATTGACAAAGATTACAGATTAAAATTTTATTGTTAAGGGAATAAAAAGTATGGCTGCGCTTGGGTAGATGTCACTGAGTAATTACTCCCTTATTAAAAAGCTTTATTACAGTCAATGAAGAGTCCGAGAGTAAGAATGCCTGATTCAATGTTTCGCAGTGTAGATTCCTTAAATAAAAAAGCAGGTTTTGTTGATTTGCCCTTTGGGAAGCAAATTGAGCATCAGATAAAATTCGTTTTGCAATTAACAGCTTCGACAAACTGGAAAAAATAACTTTTTCTAACCCTTTATAAAAACTTGGAATCGCGAAAATCGGCCTGTAAAATTCGTTTTGCAATTAACAGCTTCGACAAACTGGAAAAAATAACTTTTTCTAACCCTTTTTAAAAACTTGGAATCGCGGAAATCGGCCTGTAAATGGTTACATCTCTATCACCCTCTTTAAACACAACAGTCACTCTTGCTTTCTTCATTTCGTCCTGAAATACACCCGTTTCAACTACCAAATTAAATATATGTGCAAGCACTGGCGCAGTAATGGATAATACATGTTTTACTGGTTTTATCTGAGTATTGTCCACGTCTAACGCTGTGCTATTGCCTAAATTCATAAAGGTTGTGTAAACCTCAGTGTCATTGGTGGGCTCAAGTAAAAATCTTTCAACGAAGCTCCAAGATGAGGGAATTTCCAGTAGTTGAACTGTAGATACATGACTAGTTAAAGAAGACTGTTAAAATGATCAGTAAGTGCATGGCCTGATAGTACACGATTATTGTGAATTAATTGTTATGGTGGCAATTTTTTTCGCATGACGGCCTAACAACATATTTAGAATTTTTGGTAGAATAGGTATAGAATAGGTTTTAGTGATAAACTATCTTAGCCCGTCTAAGCTCAGTATTCAAGCTATTAAGATATTTAAGAGATCTATTCGTTAATAAGACATGATACAACTTGTTCTTGTGCGTTATTCTTCTTTTCAGTTCAGGTGTGATTCAAGGCTTTCTGATTTGCTTAGACTGCTTGTTGTCCTTAAAGGGAAACTGCTTAGCATATATATTTGCAAACACTGCAATAAATGCAGAATAAGCATCATTGGTATCATTGAAATCTTTATATTGAATGAGAAGGGGGAGTCACGTGTGTACCAATATTGAGTTTAAATAATTCAAGGACCTCATCCGAGTATAGAATTTTGTAGGACTGATATGAACAATTTCAATACTTAGTTTCTCCTTGATAAGAGTGGTCACATAAGGTCATATGCGATTGTTCCAGCATCGGAAATAATGCAATAAATATTTGTAATCAACAGATCAAGACAGGAGGCCGTAGACACAGGGACCCGGGTTGGCGAAAAAATAAGTTCAAAAAACCGGTTGACTGAATTGCACGGCAGTGAAGTCGCGTGCAGTGGAGCTATCCTATAACGTGTCTATATTCAAATCCTACTCGCATATGAGCTGCGATATATTTATGCAAACATAATCTAAAAATGTTTCGAAGAAATAATTGTACTTAGTGTAATCAGATTTCTTCTAAGTATTGGAGCCCGCATTTGCCGCTCGAAGATAAATGTTCACGTCCTGCGCACTACTCTCGCCCTTTTCACTTCTTTCCAATAACCGGTATTAGAAATGCTGCGAGTCGCGTGATCAACTGCATTTTTCTTACACTACACAAGCTGGCGAAGCTCACGGCTGGGAAACGCATTGTCTTGTCAACAGGAATTGGCTACGGAGCCTCCACTGACAGGTTGAATGGACGATGCCTGACATCTGCAGCCTGGTTTAGGGCCAAGCAGATTTACTCGGAGCTTGCTAGCTAAGGCAGCTGTAGTATTGACAAGAACACAGAGAAAAATGAACAAGGGTTGAAAGGAAGCCACAGTGCACTGACAAGGTCTTTAAAAGGAAGATTCAAACAAGCTAGTGACTGGAGCTTCCCCTTAACCATTTTTGTTTTGCTTGATGTACTTCTTACCTTGTGATCTACAGTTTCCTTTTTTGTTTGCCAATAAACAGGGCTTGAAGGAGATAAAAATAGTTTCCTTCGGGTCCATAACGAGCCGCACTGGCAGGTATTGTCACGCATTCACTGAAGTCCAGCTATATGATGTTTAAGAAGAGGGCTTTGTCGGGCAGGTTGGTTCATGCTGAACGGAAGGAAGAAACAGCTCAAATAGACGGGACGTGTAGAAAGGCGAGACAGACACATGAGCTGTTTGGGACACCGTGACGATCAATGCAATCACTTATTTCGGAGATCACTGCTCTTTGCGGTAGGAAATAATACAAATCTCTAACATCTACCGAAAAAGCACTGTAAAGGGCTGGACACTCACTTTGTAGGAACTCAGACCCTGATTCAGGCTTTCTGATGAGGAAAGGTCTTCGACGGCTAGATGCAACCGGCACATCTGCAGGAGCACCGCTGCCTCGCGCTCATGTGTCTGTCTCGCCTTTCTACACGTCCCGTCCGTTTAAGCTGTTTCTTCCTTCCGTTCAATATGAAGCTTAAGCCTGTTGAAGCAGTGGTTTTGCTTCACTGTGAAGTGGACTACAGGGTAGGGTACCGAGAATTATCTGTGCGATTCTTCTCCCTTCCCGGCCGAGAGGATCAAGCACAATTGACCAGTAACTGGTACTACGACAAAAATCATAAAAAAAAGCATCACCCACTAGCGGCCTGTGGTCTTCTAGAAGTAAACGCATACTCCTTAGTAAGCTGTCGTAACCTACCATTTTACATGAAATATCACCCAACATGCATACCAACTCCCGATGGCTGCCAAACCATGCAAGTGTGCCTTGAGGGGCTTAGTCAGTAAAGTGTCCGACGCGAAAGCGAAAATCATGAGTTAGAAACACTCTTGAGACCCTAATTCTATTATTCTTTATGTGAAATAACTTTCTTTATAAAGTTACGTCACTCCAGACATGAGGCGACGTTTCATCGCATTACATATCATGCTTTAACCACTTTCTTGATACGTGTGACATCATATTTGACGTGAGCGTTGTGGAGCGCTTGAAGTCATCGCCTGACATTATGCGACTGTGACGTAATGACTAGGCTCAACAGTCAGTATTTTCGTGACTGGACGCTGGTCGGCGACGGAACGATGCTGGGTTTATTCGCTCAACGGCGGCCTTAAACATATCGCTTTAAATGACGCGCTAGTGCATAAGTCGTGTTCTGCAGTGAAGCCACAGTTTGGCAATGCCTGTCGGTGTGGTCCTTTGTGTATTTCAAAAATTATATTGCCCCTCGAACGAACTTTATTCACGTGGAGCTTTCTAGAATAAAACTTAAAACGTTGATGTGTGTAATGTGCCCTCTCTTCTGGTCCTGAATCTCGGCGACGAATTTATTCCCATGGAGTTTGGAACATACCAATTCAAAACGTTATTCGTAACAAGTTTAAGTTTCTTACCATAATAAGGGAAACAGATGCAGGCGCACAAAAATATTTTTGTCGAAAGATTACAAAAGTATTCGAGCCGAATTCATAGAATGACGCATTTTTATCACATAAAAAGGAGGCGAAAAATTCTGGCATTGCTTCATTCACAGTTATAAGAACGAACATCAGCGAAATATTCTACAACATAATTTATCACTGTCTCTAATTTCACAGTTTATTTTTCAAAATTTCAGCTTTAACCAATTTTATTATTCTCTTCACATTCAGCCTTGAAACCAGGGTTACGAACAGAAACAATCTTTGGGACAAAACTAGTTCGATGAAAGGATATTCTGACAATTGCAACATGCCACAGTTTTGAAAGAATTTGGCCTATTTTATAGTCCCCGATATTTTGCTCGGAATACCACTATTATATTTAATCTGTCGATACTACAAATGACAACAAAAAAGCCAGTGTATTACAATTATTTTTTCGTATCGCTGTCTCGAGCATCTTCATCAGATATGAGGGAGCACTGATACCAAAATTATCTGATGTCTCGGCGCCTCAGTGCCTGGAAGCTATGCGCCAAACGTACAAAAGAAATATTATATAACACAGAACAGTTAGAATAAATCCTCCAGTATGCCTAGCATGAACAGTATGCTGCACAGGAAACGCGATGGAGTAGTGAGTTCAGAAAAGTGAGAAGGAACTCGCAAGGAAAGAAATGAATGCTCATATTTTGTTTCCTCTGCATATGAAAGATTTCCCGCCTGTCGTTAAACAATGCAGATACCCTCAGGTGGCTACTTCTGAAGCACAGAGTGAGGAAATCATATACTGCTCTAGACACGTTCTTCCTAAGTACGCGAATGCTTTGCACCTCCTGTAAGCACATTGGAACGCGAATCAAACTTGACGTGTTCTCATTTAAAGTAGAAGCGCTTGTATATTATCAGAATAAATATTTTCTGAGCATTTTACTCCTAGAGAGTTCGCTTTGCAGTACAGCTTCTTAGAAACATTCCACAAATTCTCTCAGCCCTCTTAACGATACCAGCAGTTAATTTGAAATCACCATGCTATCGAGCGGGGGTCTACATCAATATTGAGTTTCAGTTATTCGAGGCACATTGATGCATGAAAGGAAACCGTAAGCTGGCAATCTACAGCAAAATGGGCAAATTTGAACATACCGCGAAAACATATTCGCTAAACTCTTCTTTTTGAAAATATCCAGAATGACAGTAATTTAATTCTGAGAAAACTACGTCAGGTCAGAACTTTATTACGTCCTAAATTGCTACGTCTGAACTGCAAGATAGAATTTTGCATTCATGTCCGAACCCCGCTAAGGTGCAGGTTTGAAACACCTATTTGCACTCCATGCAAAGAGATGTCGCTAGCGCTTCACGAAAGGTGCGCGGTCGCCAGTCGCGGCTTTTCTGAAACAGCCTGGTCATTTACCGCACTGGACGGAGTGGAGTATTTCCATGTGGGGTGCCTAATAAAGGTACAGGTACTGAAAATTCAAAGCTCTTGAAGTTTATGCGAAATTACAAGCAAGTAGGCTGATCTCGCAGTGCTTGGTACTGCAGCAATACCAAATTTTTTTATCGAACTTGGCGAAAAGATTAAATTCTTTCGGCGAAAAAACGAGAGCAAAACGTCAGTGATTTTTTTTTCAATACAAAAAGCGCGAAAATTCTCACGCCCTCTATGTCGTAATTATCATGAGGTCACTAAGCGAATTACGCAGTGTGAATTTCCGAACCATATGCTGCGCAGAATGAATGTGTTCCTTAGTTTATATGCTAGTCAAATATGAAAGAACTTAGAAGTCAAAACCAACCGATTTAGAAAGATAGTGAAAATATTCAATCTGGATTTACTGAACATTACATGAACATGAACAAACGTTAACATGTTGGTGGTTACACGAGGGCGGTATATTCCGGCACTATCATTTTAAAAAGCTGTCACTGCTTGATTCTCCGGAAAATCGGTCTGGAAGTAGAGCAAAGCAAACGAAGAATAGATAATGGACGGCTTGGGATGTATTTTGACACAGTTTCCAGGGAGCTAACTTTGCTTTTGTTTTTGTTTCACTCAGCAAAACACAGGCAGAGGTGTTTCGATTGCGCGTTCGTAGTTGCAAAGTGTCACATCTGAATCCTGTGCAACTTAGATCGCTGGAAACACTCAGTGGCATGCATCAGCGGCACCCTTTAAGAATGATCTACATAGATTGCTTCTAGACCTGTGGGAAGAGTACCTTTTCCCCCCAAAATGGTCTGCGAATTGTATAGCATCGCTACCGAATTGAAGGTGATTGAAGACATGTACTTATATCCTACTCTTTTATGAAGATTCGTACAGTGGAATCAATTGTGCCAAAAACGGAAGCTCCACCAGCGACATTGCAGTATGCTGTTTCAGCTTATGGAGGTGGAGCTAAATCTTTTATAGACACAGTACTGGTCTTCACTCGTGACGTGCAACACGAATTGAATATATTAACTGTTTCAGCATTACGAAAAATGCATAGGATAACACTATTTCGGTTTGTTTGTTCTTGTTTATAACTTTTGGCGTCCCAAAAGATGCCTTAGTGCAGTAATCTTGAAATTTCTGCAGCGTGGTGTTCTTGAATGCGCACTGACAACGCAGAGTGCACGGGTGCTTTGCCTATCTTCTCCGGCAAAACACGGCCGCGAAGGCCGGGGTCGGGCTCTCGTGCATGAGATCAAAAATTGAGCTCCCTAACCACTGAGACACCATGTTGATGACAAAAGAGAATAAAGTGAATATATGTTAGAATACGAGGCATTGCTCAGGCGATTTCAGCAAACCATGGATCTGATGCCGTATCTCACATGCATGGATCATACGTAAAAATCACCTGCCTCAAAGGTTTTGATGTGTGACTCAAGTTTATTCTCCTTGCTTTCGATTTAGATGTGGAGTTACAACGCCTGTGACCACTTCGACGAAGAGCAGAGAGGACATTCAGGCCCTCAGAGGCCTTCAAAAACATTCTTCCACTTCAGGGATGCAAAGGGCGCACAGAAGAAAATCCAGCACTGAATTCAAATCCTGCAGGCAGCCAACCAGAAGAAATTCTGTCAGTCGCAGGACCCTCGAAAACCTGTCACGGATCTGGAATGTTATGCGTGGCCTGTGGACAACCTCCGGACAAATTAGGTCGTTTCAGTCTCTCGGACGTCCCCAAGGATGTAACCAGGTTGAGGCTGCCCAAGATTTCTGCACTAGAGATTTAGGCTCCTTATGCTCATCAATACCACCGGCGTCTCGCGAAATCGCTTCCTTTACAGATTCACGAATGAATTCCCTGTCTTCCATGCAAAAATAGAACAATAGAAATCATCTTATCAGGGGCACGTTAGTTTAACATACACTGCACTTGCCAATATTGGTCAAGAGGCTCGACGTGAGCTTTCAGCCCATTACAACAATTCACAGTGTGCGGGCACAGTTCCGGACAGGTGGTAATCTAGTCGTGTAGTTTCGCTGCTGAGACCAGGAAAATCACATCTTGTCTTTACATCATATTGACCCTGGTTAGCTGTGTTGGCATACTCATGGAAACTCATGGAAAGCAGAGGACGGACCAATGTCTTCACATTCCACTTCTTGTGGAGTTCCACTGGGTGCGGTGCTCAGCTCAATGCTCTTTAACCTTACAGTTGTCGGCCTTATCGACTTTCCATCATCATCAGTGCAATGCGCAATCTATGCGGACAAAATATGAACCTGAGCATCAGGATTTGCTCAACTACAAGTTTAAGTGGGGCTTTAAAAGGCAGCAAGCATTATTAAGTCCCATTTCCGCCCTCAAAGCTTTGAGATTTCTAATAAAGGTGTGCCATTATTGCCTTCACATGCAAGAGGATGTCACGTTATGCTGTATGTATAAATGGCACAACAATACCCTGCACAAGACGCCGTCGTTTTCTTGCTGTAATGTTCGATCGTTATTTATCATCGACCCCACATGTTCCGTATATAAAAAGAGACTCTCGGCAATTCTTCACATCCTCACTTTCCTCGCAAGAATATCGAGAGGAGCGTCGTTGTGGTCGATGACTAAACTCTACGACGTATTATTTAAGGAATTTAATTGGTACAGTATCCCTGTAATTGGAACTTTCAGCAGAACAAACCCACGATATTTACATACAATTCAACCTCAAGATCTTCGTATTTATCTGAGATTACCATAATGCCCTTCTGTAGCTCTAAGAGTGTTGAGCCTGCGTCACAGGTTGTTACTTTAAGGCTGAATCGCATGCACGCGAAAACTCACGCAAAACGCGACGGCGGCACGCGTCGCGCGAAGTTTTCGCGAACAGAAATGCATGTGTCGCTTGGCTCGTCGCTCGGATCTGCCGAAATAAAAAATTTCGCTCGTTCGCCCGGAAGCAACCGTACGTCACTGCCGCTCATTTCGCATGCTTTCTTTATTTTGCTGTGTTGCATTGTGATTGTGCATTACCGCGAAAACATTTCGCTTTGTACGAACAATGGTGAATAGCCAAGGATTCAAAGAACGTCTAATAGCAACCGAAACAACAATAGAAACAAGGGGTCACGTGATTATTCGTGCCGATTACAGTACAAGTTCACATACATTCGATACGGTTTGCTGTAAATACATTTTACTTTGCCATGCTGTCGTAAATAACTTTAATTCTTGCAATCGTTATGACTGTTGTTCGATTTGGCAATAGTTTTGCGGTGTACTAAGCCACTATGCCAGCCAAATGCCAGCCACACAACCTACACAGAGCGTTGTCGCTGTTTCGCTCGGTTCGCGCTCTCGCGTGCATGCGCCTTCCTCGGTAGGCGACGGAGCGAACCATGATCGCTTTCGCCGCGCCGCCTTGTCGCTTCACTTACTTTTTCGCTCACATGCGCTTCCCGCTTAACAGCTCGTGTTTCACCTACTGACTTGTTCTTTTTTCGTTTTGCTCCTTTTTCGCCTTATTTATATCTCTTCATACCTTTTCCCCCATTGCAGGGTAGCACCTGCCTTCTTTTGCCGGTTAAGCTTCCCGCTATTCCTGTTCCTTTTTGTTTTCCTCTTTTGACAATAGTAAATGAGCTAAAGACACTCCTCTGAGCATCAGGTGGAACACATTTACGTACGCATTAGCCACGGTCGCCCAATCTGGCATGCGGACGGGGCTTGCTCAAATTGCCTGAGAACTGACGCTTCATTAAAAAAACATCAAAGGGCCCTATGAACGTCACCATGTCAATCGATCGTGTCGCCTCGCTGTATACGTCATCCCATACACACAGATTGCGACATGATGGCACGCGGCGTCGATGTGGACGCTATTTCAGAGCGAAAGCCCTACTCAGTGCAAAAGTCAATCTCTTTTTCTGTGTTTCGTACAGCAGCGCTTCCATAATAACGCTTCCATAGAGTGAGGGGGACAATCCCGCGGCGGAGCGTGAAATACAGCCCACCCTAAAAAGAGAATTGAGGTTCAACCAACACCCCTTTGACTATAGTAGCCTTCAATATTCCTTCTGGTCACGAAACTCCTGCCGAAGTTTCATATAAGGTCAGCGCTGGCCGCTAGAGGCGCAGCTGGGCACTAAAGGGCATAGATCTGCTACCGGAGCTGCAGGCGACTGTCATTGTTCGAATTTTATTTGCACCTAAAAGCTCAAATTGTCTCCTGATCGTCGCTCGTGATTGTCGTATTAGGTGATGCTAGGATGTGCTTCCCATTAGTGCAATTGCACGAGAGACGAGGACAACGCCGATGATATACGAATGCTTCTTCAGAGCAGACGCCAGGCGTGAAACTAACAGCGCAGCATAAAATTTGCTATGAATAAAATTTAAAACGTTGCTGGGCACACTTTGCGCGCACTAAACGGGCCGCGCCATAGTTTACTTGTTTCCTGCCTACACGCTGCTCTTTCCGATCGCAAAACTAGCAGCACCCAAGCGGCAACGCCGCCGCAGTCCGTTTTGAAAACGTAGCGCAATATCGCTACGCTAAGGCGCAGTCTCAGATTTTCGTCAGCAAACAGTTTTTCTGCGCTTTCTTTGCGCTTGTCGCTCTATGGTAATGGTGAGCGTCACGGCGATGTCAGGTACAGCGCCACCACGACGTCTAGATCGAAGCTGTCGCGCGCGCTCGTCGGTCTGCACGCCCGTGCGGCTGGTGCGGCTCCCGTGACGTCGATTTTGATCTCTGCTTCAAGCTTTATTTTGCTAGTTAGTTTGCAATTATGTCATAAATTCGAGAAACGAGCGATTAAGGATAATAGCACAAGATTCTGCACTTCGCGAGTGTGCGCGATGTGTTCTCAGATATGCGCATATGGCAATGGCTGCACCTCGGCGCTACGGCTGTTTGCTAGCTGCGTACAAACAGGTATCGCTGTTTACGTCGCCTAAATTGTAAGCTGGGCCAGCTGAGCTCCGTCTAGTGCACTAAATTCGGAACCGCCACGGTCTCCCCTGTTTCCGAGCTACTGGTGACCGTCTACGTGGTTTAGACTTTGTCAAATAGCATGGAATGCCTTTGAAAATCCTTGAGATAGCGTCAGAACGGAGCGCCGGCCTCCCCGTTGCAGTGATACCGCGTCGCCGTTCACAGTGAATTCCTTGACACGAATGATGTCCGGAGCATGAAAGTACGTTTCTCAAACACGCGCGTATTTTGAATCAAAAGTGAAGTCACCAGTTTCTTCCCGCTGTATTGAACGCTTAATTCCATTGTTCCGACAACTCCTTGTCAGCAGGCAAGTGAAATAAGGAGACCTTCTCGGTCGCGCCTTTGTAGCCGGAACGGCATCCTGCTACCCAACAAGTGTTCGGAATGGTTCCACGCGCACGAGTTACATGATGTCAACGTACAGCATAACAGGAGGCGTCAAAATTCGCACTCTAATTACCAGCGGCGATGCTTTCGGATCGGTCGCTACAGTGCTGAGCTCCTCAACGGTGCCCTTCAGTGCCCAGTGGCGGCGCGGAGCGGCAGGCGCGGGCGGTAAATGAACCTCTCCCATAGCGTTACAAAGGAGTTTCGTGACCAGTAAGAGCACTACTAGTAGTCTAGGTGATGTTGGCTCAACTAGTTTGGTTGTCCTGACAGGTGTGCAACAGACTGCGGAATTCCCATAACTTGACCCTAGTAATTGCAGTCATGCACCCTATATAATACTGCTCACCTCCCCAACTTTCCCGCGACCATTGTTTAACCATGCTGAGGCGCTCCAACATTTTTTGAGTAGCTCTTGGTAAAAGATATCGTAAGCCTTATAGTAACCTTTTGCCATTTATTCGAACTGTATTCGGAAATCTGAGAGCATTTCGTCTGAAATTACTTTGCTTATCACAACTCGCCTGAACAATTCAATAGAGGTAACTCAAAATTTTACAATATTTGATCAGGCCTATTTGAAATATGTGCATACCATAGAAGAAAAACTGGTTGCTTTTCCTGAGTTTTTATTAAACATAGGCTGAATAACTATGTGCTTGAAACTTCTTGCAACACACTAAAAGAAGCCGAAGTTATCTTGTTATATTGTTTTGAACTTTCCTTTCAGTTTGTGGTTTATTATTAAAGATAATCTGTGAAATATCGGCTGTATGCGAAATTTGAAAAACAAAATGTGATAATGTGAAGATAATACGCTTGAAAGCACCTCAACTAAAACTGATATACGAAAAAAATCTGCCACTGAAATAGCAATTATAGGGACACAAATAGCGTTCCAGGTTGCTAGGTTTCCGGCTGTAAAGCGGTGACTGTACATCGTTTAGTCGGGCAGGCCTTTGGGCGAAATGGTCTGGTGCATTGTTCGCAACGTAAGTGACATACAATTTGCCCAAATGATATGGGAATCCAAAACGTAGACAAATAACAGCCGGAAATTACGTACTTCGCTTTAAACGGTCGCAGAATCGAGCAAAACGAGCACAAATAAGAAACTAACCGAGATGGTACTAAGAACTCCGGGGTATTCTTGGGGAGGGGATACTGGACGCAGGTTGTGCCGGCCTAAGTCGTAGCGGCACTCTTGGCATCCAGGGGAAGGGGAGATGGAATGTGGGAGAGTGTGGGGGGTAATTAATATGGCCAGCACCAAGCGAACAGCTCGGAGAACACTGGCAGGGCAGGGAGTCCAGCGTGGTGGCACGGGTGCAGCAGCGCTCCAGGGTAGGTCCAGGCAAAGCCTGGTACTGCGCCTCTGCGAGGTACAGCGAGAGCTGCGGACGTTGTCAGCAGGACGTCAAGACGGTTGAAACAACCGCGGCAGTAGGAAGGACCGCGATTGACTGCTGCCAAGGAAGCTGGAGGACCACCGCGTCCGGCGGCGCCGCGCAAGGGCCTGCATATAGGGAACACGGGAAAATCTATAGTGATCGAGGGGTAGCTGAGCGCACGCCAAGATGGCGCGCGATCGGC
The DNA here is from genome assembly GCF_055883805.1 of Amblyomma maculatum. Taxonomy (NCBI): domain Eukaryota; kingdom Metazoa; phylum Arthropoda; class Arachnida; order Ixodida; family Ixodidae; genus Amblyomma; species Amblyomma maculatum. The sequence continues at coordinate 22,915,223 of NC_139349.1, read as the reverse complement.
CAGGAGCTGCACCGAAACATACAGGAGGGGTGCTGCCATGGCGCGGCAGCTTCGATGTCGAAGAAGGGGCTCGCTCGTCCGCCGTCAGTCCGTGGGATGCAGCGAAGAGATCGGGGAGTTGTCTGCCCCCACGTGGCTCACCACCACAGCCGCCGCTCCTTGCAACAGGGAGGCCCGCAGTGGCAAGCGTGTTGGCTGGCGCCAGGGGCGCAGCCAAGATGACCTATGGGCTGCGCATCTCACGGAGTACGAGCGCAGCGAGGACTGTAGCAACACGAAGACAACGGCAGGAAATCACCGAATCGACGAGGTCGGGCGGCAACTTGGGAGACAGCTGGGAACTGCTGTCGCAGCAGCAGCAGCAGCGCGGCGGGTAGGCCACCGGGAGTCACGGCCACACGTGGTCTATGGCGGCGAGGAAGGTGATGCTCGCGTGCGAGCAGGGCGTAGCGAGAGTTAGCCCGGAGTTGTCTCAGATCAGAGGAGCTGCAGATAGCGGCGGGCTGTCCTGCAGGCTGCTATCCATGCAACAGAGGGGGAAGGGGTAGAGGCGCCGCCGCCGCAGAAAACGACGGCGGCCCCAAGGAAATCCTTCTTCGAGGAGTACGGCACGGCGGCCACCAAAGCGCCTCGCCGAGCTGGGCCTCTAGGAGCGGTAGCGAGTGGCCGCTTACGCGGCCGGCTGCTGGGAGGGCTGCCTAGTTAGTAGGAACTCGCCGGCGCTGGAGAGCGCGCGGCGAGCGGGGACGTGCACCTGCGAGGCTGGCTGCGAGGCAGCGAAGCTGGTGCTATGCAGCGAGGCGCGACCATATCGTGGGAGGGGAGCGAGAAGACATCCGCTCAGCTCTTGCATTGAAAGAAAAGGTTCTTCCATTTTCTTCAATTTTCTTTAACACGCCTAGAACGATAGCGTACCCTCAGCTCACCGGCTGGCCGATAGCTTCTCTTAAATAAATGCGCTATCAAACCGTGTGCGGTGAGAACACGGGAGCGCATGGCGCATGCAAGCTGCTTCCTCTCGGTTCCACGAGGATGCTCTAATAATTCACATAAAAAGAGACTCCTGTTTGCCTGTCAACAATGTATTATGAAGCCTTTACACTTGAAGAGCACCGCTACCGTTTCACCAAAACAAATCAACGCTGCAAGAAAGAAGCGCTGGGGGCATGATTAGCCTTGTTTTTTCCTAATGTTAACATGCGAGCACCACATCACTGACTGTTTAAAATCCCGATCAACCTGATGCAACTGCTAGATATATCCAATACCCTTTATTATACTAGCATCAAGTGGAAAGGCTGAGTGATACAGCATCTCAACACGTTACCATTTCGCACAAAACCGCCGAAATATACAAACTACGAGAATCTAAATCGATTTGTTGGTTACGTTGTCACAAAAAGTGATTTTAGGGAAAAATTTGTGTAATGCAAGAGGCGATGTGAAATGGGGAAATGATGAGCAAGCAGGTCGACTCCGTCAGACCAGGGCTCCGGTGGCTTTTGCTGCTTCACGGACCATGTGGACGATGCTTAGCTGGACGCCCAAGGCCTCGCTGGACAGCATCGCCTCTCACTGCACGTATGTGTGCTCGGTATAAAGCATTTTCTGTGGTTTTGCCGTACATCGCTGGGATATGTGGAATAGAATGGGGTTAGGAAGATACCAGGAGCAGACACGACTGTAACGGGTAAAGTATACCTTACTCCTGATATGTAACTTAGGATATGGGTTAGTTTGAATGGAGCGCCAAGCAATCTTCTCGACTGCTGTGAATTCCTTGTGTGCAGGGCGATATTTACATTCCTGTCGCCTTATATGTTCATGACGATGCCCATATATACTGGGTCGAGGAATGGGGTATGGCTGGGTCTGGTCGATCGCCCAGCTAACTAATGCTCGGGCAATGTCATGTGCGAGCTCCTTTCCCTCGAGCGTTCATGTCCGGAGATACATACGACATGATGATCTGCATTATTGCACTCGGCGGACGTGATAAGCGCCGCTATACTCTCGCCAGCACTCGGCCTTGTGTTAGCGAAGAAGCCCTGGGAGTCCGTGATTACAACGGGTGAGGTCCTTGCCTTCTCCTATAACAGATAGCCAGTATCACTGCTAACATTTCTGCCTCCTACGGGTTATTCGTACAAATGGAGGCTTGTATGACCGGTTTGGACTGTGGGTTCATAACTAGCACAGCGAACTGGTTTGGTTCAGGGTACACCCTTGTTTTCATTTTTAAGACGTGTGGGTCTTGGTCCAGCTTTTTCTTTCAGCTTTTACCTTTGCCTACCTTCTACCTTGATGTCTGGAGTGATGCAGATGGGCGCCACCGGTATGCTGACGCGGATATCAAAGTGTAGGAATGCTTGACCGCCGCTGTTTGTTGCAGAAGCCTTGCACTAGTAGTCCCGCCGTTCATTGCAAGTGCAAGCATTCCCAGAGAGGTGAAACCGATACTGCGCACCTCATTTCCCCACAAACCAAGCCAGCGAAAGACTTTTAACTTTTAACACTTTGACAAGCACTGGGCCAGCCTCTTTGTGCCGAAAATTCCCGGAACGAAAAGGCGGCGGTAAAAGCGCTATCGCATGGTTGATTTTAAAGCCATACATATGAAAGTAAGCAAAAAACGGAATAACAGCGTGAAAAACAGGGACGAAGGGTAGAAAAACATAGGACAAGCGCAGTATTTGGTGCCCGTTCCTGCGTTTCACGTTGTCGTCGCCGTCGACGTCGTTGCTGTCCCTCGTAACCAGCTCCGGGGCCGCGCGCGCTCCTACAGGATTCAGCATAGAATTTATTAGACAGTTAAAAACCATTTAAAAGAAAAGTACACAGTGCCTTATTCGAGCGGAGTGCTCGTGATTGACTGTCAAAATAAGCGTACGTCGTTGCAGATTAATTTCACATGATAATAGTCCACTTGGCGAATAGCAGAATGTTTGTTTTAGCAGCGAAAGGTCGGAAATCATTTGACCAATAACAGCGCAGCGTTTCAGGCAGCTTGTCCTTTTTGCTCTCAGAAAGAGGACTCTGTCCCAAATATACACGTGGGTACTATCGTAGGCACTAATACTTCCATCGTATACAGCTTTACTGCACTGTACTTATTTCTGACTCACAGGCAGGCGGGGGCTGCGTACCAGCGGGCTTGGGAAAACTAATAATTATTCTATCCATATAAAGCTACAAACCCTCCTTGAAATACGTGTCAAATCTAGCGCAGAAAGGCAAAAAAGAAGAAAGAAAGATAAAAAAGTATGCTAGTAAATAAGGCTCTTACAGAATCGTCTAGTTTAATTGAGTTACAGTGCTCGAAAGGGCCCATAGAAAGTAAAAAGGATGAGTTCTGCAAAGTTAGCAACCGTCAGTGGAAGCCGCGACAACGACTAATGCCACTCACGGGCGGGTTCCTCGTGCGTGTCGGCCATCTTTTCCCGCTCCCCGCACATCATTCGCAATGAAGTGAGCGTGTAACTGAGTTGATTTATTGCAGGCGTGGACGTAGAGAATTCGAGTGGGCATGTCTACTTACCCCTATCTGTCGTCACGTAAACGGCACACATCCTTTCAGCACTCGCTAACAAATGGCCGGACATTGCGGCCCCGAGTTATGTTTCACAAGGAGGCAAAGTCTACTGGACGGACTGTTCCAGTTCATTTTTTGTTTAATCATGATTAATGTCCACATGCGTATTTAGCTGCCTTCGTGCTGAGAGAGAGAGAGAGAGAGAGAGTTCTCGCGTCGCTAGGCAGATACTACTTTACATTTTAGTCTTGTGAAATCTGCAAGTCCCATCAGGGTAGCATGTCACCACCGAGCAATATAACAATTACATGCCGAACTCTCCAGACAACTATCGAGCCGCTCCACGTATCCTCTCCAGTCTACCTTCTGAATAAATGCGTGCAAAGAAGCGAGTATTTTACAGTTGCATTCCTGAGATGATTTAGAAGTTTTAAAGATGACCTATAAAAATATTAAATAAGGCCTTACATTGCGGTCTGCCAGAACCAGTTTGATGTCTCGTCTGCTTTATGCTTAACATCAATGATTGCAAATTTTTCACGATTACTTCTCGGCTACTGCTGACCTTTGGATATCTGCTGCGACGGCCAGCGATGAGCCCATGCCGTATTTGCACAGCTGAATGATTTGTCGATTTTGTTATTCGCAGTTCTTGACAGGGCCCGGAAAGACGTTGAATTATATCTCATGCAGTGTTGTGTCATAGGCGTGGTACTCAGATGACCATCGCGTTATTTTGATTAAATAAATGTTTGCATGTTAGAGAACCTAGACAAAGAAATGAATTAATTTTACTTAGCGAGAGTCAATACATGCCTTCTCGCAGTCTGTTATTTCAGCTAGATTTTACCTAATGGCCTTTGTAAGACCAGCATGAAGTCATAATAATACAAGGTGTTCAAACGAAGTTCCCCTATTTTTTTTTTTTTTTTTTTTTATATAGACTTCTCGAGGTATACCGCGCCCTCCGTGGTATAGCAATACGGATGATAGCGGATATCAGGAGACAAGCGAATCTTGCTAGCTAGATCGATAATTTGTTATAGCTAACTGTTTGTTTCTTCGTTATATTTAAGCACGTGTGTATTTCTATGTACTCTGTAAATATGGGCGAACTAGCAAACATTTATCTTTTTCTTTTTTTACCTGACTGCCATAAGTGAGTTCAAGTTGTCCGTTAGTACCACCCGTATCACTTTTTAGAATTTCGAAAGCACGATTCCTTTTTCCGAAGAGGCCCCAAATTATATGTTAATCTCATGCGCGTTTTGATAGTCGCACATCTTTATCTCGCGCTCAGCACTGCACACTCAGTATACGCGGCTAGCTGCGTACGGATTAAGGACCCTTTTTTTGCTCCGTCCACGCGGCGGTGCTTACTAGTGCTCGTTGCTCCAGCACACGATGATGAGAGATCATTGCTACAATGGCAACGTGGAGAGAAGGGTAGAGTTTTCTTGACTTTGCCTTAGGACGCTCGTTTTTCGAAAGGCTTGCGATATTGCCAAAATTTGTTCAGCCACATTGTCAAAGTCCTTTAAAAATTACAGAAACTAGTATGACTTTTATTAGGGTAGAGCTAAAGTTTCCAATGGCATTTAATTTAAAAGAGTACGACTGTAGGCCAGTTGATGGGACATCGTAAAATTAAAACCACGGAAAGGACACTACAGAGTCCATAAGGAGACAACACAAGGCGGTACTGACCACAAACTTTTATTCAAAGCACACTTAACTTACATTTATCGGACGCGCATAAACCACCAACAATCACTAAGTAGGTGGGCGTAAACATGAACATATAGAGAGAATGGAAACGTTACAATAACAGTCATGGCTTAGAGGGCATAAAAAAAGCAAAAAAAAAAAAAAAAGACGCAGGGAATAACAAATAGTACGGAACTGTAAGACAAAAATGCAAAAGAACCAATACCAATCACCACAAGGATGGCATGAGAACTTAACAAAGAAAACTCATTCAAAAGGGGCAAAAAGAAGCTTTTTTCTAGGTATGCTCATATTTACACCCACCCACTTAGTGGTTGCTAACAGTTTAGGCACGCCTGATTCATAAAGTGTGTTTTCAATAAATGTTAGTCGTAAGTACCACCTTGTCTTGTCTCCTTGTCTCGGTCCGGTCGTTTCTGCGGTTTTCATTTTATTATTTGCAATTGCTACCGGGCGCCTAACGGCAATAACTACAAAGATTGGAAATCATATATGGCTAGAGATATTCTCCATTTTCTTTGACCAGAGTCAGCGTCGTTACTACACCATGCTTCGAAATCAATGTTTATACTTCGGAAAGGCTGCGCTTAAATAATGGCTTACTGGACTCAATCAAGCAGTACGTTTTCGAATATATTTTTTCGAATCAGAAACAAAATGATGTGTGATTTTTGCTATCTTTTTACACTCCGACACAAGCATTAGGGACAAAGGATGGCTGTCAGTAGTACATTTGTACCAACATTACTCAAACCACACTCTGAAACAAGAAACGGGAAAGACAACATAAATTTTTTCGCCAGGCTGTCATTCGAGACTGAGAGCAATGCTTGAAGCCTAGCAATTCTGCCAAAGGTCTCCTAGTTTCGATATCAGTCAAGCACAACTGAAGAAAAACCGAGAATAGGATCACGCAAAGAAAAAAAAAAAAAGAAGAAAACATATCATCAGTGCGCCACAGCATTGACGAATGGCAAAGGCACAGAGCTAATAGTTCTTTAAGCATTGATACACTACTACGTGTTGGCGATATGTCTTGAAGCCTCCTACGTAGAGCAGTGAGCGGAAGGAGGGAGCACGATGACTGCACCCGGAACTCTCTGTTGAGTGTCCAAGATGGGCTACCTAGTCCTCAGGACGAGGGTAGAAATAAGGCACCGAAAAAAGAGCAGGAATGCCAGTGGATGAAACCTAAATGGCAAGCATGGTTGGTGGCGGCCGGCACCCGTAATATATGAGAGAGAAAAAATTGTTTCGCATCGCACTGACCCTGGTCGGACAGGTGCTGTATATGTCGGCTTCCGCAGGGGATCGGACTCCAGAAGGGCGGTGAGAAGCTCTCACTTATGGCCGCGAATGCTCCACCGCTACTGCGCCGCGGGGACAAAAGCGTAGCTGCCGCCTGTATAAAGATAAATTCTCTGCAAAAACATATTTTCGCGTTAGGCGGACAGGCGAGGCGTAAACGACGTGGTGTGCTCTTCTCGGACAAATTTTAAATTTCTGGGAAATGACCCGCTCGAGCGTTGGCGTCGCGTCGTTTCGCGTGTGTGTATAAAGTGCCCACGCTGGTTTGTTTGCTTGTTCCGACGCGTCCTCTTCGGGAGTGTGCCTGCACTTTTCGGTTATATGTACTTTTACTGCGATGTTAAAGGAACTAAAATGACAGTGTCGGTAGACGGCGAACTATGACAACGGCCTAAACTTGCCTTTCAAGAGAACGGGGATATTGTATCTAAACTGCTCTGAATTTTGGTCGTTCAAGACATGAAAACAGACTAAGATGGAAATATGCATATTTGATATCTGGTTACAAAATAAGCAGCCAGCGTAGTCATGATTTTTGTCAACGTGTACGCATGTGCGTGAGGTAGACACTCTTTCGCAATCACTCCGTCTCCCTTTAGCGCATTTGAGACCTAGAAATGAGCACTGCAATAAAGCCAGTTGCTAATCTCGTTTAGTCATTCTGAAAAGAAATCGTTTCAGAGCCCGAAATGATTAGCTCGCCGTTGTTTGTATATGCGTTTAATCATTTGGCTGCAAACGATTTTCTAGAAACTATAGACTATCTATGCATCTTGGGATGCGTAGTAAGCGTACACATTCTTGAGGTTCGTTGCTCTCTGAGTTGTGAAAATAACAGAAAGTGAAATAAAACCACCAATGCCAATTTCTGATATCTGGGGTGGTACTCTAAAGGATTCCAGCATATTAAATTTCATATAAAGCATCGCAGCGTGACGGCAGCATCATGTGACAGCTGCAAGCGGTCATTCACGTAAAGCAACAATCAGCACACCAACGATACCCTTCGATACTAGCCGCACACAACGGATTGGCAATGGTTGCGATACACAACCAATAACGGCGTGGCGCTGGTTGCAAAAGAGCCAATGGCCCCATCCCTACCCATTCACAATGGGAAGCTAGTGCTAAGAAAACACACAGCAGTGTCCAATTCGAAAAGACCAAATGCACCCGGAATTCCAAATAGAGCGATAATCCTTATAGGATACCACCCTGCATAGGCACTGTGTGGGCGATAGCAAAAGCATCCAAGGTTTAGATACCGTTCAAATAGCATATACGCCTCGACTTATTCGATGTGGAGGACTAGCGAATGTTCGAAGGCTCCCGTTTGATATAGCATCAATATTAGAGGTACTAGATGCGCAGTATGCTATATCATTTTATATAGGGCAGCACATGCAACTGCAGCTCTGGAGTCCTAGTTGCTTTAATCACAAGCGGTGTGCACATATGTAGTACACCGCATAATACTGCATTTTTGTATCGAAAATAGAGTGGGCCATCTACACCCTATCTTCGAGCAATCGACTTAGATACGATACAGAATTTCCACTGAAAGACAGATTAGGTGCAGAAAAGCGTGCTGGAAAACATTTTTCCCATAAGGAAGTCCGATTCAATCCGCTAATTTGTGTACTTTGTAGATATTTTTTATTTGTACCGCGTATTTTATGCATTTCCACCTTAGTATAAATGTACAGCTAGAAGCAATATTAAAGGGAACATGGGAGCACGTGGCCTTCGCAATTCGCAAAGCGCTGCCACCAACAGAAAAAAAGAATGAGCGGCGCTATAAGGAGCATGCTCGGAAAGAGCTCCGGAATAAGCTTACTTTGTATGCCCATTTACCGCGGATTCCTCTCACGTGTCGGTGGAAGCGCTTTGCAAAGCGGGAGGCCACGCGCTCCCGTGTTCCATTTCATTTATCTTCTAGTTTTTTACCGAAATAAGCAGTAATCTAGGAAAGAGTAATTGCAACGGTAGCCTAGTGGCTCTATTCACATATCCTTAATTTCCTATAACAGAACTCATATTTCACAAATGCATGACATGGCTCGAGACGCTCATTTTCCTGTGAAACGCAGTTACTGGTTTTTAAGAACAGTTTGCACGCTATTCTTGATAAACACACTGACACTGATGTCTTTTTTCTTGACTGCTTCAAGACATTTGATAAGTTTAACCATAATTCATTATTATTTAAGCTGTCTCTTTTACGTTTAGATTCTAGAGTTCTTATTTGGATTGAGTGCTTTATTACTAACCCACAGGAGTACGTAACACATGACGGCTAAGACTCACACCTAACGAAAGTAACGGCTGGTGTTCCTCAGGATTCTCTTTTAGGACCGTTGCTCTTTCTGATATTTGTAAATCACCTTCCTAATTGATGACAGATAATAAAAATAACTTTTTGGTTTGTGCAAGTGTCATAAATTTTTTAAAAGTATAATTTATTCCTCTTCAGAAAAACCACATTATTAACCCTTGACAGGCATGACGTCGAACGTAAATGTATCCAAGTAAAATCTACCGCTCCCTATTTGGACGTGATGAACTTTTTCGCAATGGTCACGGTGTTTTGTACTCGGGCGTTTACTTCATTTTCTGCCATTTCTTATGCACTCCAGTCTGCTGTGAAGAATAGAACACTTCTAGAGAGAACACATGTAGGCCAGTATGCAATTATATCTTTTCCAAATTATGAGGAACTTGATGCATGCTTTAGAGTAGAGCTTTTCTGTTTCTGCCTTTGTTGCCATTCCAACTTTGTTCATCAGCTAAGGTTGGTGAGAATACTCTTAACTCGCATGCACATTATAACTGAAGAGGTCGAAAGTTAAGCACAGTCTTTACCTCTTCTCCTACGTTGTGTCTCGCAGAGTAGAAGAAGAGTATCCAGGCCATATCATTAGGAGTGTCAAATATTTTATATTTAAATGCAAACATCTTGAAACACCTCCACCTCCAGATACCTGAGCTTGTCTGTATGTGTGTGTGTGTTCCTGTCTGTTTCTCTCTCTGTGCGTGCGTGCGTGCGTGAGTGAGTGAGTGAGTGAGTGAGTGAGTGAGTGAGTGAGTGAGTGAGTGAGTGAGTGAGTGAGTGAGTGAGTGAGTGAGTGAGTGAGTCGGTCGGTCGGTCGGTCGGTCGGTCGGTCGGTCGGTCAGTCAGTCAGTCAGTCTGTCAGTCAGTCAGTCAGTCAGTCAGTCAGTCAGTCAGTCAGTCAGTCAGTCAGCCAGTCAGTCAGTCAGTCAGTCAGTCAGTCAGTCAGTCAGTCAGTCAGTCAGTCAGTCAGTCAGTCACAGTCAGTCAGTCAGTCACAGTCAGTCAGTCAGTCAGTCAGTCAGTCAGTCAGTCAGTCAGTCAGTCAGTCAGTCAGTCAGTCAGTCAGTCAGTCAGTCAGTCAGTGGTTATCCAGCCCCAGTCCTCAGAGATACAACATACGTCCGGATATCAGAGCATGGTGGATAAGTTAAAATAATCAGAAAGCCAGTAAAAATAGGTATAGGGTAGAGGTGTTGTAAAAAAGCGCCACAAAGCCTCGCTCAGCAGCATACGCTGTTGTAAAAGGTTCGGTTTGCTCGACCGCGAGTTGTAGAAACACCCTCCTTACATTGCAGACTCTGTGCCCAATCGCGTAAATTCTTCGCTATTGTTCTCAAAAGCGTTAACTGTCGGGCTAGTTGGTGATCAGTCTAAGAATTCGTCTTATTTACCTTTTGCCCTAAATAAGATGAATTTTAAGGCTATTGATCTCCACTGACGGTTTTCAATTTATAGCAATCTTCTAATATACCTATAGTCAGACGAGTAAGAGGCAGGCAGCAAGTGTCTCACCCCATTTATTATTGGAGTATACCGATGCTGACGCGGAGACTGATTCCACGAAATGGAATTACTTTCTTAAGACAGCGTATCCGTAATTAAGCAGGACATTTTCCTACCTATAATGAATACCCTCTGATAGCTAACCAATGAGACTGAGGAAGCTAGAAAGAAAGCTTTAAGTTATTTTGCGAAACGTAGGTAGCTTACAATAAAAAAAGGCAAATACACTAAAGCCTCTTTACGTGTATGAATGCGACAGCGTCATACTTTGCGAAATGATTTCGAGCCAGGTTTTTGACATATATTTAAGTTCTTTTCGTTGGTACTGTATTTGGTGCGTGCATGTGTTTGCTCGTTCCACGTATAGCCTGGTATGCTACAGTCACGTCTGACAGCCTTATTCGTCGACATGTTTATTTATTTATTTATTTATTTATTTATTTATTTATTTATTTATTTATTTATTTATTTATTTATTTATTTATTTATTTATTTATTTATTTATTTATTTATTTACACATACTGCAGTCATAGAGACCAAGCAGGGGGGCAACATTCAAAAAGCAAAAATAAAATCAAACACTACGCAAATCCAGCGTTCCGGCAACAATAAAAGAAGAAAACCAAACAGAGGGCAATGATATTGTTAAGTTTACACATACAATAAGACACTCTTTTCAAAAGCAGCGGCATCCTGAGCCGAAAAGACATTTGCTGGCAGTGAGTTCCATGTTGTGATTGTTCGGGGAAAAAATGAGTTTTTGAACGTATTTGTGCGTGCAAAGTACGGGGTAAGGTTATGGTTGTGGCTATTGCGTGTCTGTCGTGTAGAACGGGGTATATATAGGGAGCAGCATTAATATTAAATTGACTAGAGTGAAATGAGTACAGAAATTTAAGCCTTGCAAGTGCTCTGCTTCTTTCTAGAGTGGATATGTTCTTCGTAGACATCAGAACGGATGGCGAGATAGAGCTATGGTAAGCGTTAAAAATGAAACGGACTGCTTTTCTTTGGATCATTTCAAGTTTCCTTATATCCTTTTTTAAGTGCGGATCCCATACGACGGAAGCATACTCAAGTTTCGGACGAATTAGTGTGTTGAAGGCAAGTTGTTTAAGTTCAGAGGGAGCGTGTTTTAATTTGTGTCTTAGAAGGCCGAGGTTCCTTGAAGCAGACGAGCAAATGCTATTAATGTGGCTGGACCATGAAAGGCGATTTGTAATGGTGACTCCAAGATATTTGTATTCGCTCACCTGTAGCAGTGGAAGATTGTTTATTGCGTAATTAAAACTGTATGGCGCTTTCTTGTTAGTAACCTGAAGAAGAACCGATTTGTCGCTATTTATTTTCATGGACCAAAGGGTGCACCACTCTAGGACATTATTAAGATTTGACTGCAAGCATTTTTGGTCGGTAGTGCTGCTAATTTTCTTAAACAGAATGCAGTCATCTGCGAATAGTCTAATACTGACTTCGGACGTATTTACGGAGTTAACCAAATCATTGATATAAATAAGGAATAAAAGAGGCCCAAGTACGCTGCCCTGAGGCACACCAGAGGTAACGGGTAAAATACCTGAATGAGATTTTTTAACATCGACGAACTGTTTTCTGTTGGAAAGATAGGTTTTAATCCACCTGACAAGTGCTGTTGGAAGACCAAGATGTTGAAGTTTAAAGATGAGCTTATTGTGCATAACGCGATCAAACGCCTTGCTGAAATCTAAAAAAAATGACGTCAACCTGTCCAGCATTGTCAATCGATGAAGCGAATTCATGCACTGTAGTGACGAGCTGAGTAACCGTAGATAAGCCTCTTCTAAAACCATGTTGAAAGGGAGACAGGATGTTATTTTTTTCCAGAAATGACATAAGATATTTAGATATAACATGCTCCATAAGCTTGCAGGTACCTGAAGTTAGCGATATAGAACGGTAATTGTTAACGTTCAAACGATCACCTTTCTTAAAAATTGGAACAACGCGAGCTAAGCGCCAGTCATCAGGGACAACAGAATCTTTTAATGAAAGTTCGAAGAGGCGAGTTAAAATGTGGGTAGCTGAAAGCAGCTGAAAGCATTCAGTTCAACGCAAATATGTCGCTGGTTCGAATCCTTGGAGGGAGCGAGAAAACCTCCAACTTGACTAGAATATGCGTGCAATATTCGTGGGACACCCCACTGGATCGCTGTACGACAGGCGGTTGCGTCACAAGTTTGGTACGAAAGTCTGAAAAACGGCCGCACTTTGGAGGTCGGCCAGTGGCAAGTGTGTATAGACCAACTATTTGTACAGGATTGTCTTATGTGGCCGTGCCATCAATCGCGAATGGGTCTGGCTGCACCGCAGTAATAAAAGCATCATGCTATCTGCGTCATGCTGCAGCTTGATGAGACATCCGTTCTTTTTTTTTTCATTTTTCTTGCTATGCAGCTGCTAATGAAATGTTTTTGCAGCCTTGATTGGGCACGCGTCATAATTTCGACCATCTGCGGTTCTTCCCCATACACTGACACCGCATCGCGCATGAGTTTTGTTCCGTCCCCAAAAAGACACATCCGCCTCGACCGGTATAGAGTCCGCGTTGTCGGCTCAGCAGTCCAGTGTTTTAACTATAATCCACCGCGGCAGTGCGCTTTTCTCATACTGATAAATTTTACAGGGCTCGATAGTTTATTGCGTCGCTGTGTTATCAGAAACTGGTGATACTTTGAGACGATTAGATGGCATGCCCACCCTCTTACTATACTAAAATTGAATTCCAATGGCAGATCTGGGTCAAATATTTCTGCTTTGTTTGGGGCAGTCGCATTCCAATGGCACAATGGGAGCGCGAATTTTTTGTTCCAGCGGCAGATTGGGATCACATGTGGACCCTGGATCGCTGCTTGGAGCAGCGATATTTGCTCCGCCGAAATCAGAGGATTTGACCGGAAACCCGTATGCCATTTCTTTTGTTTCCGCTTCTGTTCCCTGCTGCAGCCGGCACATCCTCATCGCTACACAGTTGTCCGAACAGCTATAGATAACATGAAAGCTGCGCCGGCTTTCTGACCTTCAAGGAGTCAACTTTCACTCCAACATCCTCGCGGTGAAAGAGCTTGTACGGCAGACTGCAACAAAATTGTCGGATCCTCTAAGCGAACAGGAGCGGACACGCTTAACGCAGTGGAAGGCCATCGCAGCGATGCTGTATAGACGCGCAGTGCAAAAGAACCGGGTAATTTTAGCGCTCTGGCGGTCGCAAAACAAGCTGTTGCAGCAAAAGGCTCGTTTAACATGCTGCGACTGCAGCGCCAATTTTCGGTGCAGTTAGTGACGCCGCAGTGCAATTTCCGCACAGTGCTTTCACATGCAGCGAACCCGAATGCGAATTCAGTGAAAGGTACCCACACGGTTGTTTGAAGTTTCGTAGAAACCGCACACACAGAAGGTGTTTAATTTAAGGCTGAGCTACAAGTACGCGAACACTCACGCGAATGTGAACGCGACGGCGGCACGTGTCGCGCGAGGTGTTCGCGCGAACAGAAATGCACGTGTCGCTTGGCTCGTCGCTCGGATCTGCGGGAATAGAAAATTTCGCTCATTTACCCGGAAGTGCATGCGCGATCAACCAATAGCACGAACGCGAAGCGTACTTCACTGCCGCTCATTTCACTAGTTTTCTTTCTTTTGCAGTGTTTCATTGAGATTGAGCATTACCGAGTAATTTTTTCGCTTTGTACGAACAATAGTGAATGGCCAAGAATTCAAAGAACGTCTAATCGAAACCGAAAAAAACATAATAAGAGGTCACGGCACTATACTCGTATAGTGCAAGTTAACACAAATGTGATAGGATCTGTTGTAAATCTATTTTAATTTGCCCCATGTTATCGCAAAACAATTTCAGTTCTTGCAATCGTTATGACTTTTGTTGCATTTGCCAATAGTTGTGCGGTGTACTATATCAGCAACACTGTCTACACAGAGCGCAGTTATAGCGTCGTCACCGTTTCGTTCGGTTCGCGATGTCGCGTGCATGTATCTTCCCCAGTACGCGACCGAGCGAACTATGGTCGCTTTCACCACGCCGCCTTGTCGCATCGCTCACTTTTGCACCCACATATATCTAGTCTTTATATATTTATGATTATTTTAAATGCTACTCGACAATTCATAAGTATTTACTTAGACGAACAGTCTTTCAACATACAAAAAAGTATGTTGCTGCGCCAGATTATAGTGCCTAGAATATATTGGCTAGTGTGCCGACCGAGGCCTCCCGGGTGGTACCATGAGCGATGAATGCCGGCGGCTGCCGCCAGGAGCGCTGCAAACTGGGTGGGTACCAGCCGCGCTGTTTGCTGCCTACCGCGCTCTCACATCTTCGGCAAGAGGGCTGCTTGCACTGCATTTCAGCTCTAATTAAGTCGCAACAGACCTCAGTTATAACTGCAGCCGCTGACTACAAGTTTCAGGCTGCGTGTTTTGTCTTGACTGGAAGCGGCGAAAGTATTTAACGCTTCTTGCTTGCGAAGGCTTCTGCGAAGTTTGAGCATCTTAGTCCCGGACATCCCGTGCTCACAAACGGAAACCCAGAATTTCTATTCTACAACAATTAAAGCAATTGACAAGCAAAGCAACAATTGATATAAAATATCTTTGTAATCTCTGGAACAAAGTGAAATGCTTCATTTTTATTGATATATGGTTCTTTCTGCGCACTGTACACTTGCTGACAAGTAAACACGTACGCGCAGTTTCATTTATATATTGTATATGCGAACAACACAGGAAACAAAGTCACGCAAGACTCCTCTTATGTATATGTAATAACAAACACAGGCACATGTGGCAAAATTGGAACAGCAGAGCACAAACGAGGAACCTTTACTTACCGCCGGCTAAGGTACATCGCGGCCTGTGATTGCACACAAGGTTTTGCCGAAGTCACCGTCTTTTGAATGAAGAAGCTGACCAATGTTTTTTTTTTCCTCTCTCTCTCTCTCTCTCTCAGGCACACAACATGCACGAGACGCGGCCGGTTCATCGCGAGGAAGCTCGTTGGTAATGCCGCGCTTACGGTGAAACATGCGCCTAATATATAACTGCATCCATGTGACATATGCGTAGCGCAAAAGGACAATCGAGGGACACAGAAAAGGTACACAACACAGGTGCTGTCTGTAGCGCCTGATTGTGTACACTCTGTGCCGCACACTGTCATGGAGCACCGTTACCGACTCGCCCAAGTTTCCATCCTTGTGAATATAACTGCATGCTCTAAAAATGGTTTTCGCCAACAAAAGCAGTTGCCGTTTACCTTCCGTCATTTCTTGCTTCGTTCCCATTGTACAGAATGCGTACTTACGTAGCATCAGATAGCGCAGTAATACGTACGCTCCTTGTTCTAGCGGTAGCCCCGTTTGCCAAAAAAGCAAGTCTTCTCTGTGCACCACCGCTTTCTCTTTGGCATTTTTCTCTGCACTTTCGTGAGAGGCACTGGGGATACAACAATCGGGAACCGCGCTTCACCACTGGCGACACAGTAAAAAAAGAAGGGATACAGGCGAGCACTGAACGCGCGCACAAAACGCGAAAAAAAAAAACGATGCAATCGTCGCCGAGCAGGTAGAAGTGCGGAACGACTCGCATGAGCAAACACCTACACCGTAAATAAACTGCTGCACCTTCGTGAAAGCAAAAGACGCGCAGAAGCAGGTTTAACACGCACGCACAACACCAACAGATTGCCGTATTCTGAAGCGAGAAAAACTGCGTCGTCTGCTCAGGTGGTACCCTCCCGACAAGCAGCGCCCTCTGCCGCTAACAATTGGCTTTCATTGCAAATAGCGACACCCTCGCCCATAGGGAAGCGTGGGCGCTCGGCACACTAGCCAGTATATTCTAGGCACTGTAGCCAGATAGAACCATTCGGACGTGAAAATAACGCCGGCTGCCTAGGCGTCGATATAGCTCTGCTCTGCCGCGTCAGCTCGTTTCACGTCCCCGGACGTCACATGACGACGCGACGCTGTTCGGATCCCAATTGGTCAATCGTAGAACGATCGCACCGACACTGCGAGTGAATCTCGACTGGTGGGAACCTCTTCTGCAACTGAAGCGACGTGAATTGCCGTCTCGCAGGGCAAAATTATGTGTAACGGGCCTAAGACGGCATAACTTATCTGTTGTAAGATTTTGTTTTATGTTATCCTTACAAAGCGCGCCACGTGAGCCAAATTTATGGTTCAAACGTTGTTTCTGTACTCTGCGGCGGCAGCAAGACGACTAAACTCCGTAGCCAGCCTTTGCAACGTAGACATTCGAAGCCTATTTTTTGCCACTCAGATCGCATAAATGAGAGCAGTGTTTCTAAGCATTCGTTACGCATTTGCATTATAACGAGTGAGTTCTGAATTGCCGCAGAGAGGAAAAACTTGCATCTACTTCGTATCAGATGCCGTCGCTCTGCGCTCGGCGTCGGCAGCTTTTTCAAACGGCACTTCGGCTACTTCAAAGCCAAATGTTGGCTTCGATTCAAGATTTGATTATGCTTTATCAGCAACACGCACATACATGCCATTAAATATGGTTGTTATGACAACCGCCGCAAAACTGTGCTCGCAAGTTCACAGCAGACCGAAGGCGGAGGCTGCCATTGCAGAGGACGGATCCACGAGAACCAGTTCTGTGCGCTGATTGGCTTACGTACACCAGGGAGCATGCATACTTCTGCGGAAGCGAACACATTTCAATGGCAAATATGGAGGAAGTGATCTACGCTGAAGCGATGCGCTTCGTTTGGGACCCGACCAAGTGATCGAGATCTGACATCGGAATTCAGCATGAGTGTATTGAGTCCAGCATATAAAAGCTTACTATACGACAGAATGGCATGACGAGACCTAAACCAATTGGCTCCTCAAGAGAGATAGAAACGTATTTAATGAAAGAAAGGTGGAGAGTTCCTTCTGTGGTAAAAAACCCTGGTCTGCTACTCTATACTGGGGAAGGGTGAAAAGGAAAATAAAGGAAAATTAAGGCTCATCAAGTAAAATCTGTGCCTAAGCTATTGCGCACACTGCCCTCAAGGTGCATTTGAGCGCTGTTACTCTTTCGCCTCACTACGGTCTTTTGAAATCAGTCCAAATAAATAATACGATCTGCCGAAACTCGTGTGCAGTGCACAGTATGGCAGCAATGCAGTTATATTCAGCTATCTAGCTGCCGGTCATGGCCGGCAGCCAGATATCATCTTTAAAAATATGCACTGTAGGCAGAAGTCGCATCTTTGATAAATTTTTTATGTTTTATGGTCCTTGCGTTTAACGCATTTCATACAAACCCGGAAGAAAGGTTTCCACCGAAAAGCCGTTCTTCAAATGCTTACATAGACTCATACTTTCGAACTTTCTTCCTCTTTCTGATACTTTCCAAAACTTTCGTTCATGTTCATCTCGGCCATCCCACGAAGAAAGACATTTAGCGTTCGGCTCGTACTCCCATGCACCCAAACACACACACAGACACGCACCTTTTCCATTACCGTCATTGCCGCGGTCCAGGCAAAATAGGTTTTCGTACACTCCCCCCCCCCCCCCCCCCCCGGAACAAACACCCCCACTGCGGCTTTCTTCCGTTTTCGGAGAGTCACAGAGCCGTTGAGGTCCAAACTCAGCACTTTTGCCGCCCTGCACAGGGCCTTGTTGCTTCAGGAAAGAGCGGAAGGCAACCGCAGAGCGTGGGGAGAGGCCGATTGACCCGGCTTCAGCGTGAAAGTGACTGATTAGAAAAGGTGAATGAAAGAAAGTTAAGCAATCACAACAGAAAAAATCGAATATATGAAAGAGAAAAGAAAACCGGAGCACTACGCGCCTCTGTATGCACACCAAGCTCCCAGTGAGGCTTTCCCCTTCACGAGTGCGCATCTGCTCCATAGGAAGTGGCGGTGTAAGCCAGCGACGGAATGAGAGCGAGGTGAGTGAGCGAACCCGCGGCCGTCAAAAAGCGGCGCCCCAACTGCTGCTGCCACTGAGGCCCGTGTTGACTGTCAGTCTTCGGAAGCTGATACGACAGCTCTAACTCTCACGCACCCGCTGTTCCGGTTGCAGTGCCTGCCCAGGGTTTCCAGCCCTCGGCCGCAGCTCTTCCGCTCCCCGCCAGTAGGGCTGCAGCGGCATTATTCATTTTAGCGAGCTGTCAGTGCCTTTCCTGTTTTTGTGCGTCGGTCTCGCTTTATGAGCACAAAATGTGTGGGTGCAATATATATATATATAAAATCCCGCTTTCCGTTTCCGCTGTTGTGGGCTTTCAGCAGCCACCAAGGTAGGCCTATTTTTTTATCACGTGGCTCAGTTAGTTTCGTTCGTACTTTCGCCAAGAAGATCGTGGAAAATGGCAACACGGTGAGGGGGCGTGTCTTTCCAGCTTTGCATTTAAGGGTACGATGAGACAGCGTTAATGGCTTCTGTCTGCGGCTCTATTTTTGGATCTTCGCTTGCGTGCACGCATTTTGACACTCGCTTAATTCCCTAAACCTTTCATTTGCTTATCTGTTATCTCACGCACACTCATTAGCATGCAGCCGTAAGCTAGCACATTATCTGAAAAACCATCTGACATAGATATTAAGGCCCGCTTCCACAAAGCCGCACTAGCACCTGCGGAGCATGTCTTATTCTGGACCCAAGAATCCCGGCATCGGTTCCCGCCCCACCCTCGAGCTTCAAAGCAGCCACCCAAGTTGACACCTCCTTTTAAGTAACTGAGCCGCAGCAGGCGTTCGCGTGATGGCACAGAACCCCCACCATCTGTGCCCTCCGATGCCACCTGCCAAGAGTGTCCTCGTACTTTTTCGGTTACAGCGCCGCCAACCAAATGCCCACGCCAGAGCCTGTGCCGCATTTTCTGCACACTTCCTCTGTGCACGGCACTTAGCACTGGAGAATTAAAGGGCATATGTGCTAGGGATTTACCTTATAACAGCACCATTAACATCTGGCGCTGTAAAATGTAAACTATAAGGTCGGGCTTCAGTTGTTGCACAAACACCTTAAGAAGGTTAGAAGGGCGGGAAAAAGATGGCTACAGTATGGAAGAGAACAGAACAAGGATTTCAGTTTTTGCCTACGCACAAGTATGTAGATATTTTAATGGTTAGGTGAAATTTCAGTTGTTTGTCTAAAATTATACATGTAAAAAATGATATGGTTGAAAGTGTACCGTAGAGAAATTGCGACTCTGCACAATCAATCAATCAATCAATTAAATAATAAATAATTAATTAATTATTAATTAATTAATTAATTAATTTCACATTGTAAGCTGGGGAGGGTGCGAAAAGCATAAATTATACACTGCGTGACGGGTCTGACCACCCCTACAAGTGAGCAGTAGGCACAAAAAAAAAAAAACCACTGATAAAAAAGGAATACAAGTGCACTTGAAAAACAAGGTTGACCGAAAGAGATATCTTGTAATTGGCAGCAATAATGAACGCTAAATACAGTGAGGCTATAACGTAGAGTGACACAGTACATTCAAAACACTTGAAATCACTGTAGCATAGATCGTCGAATAAAGCTTTTCCTGATGGCAGGCAAAAACATAATGTCTACTTCGTCACTGAATGAGGCATATAGTAATTTTGGCACAATAAAGCGCAGCCTAAAGCCCATGTTAGTTCTGCAGTTTGGTAATGAAAACCTACTCTGCAATCTGATGTCGTATGATGAGTGGAGACATCTAATTTGAACAATTTGAGAAATAAATAAATCACCTTTTTATAATTATTTTATAAAAACATGTAAATCTGTAGTCAGACATTTTGTTGACAGGTACAACATTAAATATAGGTAAATGCGTCTAATAAGTTAATCATCCGACCAGTTCACAATTGCACGAAGCATTTTCTTTTGCAATATTTGCAGTTTCAGTACGGTAAATGCCGTTGTATTGCCCTAGGGAAGGGGACAATAGCTTAGATGGGGATATAGAAAGGCATACTACAGAGTAATTCTAGTTTTTATAGGTAAATTGTGCCGGTTACGCGAAGTAATTTAGACAGTTGTAGATAGTGTCGATGCAAGGTTATTAACATGGGAATCCCATGTCATCATATTGCTGAACGTTATCGAAAACACCAGAAAGCGCCATGTTTATTTTTCTGCAGCCAGTTTGGTTAATGTACTGCAAATTCGGAATAATTAATATTAGTGTTTCCAATCTAGCACCAGTACGCGTCGCGTCCGGGATAGTTTTCTGTGAGAGGTTATTTGAATTGAGACGTTGTACAAATTACGGATTTTAGATGCTTAGGAACAACCCTGCCAGGACTACTAAATGAATACATCAGACCAGAAGGCGCTGCTTTCTTTAACTTAATTGCATATTCCCAGTATGCCGCAAGCATTTCATAAGCAAACACCATGTCAAGACATTTTGTCACTGCTTCATAATGACAATGTTAAGCATCGGACGTGATATTAGGGGCTTTTCACTGTGTCAGTCCTTCGGAAATATTGCTGTTTTGTTATTTTTTTAATGCTCTTGACTGTTTAAAGATAGAAAGGGACCATCACTTTCTACAAGACGTAATGTAGCGCGGCTTCTCTTCTTGGCGCCTTTCTCAATATGTATTTCATATAGCGAAGAACAAATAAGATGAACTAATGAATGCAGATACTAATATGTAAGAGAAAATTTTCAAAGTATCACGTCACAAGGAAATTCGGGTAGTACAAGTGTTCCAGCGTTTTTGTCCTTTATGCTCTTTGCAATCATGCATGCATTCCAAAAGAGCCAGAGATAACACTTTTTAAGCTATGATGGCATATTTGTATTCTTCAGTTCAAGAGGCACCGCCGTACCCCAGGATTGAGATTACGCCTAAAAAATGTTGAAAAATGTGTTGAAAAAAACAAACACCTGATTCCGTGTCATCATTTTGAAGCAACCGTTTTTTTTTTTTTTTTTGTATCGCTGCATGGGAAGTGTCATATGATTTCGCTTCCCATATCGCATTTATCTACTCGTCAAGTTGGCGATTAGTTTGCGATGGGGCGTCGCACCGATGATACCTCAAGTGGTATGCCGTTGACTGCAGGTGTCACTGAGAACTTGGACAAATATTGCGCCTTTTTTCTTAAAATGAATTTCAACAACAAAGTATAAAACGAATAGCAAATTTAAAAGGCGGTCTTAAAGGCTTATTGTGTCTATTCTTAGTGCAAACATGAGTGTCCCCTTAATGATTTTTTCAACGTACTCAGTTGTTCTTACATGTCACAATTAATTTTCCGTTATTTCACATTCCCTCATTGTCAAAGCATGATTTTCATGCTACCAGCGGCTTTTATAGGATATGTACTGCGATGTGTGAGGTCTGAGACGTATTCAGTCACATAAGGAGGATTAGCCTCAAAGCAAGAGCTTCAAATTTCACTTCTCTCCCGATTAACCTGGACCACTCTAACTACAGAATACAAAATTTATTTACAGCTATACACAATTTGCAGCACAACGTCTTCTCTGTCAGAGTGCGGCCTTACTTCTCGGCACCCGTGTCCAGTCTCTCACTGCAGGGGAAGACCGTAAATTTGTCGACCCTCGAGTTGCATGCTCAGCTGTGGGCCCACATCTTCCGTCCATTGCCTGGTCGGTTCCGCTTAACGTCGAAGATCCTGTCGGCTGCGTCAGTCAAGCAGCTCCCTTGTTCCGCCCCTCTCGCATACTCCGACGATGCCCGACCACACTTTCCAAGTACAGATTACAAGGAATTTATCTGCACTATTGCGCGCATTTCATCCCCCTTCCTGCCACCCTTCCAACGCCGGTCCACCGGTCCCAACTGCTGCTTCGCTACCCCCGCTTCGGAAATGTCTTTCGTCCGTCAACACTTGGCAGGATGCGCGGCATACTCACAAACACACAAGGGCCGACCGTACGTTCTGCCGGTGCTTGGGGTCAAGCGCGCACGACAACAACTTTTGTTTCGCAGTTGCATGACATGACGCCGATGAAAAATTGGAGCCGGAAGATTTTTCATTATGGTGCTACAACACACAGATCCTTATTTCTCTTCTTTTTTTCGGGAAATTATATGACATAACACGACCTTTACCCGCTGGAATTATATGACATAATATTGTTACGATGCGGCAAGCTAATGAAGAAAGACGACACAACAGGGAGAAGAAGCTGGATGACCGTGAGGTGACGTTTCATGAATTGTTAGCGGGCCTAGCGCGAGGTCTCCTGCCCGCGCCACTACCCGCTTCTTCTTCGTTGCTAGTCTGTAACAATATGACCTTTCCCCGCCCAGCACTAATGTAATAACTTTGAGTAAAATAGTCCCTTTGCACCCTCTTTCCCTTCACAGGTCCGGCTGCTGCGTCATCTGTGTCTGAGTTAAAAAGACTCCAGGCACAAACGACAGCAGAAAGCGGCAGTAGCCTCAGCGCTACCTATGTAGCGTGTAGTGCGCAAGCAGATGCTGCAGGCACACTCCTTAGTTTATGCGCGGGCAGCTGGGCTGGGCACGAAGACAGGAAGACTTGTGACGCCATTCTTCTGAGTAGCAATAGTTTCAGGCCCTGCCGCCAGGTGCACCAGCTAAATATGAAAATGAGAGAAAAAGAAGAGAATTCTGAGTACTTTGTGAAAGAAACGATGGGATTTTAGACAGCTTAAGAACTCCAGTTTTCGTTGCATTGCAGAAGTAGATCCCCTAAACTTTATTTCCATATCTCTTTAAAGAGAGATGAGCAGATGATACATCCATATAAATGACGTCAGGTTCCTGGTCTGCGCTCTCTGCTGCGGTCAAATAATGGTTTCTCTTGTAAGGCGTGATTTACGAATGGTTACCTTCCCCCCAGACATTGATATTGTGAAGGTCTGCCTTTTAGGTTGGACGTTCGCCTAGACACATCTATAATGGATTGAAACATCGAGGCCTAATCGGCATAATTAATCAAACAAGACTGGTTGGTCAGTCAGATTTCAGTCATCAACGCACAAAAAATATACTACAGGTCCTTAAACGAGTACCTCTGAACCGCTATGATGCACTATAATTATTAGCCTTCCGCTGGTGGGGCGCAGTGGTTACGGCGGTATACTACTGCTCTCAAGGATGCGGGATTGAATCCATGCCTGCGTGGCCGCTTTTCAATGGCGGCGAAAAGCGAGGCTCCTGTGTGCTGTGCGATGTCAGTGAACGTTAAAGAGCCCAAGATGGTAGAAATTTTCGGCGTCCTCCACTACGGCGTCTCTCATAGCCTGAGTCGCTTTGGGACGTTAAACCCCACGAACAATCCAACCAATTATTAGTCCGAATAGGTGATAGCGAAGAGAATTATTTTTAGTGCTGGGGAGATAGTGATAGATTACATGAAACACAGAAGCACAACCGCATAAAAGTTGAAGAGTTAAGGAAAAATACAATACGCTTTTGTCAAGCGGTTTTCCTCAATCAATAAAATCGGCAGCACCCAAAACAAAAGAGGACAAAAGAAAGCACAATGAAGCCAGCGCTTAAATGCTATACTAAACTCTACCCGTAGAAAGCCTGCGGAGTTGTCAGCCTAAATACGAATTGATTGAATGCCAAAAGCGGGAATATTACCATGTGTTTATCAGACCAGCTATCAAACACAATTCCAGGTGATTTACCGAAGCGGAGCAGTTTAGCTTTAGAACGACAAAGAACGACAGCTATAATATTACGGTCACCTCTTTTTAAAGGAGTATCATTTTCCCCCGTTTTATGTGATTAAAGAAACTCACAATTGTTATTGCAGTGAACCAGTAAAGGTTTAATGCAGTTAGGATTCAATTTCATTCTGGCATTAACAGTGCCATTTCATCATGGACGGGTATTTTTCGCTGTTTAAAAAAGTGCGCGGAACAACAACACCGGAAGAACTACAAAAAGAATCCACTATTCTCTGCGACATGTATATTACATGACTGGCCCCAATTCTTGCTCCTATGAGCTCACATTTGTTTATTTCAATAATTAGCTGGTTTTCCTTTACACTGATTATAGAGAAAAGGAACGAGAGAGTATACTATGGTTAAATGATTCAGACCTTGCCTGGATAAATGAGACATGAGGTAGCGTAAAAATATATTGTAGAAATATCTTTGGATTGTTAGCAGACCGATTGCATCCGCAGTTGCGCAGCGATTCAGCCGCCTCGATGCACTCTGGGAGTTGCGGCACTCGGGTGCGTGGCCGCGTAGGCACGGGGCGTCCGTACGCACGAGAGCCGGCCCGACTCAGCGTCACCACTCGATATTTCTTCGCGTTCATGGATAATTTCCGACGCAGGTTAGCTCACCTGAGGGGAATCATGTGCGGCTACAGCTGCGAGAAGCAGAAGACCCTAGATTTTCGGTGTTCGTGACAAGAAATACAAGGTCACCCCTCCGCCCCAAAGATCGCAGAAAGTGGTCATGGGCGGCCGCTAATTTTTAAACTTCTGTTGAGCGCGTTTAGCCGTCTTGCCTCCTTTGATCTGTTTGTAATTTGCAAACGGTAAATTTCCATGATCTCAGCATGTGAAATGATCTAACGCGCCGTTAATGCTTGAGGCACGCGCTCATATGTCCGAATAAGGAACCATCCGTTCAATCTTCGTCCTCAGTGCTGCGAATCATAAATGTATTTCCCGCGACAGGCGGCTCCAAAACCCGGTGGAAACTACTACATTCAATATTTGCACCCAAGAGTTATATCTACTTTTTTATCATCATTATCATCGTCATCATCATCATTTATTTTCAACATGTCGTTGGGGGTTCCCAAACGAAAAAGCTGTTGAGAAACAGCTTGAGGGTGCTTGGGGCCCGTACAATGCAGCAGCATACAAAGCATATCTGTGAATTAGCACTAAGACAAAAATCGCAATTTTTTTTAGTGTCAAGGTTACAAGCAAAACGTACACAGATCACAAATATCGCTAAAGAGCAGAAAAGTCAGCATCAAGAAAATTTCACTATGAACAAATCAGCATCAAAAAAGTTGATTTGGCTTGTAAACTATGTAAACGGTATAGTTAACCTATTAAAAAGCACTTTTTTTATCTTTTGGCTAGAAACATGAGACTACATTTTCAGCAACATCGCGACTGCTTTCTTTATAGGCTTAAATGGTAAAAGTACGGCTTCCTTTCTCACTATAAACTGTTGGATGCTGGCAGTTTCCCTTGCCAGAAAACGTTGTCTACTTCATCGTTGTGTGCCGTAAACAATGCGTACGATTGTCTTTTCGTACCGCTGGTTATCGGCTTTGTTACAGCACTTCTACCAATGAATCCATTCATGTCCTGTAATTCACTCGGATTATATTTGCGAGCTGTTCATAGCTTTAGCAGCATTACGTCTTGCTTTGCAGCGTTTAGTCTGCATTTGGATCGAATAGTTAAGATAGAAATCGCCATGTTTTTCTCTTTAGTTTTTCTGTTTACATATAATTATGTTTAGTTGACTGAACAGGTATCCAATCTCTGCGTTCTGCAGGAGCAACATCAGCGTGGTAGGAGCAAACTCGGCCAGCTCAAAGAAAGAAGTTTTGGCGCAAGCATCCCTGTACTAGTTCACTTCATCTCAGAATACAGCTTTTTCAACTGACGAAAGCCCTGAAGCCACTCTTCCCTAAACTTCTTCGCATAATTGGAGCGGTCAGGAAATTCCGTGGCCAATTTCGTTTTCAGCGGCTGTCAAGTGTAGAACCGCTTGTAGCATCTAGCGAATTTTAGGCGGATTTCGATGCCATATCTACATATTGTTACGGAGCCGCAAGCCGATGAACACAACAGAACATATAGATGTCCGATGACAATGAGACGAATTTAATGAATGCCGGTGGGCCTAGCGTGAGCACTCCTGCCCGCGCGCCACTGCCCGCTTCTTCTTCGTCCGTAACAATAAGATGACATTTAATGAATGTTGGTGGGCCTAGCGTGAGCGCGCCTGCCTACGCCAGTGCCCACTTCTTCTTACCCGTCAGTAACACTACCCGGGGACACCAAGCGATCGTCCCGATCTGTGCACGAAGGAGTCAAAGTTGATCAGACTTATACCATGACGATGATTGTGCATTGATTGGTGAAGACAGAAGAGAAGGAAAGTAACGGCTTGCCGCCACGATGACCGATGAAGCCTGGCCCAGGAAAGTTTCGGTGGATAGGTCGCCAGGATATGACGGCTGAGTTGCATCAAATGTCACAGGCAGCAGCGATGTTTTCACATGTGTCGTTGTATCAGGTCGGTAGGTTTGTGTCGTCGGTTTGTCAGGTCGGTCGGATCTTTTGGCCGGGTCTGTCGTTCGCTGTGCCTTATGATGTGTCTGGTCACTGGGATCTTGAAAAACAGGCTACTTGTCGTTAATCGTGTCTTGTGGTAAGGGCGGGGGACTGGGCGGGGGGAAGAACGTCGAGGTCAGGTGGAGTCTGGTAGGCCGGGAAACAGCCAGCAGATGCTTCCCAGGAAGCTGTTGCCGACGATAGAAGCAGTGGGCGCCGAAGATCAGGGCCAGGATGAGGTGAGATGAACGCACCCTACACCTCCACCACAATGTTACGAGGCGGCAAGCCGATGAAGAAAGGATACAGGGCATGACCGATGACAATGGTAGATGACATTTAATGAATGTTGGCGGGCCTATCGCGAGAGTGCCTGCCCACGCCAATACCCTCTTCTTCTTCCTCGTCCGTAACAATAGAAGTTATATGTTTTATTTGCAGAATTGGAGCTCGTCCTCTAAATAGTACAACCGTGAAAGATTTTTCTTTCAAAAAGGTAACATTGGGTATGTTATAAAACCTCCAAATGTCACCGTGCAGTTTTCGGGCGAAACTCGTGAGGCGCTCGAGATGCGGTAGCTTAGCGCGTAGTTTCTGGTTCCCGTGGTAAGAAAACTGCAACGCGTTGCTCGGCGTGCAAGGCTGCATATGTGAGCAAAACGCGGAGAAGTGCTCATATTACGAGTGCGCTGTCTACGCGTGAATCGTATATGAGTGAAAAAGTACTAAAAGCGAGCTTTTGAAGGTTTGTGGCGAAGGCTCCATAGGCGCCCCTAGGTTGAAAACATGGCGGCTCATGAGCACTTTACCGCCCTCTTGAAAATTGACGGGCCCAACTGAATGATCGACTGATTGATTGACTTATTGATTAAAACTTTATTTTTGACCGATTTAGGAGGCCCCCTACTCCCTGCTCCTCGCACTCAGGCCACTAAAGTTTGTGACGTTGAATGACGTAAGGGCGACATGAAATCTTGGCGTGAATTATAAAAGTAGCATTTTTCTGACTGCACCCAGCCGTATTTTCAAGGCCGTCTTTCTGAAGCGAGTCTTTCTGCGCTCGTCAGCCTTTTTCATTCATATGTGCTCGAATCCTGCTGTGCAAGTGGAGTTGACAATAATACGCGGCAGATACGACCGGACAGAAGAAAGGATCAAATCACTATCTGTTCTAAAGAACACCTCAGGATTATTGTTACAACATGACCTGTAAACAGCTGGCGTAACCACACAATGTGCAATACAGTGTCAAACATGTACAGTACGAAAACACTATGTGCTTTACTATATAACCCGAGAAACACAATTATAAACATACGAACACACTGCGCAACAAAACCAGCACCGATGAACATGTGTAAGTGAGCAATGCGCATCAGTAAACCGTGATACACATGCAAACAGTGCAAAACCGCGATGGTGCAGTGGTTAGATGCCCGACTACTGTGCCGGAGTGCCCGGGTTCGATTCCGACCGCCGACTGCTGCGTTCCGATGGAGGTGAAACGGAGTGGCGTCCATGTGCTGTGCGATGTCAGTGCACTTTAAAGAACCCTAGTTGGTGGAAAGTTCCGGACTCCTCCGCTACGGCGTCTTTCATAGCCTGAGTCACTTTGGGATGTGAAACCCTGCAAACCAAATCAGCCAACATGCAAACAGGAGCTCAAGTGTGAAAGTCCCCCGGGAACAAAGCGTTATGCCCATGGTACCCTCCTCACTGTTGCACGTTGTATCAGGCACGTACACGCGACGACCTCAGCTTTATGATTACCACATGCTTTGAAGGAAATGAAAAGCGTACCACAATGGCGCAGCAAGATTTAGCCCAGGCCGCCCGTAAAACAGGAATACGACGGACTTACAAAACTGGGAAGAATTCTACCCAATAGCAACGATTGAGAGGCAACTTACATGGAAAAGAAAAACTACGAAGGAGACACAATTTTGCGACGAGCTAACTTCTTCGTGGAGCCCTATCACAGACAGCGTAAAGGCAGCGATAAAAAAACTGCTTTGTTGCCTCCTTCGCTAGCACTTAACAAGGCGTGTGAACTATCACCAAGACCGATAGAGAGGGCGCAACAAATGTATTGCAAAATAAAAGAAAATTAAGTCTTTAATAAAATAGTTTCTTCTTTCATAAAAGCACGCAAAAATATTTATTATTCTTATGGTGTTGCGTAGCCATTTATTTGCAGATTTATATTTTATTATTGAATGTTCGCCCCCCCCCCCCCCCCTGACTTTGGCTGGGCAGCAGTCGCTCTAAACTGCCTTTGCGCTTATCTTTTGCTACCAGTGCACTTTTCCGCGATCGACCTACCCAAAAAAGTATCTCGCGCTCGATGACTATCGCTTCGCGGCGCTGGCGGAAGTCTAAGCCACGCTTCTCGTCATTCGCATCAAGTCTGTGGGCGCATGTAAGCTACGTTACGTCAGGTACCGTCAAGCACACTGGCAGAGCATGGGGATTACCTTTGTGAAATCTGTATTACAAAATAAAAAAAACAGCAACCTCTTAAAAAGATGCTTCTTCTTTGCATAAAACGACAAAGCAGGCTGGCAAAGCAGGCTGCCAGTTCTTTTTCCTCTACCTCTATTCCTTCTTCACTTGTGTCCGAATCACTAGAGAGCCTCCTCGGATGGAGCTAGCCGTTAAGCACTGGACAAGCGGCCTTGCACCATATAGGGCGGCGGGTGTCTTTACACCACGAGACCTTACGACATGGGCGAGCTGGCAGAAGCTGCCAAATCGGGCAGCTCCTTTGACATGTGAAGGTTAACTCGATATAGGATTGAAAGCTAAACTTGGCAGCGTTTCTCTATTTCACAAAATTTCGACAGTTCACTTGACTGGCCGTCCTACGTTGTGCCATTAGCCCGCCTATCTAATCGCACTCATCATCATTTCCAATTTTTTTTTTCGCCAACGTGTCGCTACTGTCACTTTTGCAACTTCATTTTATCCCGCA
Source organism: Amblyomma maculatum (assembly GCF_055883805.1). Classification (NCBI taxonomy): domain Eukaryota; kingdom Metazoa; phylum Arthropoda; class Arachnida; order Ixodida; family Ixodidae; genus Amblyomma; species Amblyomma maculatum. The sequence continues at coordinate 22,885,553 of NC_139349.1, read as the reverse complement.
CCATTCCAAACATGAACGACTAACCTAATGGCATGTGGCCACAATATGCTTGTATCACTTCACTGATAATCTTAAATCTTAGGAGCCGTTTTTCATTGGGTTTATACTTGCCGACCATAATATTTGCGCCTTACGCTTATGCATTGCCTTTCAGTGGGATTTTAAGAATGCAAAAATTACAAAATTATGGATACCAATAACTGATAGAAATAAATACATCCGGGGACTATGGCTATCTAGTCAGGCGAGGTTACTACCAAGTCTTGGATGCATATTCATAAGGCTTGATTTAATCGGGGCTTAATGTCTATGGCTGGTAAACTTCATATTCCCTTATGACTCTATGCTAATGAATATGAACTAGATAATATAGACACAAATGAAGCCAATAGGGATTAAACGGGTATTAAAATGCGTGTACGGGAACGAAGAACCTCAAGGGGAGCCGCAGGGAGGATTTATTAAAGCGTGTCACAGCCTTATAGTAAGGCATTGTCCATACTTCAAAATTTATGGCGAACGACGCCAGGATTTCAAGAGGCTTCTAATAGCATCACATTAGAAAATCATCAGCATGCTATATGGATCACTGCAGCGTAAAGGAGTACGTGTGAATGAATATATTTTAGGTCCCCCTCTCCCCCCCCCCCCCCGCCCCTTCTCCGGTGCCAAAGATAACCATGTTTATCTCTGGGTTGTAAAACACTACATGCTACTTTCCCTTTTTTTGAATTCCAGGGTCATTTTTCTCATTGAGTAATCATATGCGATGAGCTCAGCGTAGAAGCATAAGCATTGTATTAATACTACACTGTCCTTAAACGCGAACAAGGCTATGTAACCAAATGCGGATCTGCGTCGGCATCGCTACGCCTAATATCCTAATCAACGACATGCTGTAAAAAATATGGGTCATAGATGTATTGACATCACCAGTTGTTTTCATCTCCAGGCCAGCAACAAACATGATATGAAGCGGCTACTTACGCACCGGTTTCTCATTAGAGTAATGCTCGCGGAAGATGCATCAGTGCGTCTACTTTCCTTGTATACCACATACGCGATGCCCTCGACTACATCACATAGGACGTCCCGCAAACAAGCCGCAGCTCTCTTAACAGAAATCAATCTCGCCGACATGATTGCAGATGAGCTGTTTTAGTTAGGCCAGCCGCCGTGGCAGCCAATTTTCTAGGAACAAGTAGGCCGAGACGCTCGGCAACTGTCGCAGCAACAGCCACGGCAGCCAAACGTCCCCTTTTTCTCGCGCTCTGGCCACTCGGGCCACTAGTTCGTGTCCAGTGCGCGAACCTGGCGTGTCGGCCATGGGTCGGGAATCACGACCGGATATTGGAAACGCTCCCCGGCGGCATAATGCGTCGATGATCAGATGAGATAGCCGCTTTAAGCTTGGGACGTGTACGGCCCGAAAAGCAGTGGGCGAGACTGCGAAGCCTCAACGCGCGAATGAGGCCCTCCCTGCCCTCGGTGCCTCGGGTCGCCAGGAAGAAGAGGTATGCTCCAGCACAGAGGGGACGTGCTGCGATAGGGCACGGTCGCTTCCGTGAGCTGCGTCTCGAAGTGCGAACTGATACACCTTCAAGATGAATGGCCAGTTTACTTACTTTAGAATGTCTTCAAGAGCTCATCAATGGAACTCGCCAAGCTTCAGTAAAATCTTCGCAATGTCTTGTAAGCCCCATATTTAACCGGTCGTCGTGTGGGGAAGCGCCAATAGAGATCTTTTCGTTGTTGTCATCTTGTTGACCATTCGTGCATTCCGTACTCTAGCGTATGAACAGTAATCTGCCGCCTCTAAATTCCAGTCGTACGAACCTGCTTAAGTCCACTAGTACTACGTCAGTGCTCAGGAAGGTACAGTTTCTGAATGATGCACACTTCCTACTCATAGTGGCGAAAGCCAAGGATACAACCTTACACATCAAGAGTAGTACGCTGCATGGCCAAGCTTTGCCTACGTCACTACAGTAGAAGTCCTTGAAGGACATGCCAGTGTTTATGAGCATTGAGCGTGAAGAAAAACGCCGGTTGCATGAATTACACCGGAATAAAGGATACAATTTAATGTCAGTTATAGAAAATAAGTTAGTTACGTTTCTGCGCCCAAAGCTGTTTTTGTTTTAGCTTTTATCAATCTCTTGAAGATGTCTTCAGTCTATTTGGTTGCTACATCTAGACCCCATTAAACATCTGCTAGCTTACGACCTCAGTACGGCAAAACACGTTAATAGAGCCAAGAGCTAAGTTCGTAAATCGATACCGACAAGTGATTAAAGTGCGTTAGATTGAAGAGAGTTAGCGAGATGCAAAATAAAGCGGCGTTTCTCGCTACTTTGCAGCACAGGCTTGATTAAGCACAAAAAAGAGTCCGAAATGTTGAAGCCGATTTATAGTTTTATGAACAGCGTTCGTGTCTGTACCCCTTGTTTTTACGCGGTCCTCAATTCTCGACAAAATTACAAATGGAACAGGGTACATTAAGCCGTGCACCGCTTTTCTCGTACCATAAAGCCTGACTCAAGTGATCTCGTTGCGAAGAAAACAACAGCGCTACGTAAAGGCGAATTCAATCGCCAATGTGGGAATAAATACGAAAGTTATGTCACAAGTTATAGTACCCTGGTAGACTTCTGTCAAGACTAAGAAGGAATGACCTTCATAAAAGGCATGCCCAGAAACTCTCTATGCCCCGTGCGATAGCTTATCTTTCACCGAGGGATCGCAGTGTGTGCACACAACACGGCTTTAGGCGCTCCGAGCTGACTGCGCGACAACGCAGTTCGAACAAGGACCATGGTGCGCCTACGCCATGGCATCCCACGCACATCCTTTCCCGCGCTGACCTCACTCCCCTTCTCCTCCTAAGTCGCAATCCTCGAGAAAGTTGGTAATGCGATCAATGGAGAACCGGTGGGTCGTGAAAATCGTGCCTTTCTGGCGCGCCCTTTGCCTTCATTAGTCGAGCACATTTTTCTATCGCCGCGGCCTTGCAGGCCTTGGACTCTAGGAACACCCTCTTAGAACCCGACGCGTTGTCCAGGTATACGCGTTCAATGTTACGGCCACCTATATCCCGTGCGGAGTGTCACTTTCGCGCTGTTTGTTTCATTTGGCTCTTTAGATGCAAGCACGAACAGTTTAACTCGAATTCAGTATATTGAACTAATCAATTTAGAGTCCCAATAAGTAGAAGACTTCTTAACGACGAGACCACAATGAAAACATGCTATAGATCTATATTTGCGCTGTTTTGTTTTCATTCCCACAGAGAAATTTAAATTCGCAAGTACTCGGTGGCTACAGCTTTTGGATAACATCAGCCTTCACGCTGAAGGGTGTGCTTTAAAATCTAAAGAGAGGCCTTTACGTTGTGCTGTTCACGAAAACATGGCGAATATAGGTTCATGTGACCTTAGATATGGACATCGTGGCATTACTACTAGCAAACTCTTTCACTGGTAAAACGAATGGTCGGCTGGAAACGAAGTAACATGAATGTGAAGCAAAACATCAAGCTAGGCTTGTTAGTTGATAGTTCAACATGATATTTGTAGCACTAAAGGTTGACACAGAGAAGGGATAATTAAAATTGGTTTACAGTGAGTATCTCACCGCGCTCTTCACAGGTCGGTTTGATATGTTTCATCAGTAGAAAGTTGTGTTTAAGACGCGTGTGTCCAATACGAAGACAAATATCACGATGAATATCACTTCCAAAAAACGTTTTCGATACCTGTTCGATTTCCATTCCCCTAGTACGGGGCTTTATGTGGAGCAACTTATTATTTTCTTGGTTGTTCAATATAGTCTGCCATTTATCCTCTTGTTTATGTCGTATTAATTTCATGCAAACTCTATGTGCCATATTTACTCTCTGAATCGGTTTTTTGTGGGCTAGTGCAGCACTTTTTTCTGCTCTTTCATTGCCGTCAAAGCCTACGTAACTTGGGACCCTTGTGTCATGATTATTTTTACGTTATGTATTATGTCACCAAGTAGAGACATGGCAGCATTTCAGTGATTTAATGCCATGAGTACATTCAACTAATCCGCGTAGATGACAATGTTCTCAGTGCCTTCATTACCTTTTTTTTTTTACAGCTGTGAGGATAGCATAGTATTCATCTGTGCAGATTCATGCGCACTGAGAAAGGCTAATTATTTGTTTCCAATTCTTTTCCACTACGGCACAGCACATCCAACATAAGTAGAAGTTTCTGATCCGTCTGCATAAAACTCTGTACAATTGCTGTACTTTTTTTTTCATTGTGCGAAATTCTTGTACTATATGCTCTTTAGGTGTTTGGCTTTTGTTGAAGTGTGTTTGTGTTAGAGTGAGGTCAGAGACTTTTGAAAGTTTGTACCATGGGAGCAAGGAGCTGTGTTTTGGGGCAGTATCGGTAATGTGTCCAAAATTTTCATTTCACTGCAAATTTCTTTGAACCGCATTATCAGCGGCCTCGTTTCTTGTGGTGTATGTTGTGGCTATTGGACAGCAGAAGTGTTTTTTCTGTGACCTGATTCTAAGGACATAAGCACACGTGAGTGGAGCCCTTCTATATTTGAGCACAGGCGCATTTGTCTCCACATACAAACTATCAACAGAGGATGTTCTGTAAGCGCCTCAAGAAAGGCGAAAACCTAAGTCATATAGCTGGTCGAATTTCATTAGATATGATGGTCTAGCTGATCCGTAGACTATGGTGCTGTAGTCCAAGCTGGACAGCACAAGATATGGATATATATGCAGAAGACGCGCCCTATCATATCCCCCTGTGTTTCCGAGAGAGAACCTTCAGTATTTTAGAGATTTCATGGCTTTCCTTTTTTAGAATGTTTACGTGAGGCAGAAATGTTAGTTTTCTGTCGAACGTTACGCCCAAAAATTTATGTTCACTCTTTACTGGCAACTCAATCCCATTTAGGTGTAGCTTGGGATCGATCTTTATGCCTCGTTTCAGCGAGGACATTACTGCCACGGTTTTATGCGGCGAAAATTCGAACCCATTTCTATCAGCCCATGAGGCTAGTTTATTTAGTGTTATTTGTACTAGCTTTGTCAAAAGTGCAGAGCCCAGATGGCCTGCTTCTAAGCCTATTAGTGGCTCTGATTTAGCATTAGTGGAGGCTCTTCCCATTGTTGAGCGTAGGACAAAAAATCTTGTTGCCATCAACAGATTCGAAACACTGAAAATGCATTGCAAGAACGCATAGTGGCTCAGAAACAGACCATCTGGGTTCTACACATATGACAAAGTCTGTACTATTATTTCACAAATTGATGGGTTTGAGGATGTGCAGGCTATTTGAAGGTCGTCGACATACAGTGAGAATGTAATGGATTTTAGGATTACTTATTAATAGAATTCATTTTTATTATAAACAGTGTTGGGCTTCAAATGCACTCCGAGGTACCCCGTTTTTTTTTGAAAAACGTTCCTTCACACGGTGGTACCGAGACGTACTTCAGATGAACGACCTGATAGAAAGTCCTTCAGAACATTGAGCATCCCGCCGTGAAAGCCTAAATCTGCTATATCGCGTAGGATCTTGAACCTCCATGTCGTGTCGTATGCCTTTTCCGTGTCAAAGAAAACGGCCAGGCAGTTTTGTTTGTGTATGAAAGCTTCCCGGACAGTATTTTCAAGCCGCACTAAATGGTTGGTCGTCGCGCATCCTTTTTTAAAACCGAATTGATGAACATTAGAAAGTTTATGAAATTCTAAAATGAAGGTTATTCGAAAGTTTAAAATAATTTCAAAGCATTTTGCTAAACAGCTAGTGAGAGCTCTGGGCCTGTACCTGCCAGTTGAGGAGGGCAGCTTTCCAGGTTTTTGAAATGGAACCATAACAGCTTGTTTCCAAGACTCTGGGAGATTTTCCTATAGTTCAAATTTTGTATAAAAAATTCACAAGAGCCTCTACAGAGGATTCAGATAAATCAGCTAGCATTTCATAATGAATTTCGTCCGGGCCAGGCGCAGTCTGTTTTCCAGCAGCTAGAACATGCTTTACTTTTTAGAGTCCAAAAAACTATTATAATGTTCATTTCTGCCACCCCATGATGGAAACCTTTGTTTGTTGCAAAGATAACGGGCCCTGGAAGCCCCAAGTGAACGCCAGAAAGGCCTTGTGTCGGCTCTGACCAGTTAAGGACAACTACGCAATCGCTATATGCGCAGTTGGATTAGTACTATGATGTTGACGACAGTGGAATGGAAGCTGCAACCGTGAAGCGCCTGATGTCATCCCTAACTTCATCTCCGCACTAGCAGTTTGTATTAACACTCGTACACTCCCTAGCAGTGGCTATTTCACCCACAAGTTTTGAGACTGAGGGTTATCGCGCCTTGTACAATGCTGCTTATATATTTTCCCTGTCCTTTCTCTTTCTCTCTCTCTGCTCTCTGCTTTTCCTTTCCTACCTCTCGTCTTTCTCTCCAGTTGAGCATGGCTCAATCCAGGTTGCACAAGATGTGGAGCCCCACTAGGTCCGATGTTAGGCAAAAGGAGCTGGGACAACCATCATATAACCTGCATTAGTCCCAGATGGGGCAAAAGTGGGCAAGTCCGATTTGGGCTTGTCTTTGTTCCTTCTGCATGAGTCTCATAGCGGCGTTGTTCGGGCTGATACACAGCACATTCCTGTATCCAGAACAGAAGGGTCCCTTGTCGGATATTTGCTAGCAATCCAACCTAAATGTGGGCTCTTCATGAGAAAGCCCTCACAGATCCGAAATGACGCCGCCCACATTATATCTTTGTGGGACCTACATCGGCTGAAGTAAGGCAAGAAAACGGACATGCCCACATGCTGCCTCACTCGGCTTCTTGTATGTTACTTGAGAGCAGGTGGAATATGATCAAGAGATCAATTTGGGCAAGCACTCGTGAACTCCAATTGAGGTAGCAGTAGCTAAACCGCTTTAGATCCCACATCGGCCGTAATGGGGGCTGGAAGGCGGGCGTGTCCGCATGGTACCAATATTGGTTCCTTGTGGGAATTTTAAGGCACGTGCAACAGCAGGTGGGCTCTAGGTTGAAAAGCAATACCCAGCCCAATTGAAGCTGCTAACTCAAAACCGCTTTAGGTCCCACAATGGCGCAATGAGGCCGACAGGCGGGCATGCCCGCATGATACCGCAATTGGTTCCTTAAAGGGAATTTGAAAGCCCGTGACACAGCTTGTGGGCTCTAGGTTAAAAAAACACCCAGCCCAATTGGGGCTGCTCACACAAAACCGCTGTAGATCCCACATTTGCCTTGGCGTGGATAGAAACAAGAGCTTCCGTATGTTCGTCAGATTTGTTAAGAATGATTCCTGGGTCAGCGTAAATGCGGGCTCTTGTCGCAAGAAATAGCTCTAGGCCAAATAGGGCTGCCGAATTAATGCCGCTGTGACCTATATTGGCCATAGCGGGGCTGAACATACCGGGGTTTCCGCACACTTTTGTGCAAGCATTCTTTCCATCATTTATTTGTACTAGACGTTGCCCTAAATTACCAATATAGATTATTTCTATAGCAGTTCATGGACGTTTTTAGTCGGTTAGAAATATTACATGGCTTTATTTCTCGCGATCATGCGAATTGCGCTAAATATACTGAAACATACTGATTGCTAACTGATGCTCCTTATGTGGTTACCGTGGACAGCCTGCAACTCTCAGCACAAAATTAGTGTTCAGGACACACCTCTACACAGCCTAAACAAGTTGGACATGGAGTCATTTAGGCTAGATTAATGTCATGAATTATTGTGAAATTTTTTATTTGAGCTGTTTAGAAAGGGAATAATTGCTGAATTACGTCTATAAATAATCATTCAGAAAACTAGGGCTTCCCATCAATTATCTGCGTCGTACCCTTTGAGAATAATGTGGGCAAGCTCAAGTGCGGCTTGGGCTATAGAACCTTATTGGTTCTATGTCATCATCTGAGGGGCTGACCGAAATAAGAAAAAAATATTCATCCAGAGTAGCTGCCCGAATCTGTCCAAAGTAGGATCATCGGGGGGAGTTAGCGAGATGTGCACTTTTGGCAATGCGGGAAAATTGTGAGCAGCCCCACAAGGGCTGCCTGCATCGGTCCCAAGTGGGGTCCATCGAGGCTTTGTCGACAGCCTTCTTCAGGCCTACGTCGGCCCCTCTTGCAGCACCCACATTGAGCCCACCGGAGCTGTCCTGCATTGCCTACATCGGGCTCACCGAGGCCCCCTCTTCATAGGCCACTTTGTGTTGCTTGGAAAGTGCTCCAGACAGTGTATACAGCGGTTGACACGCTCAGCAGCTATCAATTCAGTTCAGTTCAGTCGTTCAGTCGTGCCCGACTCTTCGTGACACTATGGACCATGTCACGCCAGGCTTTCCGGTCTCTCACTATCTTCCTAACATCACATAACTTCATCTGCAGTGCCTCGAGGATGCCATCTAACCATCGTGTTCGCTGCCTACCCCTTCTCCGGCGACCCTCAACCTTTCCCAACATCAAATCTTTCTCCAGCGACTCCTCTCTTCTCATCAGATGACCAAAGTAGCTGAGCTTTAACTTTAGAATTTGACTCTCCAATGAGCAGTTAGGGTTTATGGTGGACAATATCGACTGATTTGATCTTCTGGCAGTCCAAGGAACTCTCAAGAGTCTTCGCCAGCACCACAATTCAAACGCGTCAATTCTTCGGCGGTCAGCCTTTTTCACAGTCCAACTCTCGCATCCATACATCATAACTGGAAAGACCATAGCACGAGTTATACGGATCTTATACGGATCATTCTAGTTGTTTCGATTTTAGTGAGCCCCTACTCATCGTACCCGACTTAGGTTGCCTCATCAGAGTTAACTGACACCTTCTTTCAAAAGAAAATGCGGCCTTAAACAATATGTGCTAAAATCGACGCTTTAGGGAAATTAGGGAAAGCAAATTACATTCGGGCTGTCTCTTAAGCAGCTTCTGCCATGAGGTGTTCGATATTTCTAAACGCTTCCACTTGCCTTCCTGCAATCATTTTCGTCAGAACATTGTGAAGATCCCCAAACCATGTTCTATAGCTTGTTCTACGGCCTAGTTCTACAGGTGAAGATTTGGCGGGTCGGCAGAAGTGTCACTCCGCTGATAAGAGGATTTCTCACCCTCCCTTTACTTCTATATCTAGTGCCTTCTACGAAATCATATTGTAGCCAGCAAAATGATATACCTATTTTGCTCTTAACCCCTCTCTATTAGTTAAAAAACGGGATTGAGAAAACATAACGGCATCTAATTTGCATAAAGTGTCCCTAAAATAGACCACAAAACGCCTGTAAGCGCCACGACAGTTTATACTTGCCACAATCGGTGCAAAAAAAAAAAAAAATATTTAACAAGCGTCTGCGGTGCTAAGCCTCACACAATGATCGGCTTAGGGGAACCCTACAGCAGCAGCCACACGCCAGCGCTTGCGCTACGCATCAGTAAATTATGCGGGGCAGCGAGATCCAAATGGTATTTCTCACCCCTCACTAACGACCTGCCGTGGGACAGGGAAATCCCTCGACGTGGTTACTGCCGCGCTGCGGAGGCTGCAAGAGGCGAACACCGTGCCCAAGGGAAGGCGACGCTGGCCATCAGCATTGGAACTAACGACACGCATTTTTCTCCTCAAAACGAAACAGATGCTTTCGTGAAACTCTCGCTCGTAAGGACACAAGAAAAGAGGGAGGCTCTTTCATTGCCTTCAGCGGACTTTAAAAACAAACGAAAAGCAAAACGTGATACGCCAAGGACTGAAGGGAAAAAACAAAGCGGACAGAGTAAAACGGGATTGCGGACTGCATTTAGCAATTAGATGTTAAAGAAACAAAAGGACACTGAAAGGGCGAGGGAGTCGTAAACCGGGGAACACACCAGGGCGGCATGACAAGTAATTACAAAAAAAAAAAACGGGAGAGAAAACGAGGAGGACAATGAAGACATTGGAAACGGAGCTGGAGCGTTTAACTTCTATCAGCGAGCGGGCGTAAAGAGCACCCCCATCTCGGCACTGGGCAGCGAAAGGTCTGACCAGCAAACGCGCTCTTTCGTAGATGTATTTATACCACGCGAGGCATGCGAGCCTCCTGAGAGCCCACCGCAGGCATGAAGACGTTGCATAAATGGTTGGGCAGTTGAGCGAAAGATAACGCAGGGAAAGCAATCATGGCACGGGTGTTCAAAGTAAATAACCGGGGGAATATAATTATTGAGATTTGCAAATGAACCACCCCCGGCCGGATGGGCCACTTAACTCTAATGAAGACGATCTAGCGTGGCAGCTAATGGGAAGCGAGTTTTAAAGCGATTTCCGCCAGGCGCGGGACGGAGAAAGCAAGCGCGAAGGCAATCGCGACTTTGGCCCTATTATCTGAGGCGCCATTCGTTTTCATTTGGAGCACTGCGACGCCTGTGTCGTGCGCGGCACTTTACAAGAGTCCTACATTCCGCGCCGCGCCGCTGCTACCGCTGCCGTGGCCGCGGTGCCTTATGGTTGCGGCCATGGCCTGTACTGAGACAGATGGGTTACACTTCCTGCGCCGCTACTGTACTTTGGGGTGCAGACGGCTGCGCAAACCAAACAGGAGGAACCGGGCTGGCAGGCTGGCTGGCTTCAAATTGCCCACTGAATCACCGAAAAGAAAAAACACAAATGAAATAAAGCTTCACATGTGTTCTATTTTCAGCTGCCCAAATCACCAGGCGACCGACAAGCAGAACACAATACGACGAGAACACAAAAAGCTTTGCCGGGTTTAATAGCAACAGCGATTACTACATAGCACCACGCTCTTGTCGTCAAGCAATATGTCCTGTTTTCAGCCTTGCTGCCATAATTTAGGAGCCACGGCATGAAAAGAGGTGGCACCCGTTGGCTCCTCGTTCTTGTTAGTGCTTGCGTTAACCGCTGGCGGGTGGCGAAATTTCTAGAGGTTTTCAGACTTAACGGTCAGCTTTCGCCAGTGTTCTGCCGCAAAGTACGAAACTACATCTCCATTTGAAAGAAGAGGCATCAAAATAAATTCCCCGTTGTTGCAAATAGGGGCCTAATTTTCTCATTCATGTGAATGCTACCTCATTTCATAACTTGGCTTACCGTCCGCAAGACGACGGCGTTGCTGTGCTGCTTTGATACATCGGTGTACGAGAGCTCGGCTAGACCACTGGATAGCTACTTTACTTCGCCTTTTTTTTTAAGCTTTCAGGTTTAATATCCCATATTTCTATCGTTTTTGCATTGCCACGTTTTATAAGTTTTACCACCGATCCCTGGTCTACGGGCAACGTTCTGCCCGAGGTGCTGGAATGCTGTGGCTGTGTTCATTCGACAGTGAATGCAATACCGTATAACTGCACAGTAACTGCGCATAATTTTGCCATTTTTTCTAATCTGTTAAAGATTGCCTTTTGTTTATGGTGCGGCACAACAAAGTAGCAAAAGTAAATGAGCGAACCCGTCGCAAGAAATCACACTTCCTCGTAAAGTGCAGGCTTTGAAACCCCTTAGCACCTTAATACTGCCATATTAGGTTAATGCTTTCATTTGCGGAGAACGCCATTTAAGAGCGATGCCATAGCTGCTGCTTTTATCTTTTTTCTAAAGGTGCAATATTTAAACCGTGTCTTGCACTGCAAGCTGCTACCATTCGCGACATTACCACTGCTGCCATTTAGCTTTCTTCAGTAAAAAGATGGACACTATTTACTTAAAGTAAAAAAAAGGCAATTTTCGCAGTGCAGAATTAGTTGCAGAAACGGCCCTTCTGTCTCTGCATGACGTCACCACATATAACTGCTACTCAGCTCTGTACTCCAAAGGCGTTTTTGCACTTGATTTTTCTTTTTTGGGCAGCATACGCTGCTTCCAAGTGATCATCCCGAAATTCTGAGACAGTTGAGAAATTGCGAAAATTGGCTAACGTAAAATATATATATATATATATATATATATATATATATATATATATATATATATATATATATATTGTAATAGGGCGTTTATTGACGCTCAGATGGAGAGCTGTGAGGACAGGACCTTGCAACGGCGAGCCCAGCGTACTTCTTCTTCGTCGCACAACGCACAGGTGCATGTCGATGGCGATGACTATCACAGTACATTTTCCCCCCGGGTAAAAAAAAGGAGCCATCCTGGCGACTTATGGCGCGGAAAGCACAGCGGGGTCATAGAATGGCTTCAATCGGTTCACGTGAACTGTTTCACGACCACGGCGACGCAAGTCCGCAGAGGGCGTGACGGGCTCAACTACGTAGTTGACTGCAGATGTTTGCTGGAGGACCCTATATGGCCCGTGGTAGCGAGCAAGAAACTTCTTTGAAAGGCCAGGGGTTGTGGAGGGCACCCAGAGCCACACCAGTGTGTCCGGGAGATATGGCGAAGCTTCGCCGGTATCACGGAGGTATTTTTGTTGCCACTGATTTTCTGTTGTGAGAGAGCGGGCGAGCTGACGGCATTCTTCTGCGTACGTGACGGCATCGGATAGCGGGGAAGATTCGGAAACGTCAGGGCGGTAGGGAAAAAGTGTGTCCATAGTACAGGGTGGCTCGCGCCCGTAAAGGAGAAAGAATGGAGAGAATCCAGTAGTGGCCTGTGTCGCGGTGTTATATGCGTAAGTAACAAACGGTAGAACTTGGTCCCAATTGGAATGGTCGGTGTTCACGTACATAGCCAGCATGTCACCGAGAGTGCGGTTAAAACGTTCTGTCAGTCCATTCGTCTGAGGGTGGTACGAGGTAGCGGTGCGGTGTATGATGCGGCATTCTTTCAGGAGAGCCTCAAGAGCGTCTGATAAGAAAACGCGTCCGCGGTCACTGAGCAGTTCGCGAGGGGCACCATGGCGAAGAACCAGGTTTTTCAGAATAAAGGCAGCCACGTCGCGTGCGGAAGCAGAGGGCAATGATGATGTCTCAGTGTAGCGGGTTAGATGATCCACTGCCACGATAATCCAGCGGTTGCCAGCTGAAGTTGTAGGAAGGGGACCGTATAGATCTATGCCGACACGATCAAACGGACGGGCAGGACAGGGCAACGGCTGCAACGAAGCAGAGGACTTGAGAGGAGTTTTTCGGCGTTGGCAAGACTGGCAGGAGCGGACAAAATGGCGGACAAAGCGGTACATTCCACGCCAGAAGAAGCGTAGACGCAAGCGCGTGTAGGTTTTCAACACTCCGCCGTGGGCGCACTGGGGATCAGTATGGAAAGCAGCACAAATTTCGGCGCGGAGATGACGGGGGATGACTAAAAGCCACTTCCTTCCGTCGTGAAGATAATTGCGGCGATAGAGCAGCCCGTCACGAATTGAAAAATGGTGAGCTTGGCGGGCAAGCGCCCGAGACAGACGACCTGGAGAGTGACTTGAAAGAAAGTCCAGAAGTGTAGATATCCACGGGTCGCGCCGCTGTTCCGTGGCCATGTCAATAGAGGCAAGCGAAGACAAATCGTAGGCGCAGATCTCATCAGGCAACGAAGAGGGAGGCAGCGGTGAGCGCGAAAGAGCGTCCGCGTCAGTATGCTTGAGGCCTGAGCGATATAAGACACGAATGTCATACTCTTGGAGGCGAAGAGCCCAGCGAGCAAGGCGGCCGGACGGGTCCTTGAGGGACGCCAGCCAGCACAGAGCGTGATGATCAGTGACCACATAAAATGGTCGGCCATAGACATACGGACGGAATTTGCCGATGGCCCAAATAATGGCCAAGCATTCTCTTTCCGTAACAGAATAATTGGACTCTGCCTTGGTCAAGGTGCGGCTTGCGTACGCCACCACATAGTCTCGGATACCAGGTTTGCGTTGGGTGAGAACGGCGCCTATCCCAATACCGCTAGCGTCAGTGTGAATCTCAGTTGGCGCATTCGGGTCGAAGTGGCGGAGGATGGGAGGCGAAACCAAAAGACGGCGTAAAGTGTTGAAGGCGTCATCACAAGCAGGTGTCCATGCGGAGAGGTCGGAGCTACCGGAGAGGAGCTGGATGAGAGGAGCAATAATAGAGGCGAAATTTAAGATGAAGCGGCGAAAGTAGGAGCATAGGCCAATGAAACTTCGTAGCTGCTTCAGTGATTTTGGGCGTGGGAATTCGGCAACTGCACGAAGTTTGGTGGGATCGGGAAGAATGCCATCCTTAGAAACGACATGACCTAGAATTGTTAGTCGGCGAGCAGCAAAGCGGCACTTCTTCAGATTCAGTTGGAGGCCGGCGGTAGCGAGACAAGTGAGAACGTCCTTCAGTCGGAGCAGGTGGGATTGAAAATCGGTAGAAAAGACTACGATATCATCGAGATAGCAAAGACAGGTTCGCCACTTGAATCCACGAAGCACAGTGTCCATGAGGCGTTCAAATGTGGCCGGGGCGTTGCAAAGCCCAAAGGGCATGACGTTGAATTCATATAATCCATCTGGTGTGATGAAGGCAGTTTTAGAGCGGTCAGCGTCAGCCATTGGCACCTGCCAGTAGCCAGATCGTAAATCCAACGAGGAGAAAAACTCGGCGCCCTGCAAGCAGTCTAGTGCGTCATCGATGCGTGGCAGAGGATAGACGTCCTTGCGAGTGATCTTGTTGAGCCGGCGGTAGTCGACACAAAACCGGAAGGAGCCATCTTTCTTAGGTACCAACACAACTGGAGACGCCCAGGGACTGTGGGATGGCCGAATGACACCCCGACGGAGCATGTCGTCCACATGATCAGCAATTACTTGGCGCTCCGAAGCCGACACGCGATAGGGGCGCTGGCGCAAAGGTGCAGTTTTACCGGTGTCGATGGTGTGCTCTACGACAGACGTGCGGCCCAAGTCAGTTTGGGGAAAGTCGAATGAAGAAGCGAAGTTCTGCAAGAGGGCGACAAGTTGATCACGTTGCGCAAGTGGAAGATCAGCATCAATAGCATGTTGGAAAACGTCGGAGGGCGTCGAAGCGGTCGCAACATCGCAAGAGCACAGACTAACGTCGAAGGAGGGGGTTGAGTCAGCAAGAGTGGTGATATGACTGGGATCAAGCTCTTCAAGACGTCCAATGCATTCGCCACGGAGCAGGACTGCTGGGCAAGAAAATGGGTTCGAGGCGTAAAGTGCACTCTTGCCGTCTTGAATTTCGAGAACAGCGAACGGAAAAAGGAGGCAAGGATGACGGGAGGTGGCTTCGGAAGGTGTAAAAATCGCAGTCAAAGGAGTTACCCACTCACAAGACAGTGGTACGAGGGCAGCAGAGAACGGAGGAATGTCGGTGTCATGGGCGACGAGAAGTTTTGCAGTGCGGGGAGGGGTATCACAGAAGGGGGCATCACAGAGGGGGGCGAAGGCAATTTGTGCACGAGCACAGTCAATAACGGCTTGATGAGTCGATAGAAAATCGTATCCGAGGATGATATCATGCGAGCAGTTCGGCAGAACAATAAACTCGATGGGGTACAAGACGTCTTGAATGAGTACACGGGCTGTGCAAGATGCGGAGGGGTGAATGTGCTGTGATGAGGCGGTGCGGAGCGAAAAGTCGGAAATCGGAGTGGTCACTTTGCGAATTCGACGGCAGAGCGCTTCACTGATGACGGAGACGGCTGCACCGGTATCGACGAGAGCGAGAACTGTGGCGCCTTCTACAGAAACTTTGATAACATTAGCGGGACGGCATGGAGGACTTGAGGAATTCGAAACAAGCGCAGTTCTTGCCCCCGGAACTGCGACTGTTAGTTTCCCTCAACGGTGCTGGTAGAACGTCGCAGCATTGGAGAAAGCGATCGGCGCCGAGGAGAATGTGATCGACGAGTGGTATAGGTTTGGCGATCTTGTGGGACAAATTGAGAACCGGGCGGAATCATTTGCGAGCGTGAGTCGGTATCGTACGGGTAAAATCGAATGTCAGGCTGTGAAGGTTGGAGGCGCTGGCGACAAAGGCGCGCAACATGGCCCGGCCGACCGCAGGCATAGCAAATCGGAAGGTTGTCCGTAGTACGCCAAGGTTTCATAGGATGTGGGCGGAACCTTGAGGGTGGGGCTTGAAACGAAGGCTCAGCATGCGGCGGTGAACGGTAGGCAGGGACCTGCACATAGGAGCCAGACGTGGGCGAAGGTGGTGGCCTAGCCGTTACTTGGGCATACGTGAGAGGTGCCGTCACAGGCGGCACCACGGGGTTGGACGGCAAGGCATCAGCGACGTGTTCTTGCACGACACGGCGTATAGCAGGGGCCAAAGATGGAGTCAGTTCAGGAACGAGGCGGCCCGAGTCTTGAAAATGGGGAAGGAGTGAGATTTGACGTGCGACCTCTTCACGAATAAAATCTTTGATCTTTTGATTCAGCGGGCTCCCTTCAGAAGTTGGCGAACCACCCAGGGCTAATGCGGATATGCCTTCGTCGCACACACTGGAGCGGCGCCTAGAAGCGCGCCGCTTGCGGAGCTCGTCGTAGCTCTGGCAAAGCTTCACGAGTTCACTAACGCTGGTGGGATCTTTCGCTACCAGCATCTGGAAGGCGTCTTCAGAAATGCCCTCGAGGATGTAGCGGATTTTGTTTGCTTCCGGCATGGCCGGGTCGACTCGTTTGCAGAGATCAACGACGTCTTCTATGTAGCTGGTAAAGGTCTCATCAGCGCGCTGAACACGATCGTGTAAACGTTGTTCGGCACGAAGCTTACGCACTGCCGGGCGGCCGAACACTTCCGCGAAATTCTTTTTAAATGTCGACCAAGATGACAGGTCAGCCTCATGGTTGCGAAACCAGAGGTTCGCCACGTCCGTCAGATAGAATATGACGTTACTGAGCTTGTATGAGTCATCCCACTTGTTGTAGGTGCTTACTCTTTCATAGGATGACAGCCAGTCGTCGACATCTTGATCGGCCGTGCCGCTGAACAGGCAAGGGTCACGCTGGCGCACGACGCCAGCACACATGATCGTGGGTGGAACGGCCGGCAGCGTCGAAGTGTCTTGCATGGCGGTCGTAGAGGGTAGTGTACGGCTTCGCAGTTCCAGTTTGGGTGGGATCGTTTCCGGCACCTCCGCCAATTGTAATAGGGCGTTTATTGACGCTCAGATGGAGAGCTGTGAGGACAGGACCTTGCAACGGCGAGCCCAGCGTACTTCTTCTTCGTCGCACAACGCACAGGTGCATGTCGATGGCGATGACTATCACAGTACAATATATATATATATATATATATATATATATATATATATATATATATATATATATATATATATATATATATATATATATATATATATATATATATATATATATATATATATATATATATATATATATATATATATATATATATATATATATACATATATATATATATATATATATATATATTTTGTTCAAGGCGCTTTTGTTTTGTACAACATTGTTACCTTAATGAGGTAAAATTCAGTCTATTCGGAGTCGGTCCACAAAACGCAGTAGAGACTAAGCATATATTGATCTAAGTACCGGAAATCAAATAAGATATAATTTAGGGTCGTCCAGCATCGAAAGAATGACAATCAAATTCGCTTTGTGGTTTCTTCATGGCAGCAAGGGAAGTACAGCCCAAGATTGCCGCGCCAGATAGAAACCATGAATATATTAATTTTTTCGCCACTACTTTAGTCTATACTGATGAGTACCTTTAAGCGGGAGCATACTAAAGTCATGCAACCTAACCAAGGGGCGAAATCAGTCACAAGCCAAGTGTCTGCCTTTAATTATGGCCAGCGCTCCTTTTCCATCACCAGTTTTATTCCTAGTGACCCATATATCGTGCGTGTAGATCCAGCTGCGGTGGAAGCATAGGGTCGAGGATTACTTCTTTATTAGGCGGGAAGTAAAAAGATGAACACAAATTGACTCATTGCGTTGGTATAATTTTAATTGCTTGCAGGCCACAGCCCACTGTTGCAGGTTGCTGCATTTATTCCTAGGCGCAAAGCTGTACCATCGTGCCCTTTAATGGAGGCCGTGGAGCAAACGACAGGCGCAGTTGTCATGACAGCAAGCACGAATGGCAATGTGGGAAGAACGGCTCTCAACGGCAATTGCTGCATGAGGAGGGTCGTTTGCTACTTTAAAAGGGCTTCGACGGCGCTATCAGGCGCTGTTGACACAGCTTTTCTAGGAAAATGTGTCTGTACCTAATAAGAAGTGTGAGCGTGTGAGCGTGTGAGCCAGTATGTAACGCTCACACTATAAGAACTGTGAGCGTTACATACTGGCGACTTCCCCGAAATCGACGCCACACTGTGGCGGCGCTGCATACTACTCTAACAAGGGTAAGCGTTACATACTGGCGACTTCCACGAAATCGACGCCACACTGTGGCGGCGCTGCATACTACTCTAACAAGGGTAAGCGTTACATACTGGCGACTTCCACGAAATCGACGCCACACTGTGGCGGCGCTGCATACTACTCTAACAAGGGTAAGCGTTACATACTGGCGACTTCCACGAAATTGAAGCCAAACTACTGCAGCGCTGCGCGCTACTATGAGAAGGGTAAGTGTTAGATACAGGCGATTTCCACGTGCGCCGTTGCGCACTAATAAATGAAGGATCACCGCGCGCAGAGCCCTTCGTGTGCTCCATTGCGAGGGCTGCATCGGCACATTCAGACACTGTGGAAGTAGTTTTCTTGTCAAAACATACCTTACCAGACTTCGTTCTTGAAAGAATGCGAACAGGATGCTTTCCAACTGTTACGAAGCGCTTACAAGAGCATGAAAGTGCAGTCCGCCCAGACACTAAGCCTGTATTTCGGAAAACAAAGGTTTCGCTGCACTCGGACGGCCTATGGAAATAAAAAGCCTCTTGCTCTACTGCGCCAATTGCAGGCATGCCTGGCCTATTGAATATAATAATTTTGTTCCCTCTATAGATTGCTAAGTTTTCTTTTTTTTTTCCTTAAGCTGTTGAGATATGGAATATCTTATATGGTTTGCTACGTTCATTACACACTTATCAAGCTCAGAAAGAACGGCGTAATAATTTTTGTATTTTCAATTGCCCTTGCTGTGTCTATAGCTAAAGAAAAAGCGCGGTATTTGTCAATTAGAATATGAAACCAAATATATACCTATAGCAGACAATTGAAAGGGAAAATGAGGGGCTCGTTATTACAGCATTTTAGAGGAGCAAAGAGTTGTGGGTTCGACTCCCACTAACGGCGCGTTGTTTTTCCTTCCGCTTTGCATTTAATGCTCTTTATTCTAATAATCACCATAAGACAAATGTTTGTAAATTTCAGCAGTATAAAGATTAAAAAAAACAACGTTTCCTTGCACTTGTAGACCGTTCGCTCCTTTAAAATGCTATATATATATATAGGCAGTTGGCGTCATGATGCCATTTCCTTTCCCATGTAGAATCCAGTGAATCTTGTTGTTAAGTTGGGGGCTAGTTCATCCTAGGGATTCGAACCGGACAGATATATTTCTAATTTTATGCCGTTAATTGTATGTACAGATGTCCACCGAGAATTGGGGC
Source organism: Amblyomma maculatum (assembly GCF_055883805.1). Lineage (NCBI taxonomy): Eukaryota > Metazoa > Arthropoda > Arachnida > Ixodida > Ixodidae > Amblyomma > Amblyomma maculatum. The sequence continues at coordinate 22,866,051 of NC_139349.1, read as the reverse complement.
GGATAGAGCGTCTTTCCTTTAAGCAAATAATACGGCGTTTGGTCGTTGGGTTATTTTTCTGCGAAATGATCATAGCAGTCCGCCAAATTCAGCCGTGATATATGAAGTGGCTGGCATTTTTCAAGTCGATCAGTATGATTAGGGGTGTGGTAGGGCAGGTTGCCGTCGGTGAAGTTCAGTGCAATGGCTGCCTCCTCTTACGCTGCTGCACCTAGTCGAAGAGCTATCTCATTTAAAATGTGCTTTGTTTATCACTGCTATGGATTCTTTGTCATCTTCGTAGAGCTAGGCGTCCACGTTGACTCGGTTTGTGTCCTGTAGGGCGCGGACTGAGTCGTGCACGCACTTTCCATCGTCTCTTACTTATGCTTGGATGCGTGTTTCTTTAGATTCAATCGACTCTAAGATTTTCTGCTTCCCCATCTCACACATCTTGTCCTACATAAACCAAAATCTTGGTTACTTGGCTGCCTCCATAAAAGAAAGAAATATGGATTTATTGAGAAGAAAGGCAGAGAGGTTGGCCGGAATGATTCAAATCTGACCTGTTACTCTGCACTGGGGAAGGGGGAAGGGGAGAAGAAAGAGGTCCATGATGGGTGGCAATGTGGGAAAAGGAACATGAAAAAATACACAGGCACGACAGTTCGCTTTGCAAGTGCGAATCGAGTCCGGTGGTGCACAAAAAATGGTGAAAAGCCCGCACTGCCTGGACACCCTTCCCCTTGTCCTGCCAAGCGCCCAGCATCAGTTCCTCCGAGAGAGGCCTCTTGTGCAAACGCTTCAAGGAAACGGCTAGAACAGTTTCTTCACGCGCATACACTGGGTGCACCAATAATATATGGTCCACAGTCTCGGGGGCGCCCCATGTTGAAAATTCCGCGGAGTCCACCTGTCTAATTAAATGCAAGTACCTGCTCGTGAATGCCACGTTTAAATGCAGTTTATGTAACACGCATGCATGCAACCTGCGTTCTCTAGAAGGCTCCATCTGCTTCTGAAGGGAATCCACGTTCCAACCACTTCAAACATTGCACCCCTTTCCACAGCTTAGAAAAATGAAAGAGCATGGGCTCGTATCTCGAATTGGTGACGAGAACACAGATGCGTCTTTGCATAAGCATGGAGAATAAAACTTCGAGACATTTGGCACCACTTACATGTACGAAGGAGAACGTTCGCTCGTGCAGCCATGCATGGTCGACCTTGATTCATTTTTAGTCATTTTGTATTTCATTTAAGCAGTCATTTTTATCTTTCAGGTAAAAATGGCTGCGCCACGAATAGATAATTCTTCAAGAATACAATTAAAAACCAATTTTCCTGCCCACATTGATATCATTGACGGCCGACTTCCTCGATAGCCGCAAGCACTTAATCACGTTATAAGCTACAGACAAAATAGAATTGGAAGAAGCTGCGTTTGTATCAAAGCTTCGCAGACAGCGACATCCTTTTAGCGACCCGATGCATGAGGCCCGGAATAAATTCGCCATCAGTCACCAGCCCGCAGCGACTAACGCGCATGCCTGCACAGCGAACGAATCTGTTCGACCCTGCAGCTTCCCACGCGCGAGCGATCAGACCGCTCTCTCCTCCTGCGTCCCTCGAACTCCGGCATCCAAGCGCGGGTCAGTACGCACGAGTCCCTTCCCAAAGGAGACGGCCTGCGCACGCTCGCGTTCCGCCGATTCACCGGAGGGCGCAGAACGCCGGAGAAGCGGAGTCGATTTGCGGCGTGCCTTCCTCAATTAGTGCGAGTTTCGGGGCCACGCGCGTCTGGGACACGTCCCGGATCAATTAGCCACAGAATCACGCGCCGCACTGAGGAAACGGGATTGACGCTGCAGCTCCAAATATCGCAGCCTCTTTCGTCCCCTCATCTCTTCATGGCACCTTCGTAGACCCATGTGAGTCCCACAGAGACCCTTGAGGCAAGCACGCACTGTGCCATTTCTGAGCTCGTTGAAGGGTGATGATGAAGGCCCTTGGGGAAGCCGAGTAAAAATGCGCAGTGTCATCATCAGCAACATAGCTCTGTCCGTTGTAGGAGTTAGAGAAACGTCCGCTCTCGCTAGCCTCCAGTTATTCATGGAGCGCACCAACTGCAGCCAACTTATCATCGCCAAATTCTTAACTAATTTCAACCTAATCCTAATAGAATAATTGCTTATGACAGGAAGGCTATCTTCCTAATCGTAGATAGATATTCATAATAATCATCATAATCAGCCTACCTACAGACATTGCAGTACAAGAGGACTCCAAAACTATGATCTTGGAGCCACTCCAGCAACCTGTCTCTGCAAACCTAATTTTATTCGCCATCTAAAGCTCATGACGTCAACTGCTGCGTTGCTGCGTACCCTTTTTTTTTTTTCTGTTATTGAATCTACTATATGAAGTTTGAAAATAGTGAAAACTGCAAAGCAATGTTTTTCTCAGCGAAAATTACCTATCGAGTTATTTTTGCGTACGCTGACGTCTGATTATTTCCTTGTAGCTTGCCACCTGTCGCTACACTCCTGCCTGGTCAACATATTTTCTAGATCGCACTTTCTATTCTACTACAATTCATACGTCGTCCCTTCCCATCACTAGCTTTCTCCAGAGGTCTAAACCCATATTTGAACCCCCGCTCCCTGCTAATGACGACCGTCTTGGCCAGACGAACACAAAATGTTTTGTCGAAACCTTGGCTAGCGGGCTAAGGCTTCATCTCCACCCTTGTTCCCGTTACTATGTATTTTCAACAGTACATACATTTATAGCTTTAAGAACTAAAAATTGATCTCAAAGAATTCTCCCAATTCGATTCAGAATCATGATGTTTACACCGGAAAGGACTGGTTGGCGCTTTTTTTTTTTTTTTTAAATAATTGGCTGTGTAAATTGGCCTTTGAGATCAGTCTGAATATCCAATATCCGTTTTCGACAGATGCACTTTACTCTCCAAATCGTCTGCTGACGACGGCGTTTATATTTTGTGATTTTTGTATTTTCTGCTTTGCTAATTCAATTTTCCGGAAAATATGGATTTGTTTGTGATTAGAATGCTATACCCGATTCTGTACAGGCCAGTTGGCCACTTGGGCCTCTTTAAGAGAACATTGGTTGTGATGCCTAAACACTGCATCCCCTGTCCGCGCTAATTTCTTGTTTTCAGTCACCCACTCTTGTTTCCTAAAATTGTTTCTTTTTTTTTTTTCGTGTCTAGCAACGTCAAGCCTATTATATTTATTTCCAAACATCACTTTTGCTATCCTTCACAAAGTGAAAGTTCAACTCTTCCCGTTAGCTTCAACGTTTTCTATGCCTTAAGTTACTACTAGTAAAATAGCGCTTTCATATACTTTCGCTGTGACCGATACAGGTTAGGCTGATATATATACCCCACCAACGAATGCTTGCCAAATTCACCATCATTCTTTTCGGCCTTGTTATTTTCCCTCGCGGTCCTGATCAGCGGCAAATACCTGCCCATAATATGATACGTGGTCTTTCTGTAAACCTATATTTCTCCCTTGAAACCATTGTCCCTCAAAAGTGTTCCATAAGTGGAAGCTTCTTAACTAATCATTTGTGTCATGGTTTAGGGCTGCAAGATTGCACAAATCAGGCGAGATCAGAACTACGTATACTGGAAATTTATGTTATTTTACGAACTAATTTTTTTAAGCAAAAGCTCCACTTGGCTAGCTCCGGCGCGTTTCGGGCAGGCCATGGTTTGATATTCAGTCGACTTTCATCCGCGTGCCTCGCGGTGCTCTGCCTGCTCGCCGCCCGCTTCTTTTCCGGACGAGTGGCGCACGGAGCGGGTGCCGCTACATTCTTCTGCTGCTGCTGCTTAGCTTCTTCTTCCGCATCACGCACCTTCTGATTTTCTTTTCCTTCTTTTTATTCTTTTCCATCTTCTTCTTTTCTTTCTTTTTTTCCTGCTTCTTTTTCTTTTGCTTTTTGTCCTTCCTATTTCTTCTTCTTCTTCTTCTTCTTCTTCTTCTTCTTCTTCTTCTTCTTCTTCTTCTTCTTCTTCTTCTTCTTCTTCTTCTTCTTCTTCTTCTTCTTCTTCTTATTATTATTATTATTATTATTATTATTATTATTATTATTATTATTATTATTATTATTATTATTATTATTATTATTCATCACAAACCTAGCAAAGTTCATTCGCACCGCCGGTACATATCGCCGGTCGCCGCTGAACGCCATGCATGACGTCATCACTTAGCTTTGCGCCTCATTGCGCATGCGCGGTACTCTTCAGCTGCTGCGCCACGCCGGGTGATATAAGCCTCGGAGCAGCCGACCGCTTGTGAAGGCGTATATACCTATACGCTGAGAATTGCGTCGAGTCTGTAGCTTTATGCCATAGATGACGCAACAACGCTTAATAAACACGCGAGCGCTCTCCTACAAGCCGAATCTACTCATCCTGCCGTCATCGCTCCCCGCGAAGAAGCGGTACGTATAAAAAATGAAGCTGACAGCACTAAACCATATAAACTCCCGAATAGCGAAAACAGAGACTTACACAAGCGACAACGCAAGGCGGCGGAGACGAAGGTGCGACAAGAACAGCAACAGAGAAACAATTCGGTCTCATCCGCGACTACTACTACTTTTGCTTTGTAGATTCTGGCTTGGCTGAGTTAAACCAGTGAACTTTTTTAATTGTGGTGTCAAGCTTTTTATCGGCAAATACTTCCGCAAGTTATTGAAAGAAGATGATGGAATAACCCGCCGTTCCCTCACGGGAATTCGTAAGACCTCGAATCTGATACTTGCGCGGAGGAGAGATTCCATGGGAGAATGCGTGTAGGTGCCCTAAATTTAAATATGCGGTTAGGGTGCAAGCGAACAAAAGCCACGGCAATGAGACGAAGGGGACTCCGCATACCAGGTGAAAATGACACAGAGCAGTAAAAACAGGCCCCGGTATCCACATGCATAAGTAAGTGCCCCTGCTAGGACAACTCGAGGAACTTCGTAGCCGCGTCGTCATCATTTATGGCACTTATGGTACTGGCAGGAAAACAATAAAAACGAAAAACAGACTAACCAGCGCATGCGCAATTTGTGCTCAGCGCGAGTACATACGCTTATAGGCGCGTCCCCTTGTGTGCTGAGGCAAGCAGCTTTCTTGACGGACTTTCCTCGACAGGGGTACGCGTTATAGGGCCGGTCGCCGACGCATTATGGCCGGATCAAACTGCAGCACCATTACCGGTCTGAGGGAGAGAAAGGGGAAGTCGGGCACAGCGGGAATAATAAGGAACGCATGGGATGAGGAGGGTAAGAACGGAAGGTCGGCAAATAACGGAACGCCTGTTCCCGAGGCGAGAAGCCAACGAGGAGGTAAGCCTAACAGGCGGTCGTCGAACAGGCAAAACAACATTACGCACGACAGGCTGGACACGCACGGGAACGAGGAGCGATAGAGGGGAAAAAAGGGAACCAGCGAGAAAACGCGGGGGATGAAAGAAAAGAGTAACAGAGTGACAGAACAGGGCCAATAATAAAAACAACCGGTACGGTGAAGAGGGCGGCCTTATTGTCCATTGTCTCGGACCCCGCTGCGTCGCCCTCTCGGTCTCCTTCCGAGTGGAGCTCATAATCTATAACGCGGCGCGAGAGCCGGGGCCATTTGTCTCTCGGTGGGTCCGCGTGCGCAGACGCGTTGTGTGCACGCAGCCTAGACTTGAGAAGCTGCGGCCCGAACGACGCCGGGTTCCGCGTCCTTTGGCGTCCGGTCACCACTGGCGTTCTAAGGCGCTGTCGACATACGGCTGCACTTTTTGTGACGTCACTATCCTGCGCCGAAGTCTTGCTGTTAGCGACACTTTCTCGTTATCGCTATTTTCCAGTCCGCCCCCTTCACTGTGACGGAAGTTAGACTGTGTCCAGCGTTTTTCAAGGTCTTTCAGACCTTCCTGGATGAACAACCTTCATTTTAGGATTAAGTGTGAGACGTGAGACGATAAAAGTAAAGCTCTGTCTCTGAGGTGATCGAATCTCAGGTTTGATTAAGATAAGGCTTCGGGTACGAGATAATTGCGTGCTTCAGAAAAATATGAGCCAGAGCCTTCTTTTATATTTAGTTACTAAAGATTTGGCAGTAGAAGTTTAGTTAGCGTTTGAATATAAAAACGTTAACGGAATAGATACAGATCTTAAATTTTTTGTTTCTTAAATATCGTGTGTGTAAAATATATTTATCTAAACCCCATGCGTGTGCATCTGTTTCGCTCAGGTATAAGAGCGAGCATCACGAGAATCAATTTTACAAACATATAGCAGACAGAACGCACTGCCTAGTTGCGTAATTGATAAAACGTCTGGGGGGCTTCAGCATTGATAAATTGATGTAGACGTGTAGTCTTCGCCGAGATTTGCTCTCAGAAAGCCGCTTTCAAACTTTGAATGCGGAGGCTCCAGCTGTCTGTGCAACGGCGCATCAGGTTCGCATACCGGTGCTGAATATGCGGGCACATTTTTCTGAACTCTGGTGTGCAGACACTGGCACGCGTTTTCGACCGAAAGACCTGTATATAACGGCATCGCGTAATATAAAACAGTAGAACTGATAACTCGAAAAGTTTATGGCTTTCTTTTTGACATTAGCGACCAAGTGCTGAAGACAATGTGATTTTTTTCTACAACTAAAAAAAAAAGAAATATAATCTTGTAGAACGTTGCAGCAGCGTAATTCTTTCTTATCAAGTCAAGTCTGTTAACAAAGCGTGCAAGATTATTCAGAATGTATGTTAATTTATTATTTTTTTATTGTAACCTGATTACCATAGATATTAAAAAATCTCAATTACAGCTCCTGAAACATTGCTAAATTGAGACCACACCTGTGTCAATTCATTTATGAGCTTGCCAGTGGCCTAGGTTTGCATTATATCACTGCAATTATTAAAACATCATTTCCAGTGGTCGAAATTTCCGGAGTCCTTCACTACGGCGTCTCTCACAGCCTGAGTCGCTTTGGGACGTTAAACCCCACAAACCAAACCAAACCATTTCCGTGGCCCTTTTGGTCTAGTCTCATTGCTCCAGTTAGTTGACGATATTTGTTTTGATACAATTAACCCCACCATATCCGCATCTAGCCTCACTAGAAGAGCACTGTTTGACCTACACCATCACGTATAGAATATTAGTTGTTCTTTGATATGCTGTGTAAAATATCAGACAACAAGGATTGTGAAGTGATCCGCACTGGGAATGCACCAGCTATTACCAATAACTTTTTCATTCAACGCAATAGTTGCCACGTTCTCAGCTATGTTTTCCAAGTTTCAGTGACAGTTTTGATGAGTATTAACCAGTGCATAAAAATTGTTTGCTAATGTTTATTCCAAAATCATTAGAAGATATTTGAAATTCGGAATTTATTTGACAAAAATTAAAACTGAATTCTAAATGAAGGTTTTTCTTTTTATTTATTTCGATTGAACCAGTAACGTCAGGGCATTATTGAGAGGGCAAGCAGCTTTTCAAAACGCGTCCAGATAGTCGCGGTACCTCATTACAGTTTTTCATGATCCGAGTGAAAAAAAAAATGAATTTTGAAAATATAAATTCTCGAGGCGTAAGCTCGAACTTTCCAGCTTGAACTTTTCGGGAAGACAAAATGCAACGAATTAAAATGTGAAGACGCTGTGATTATAGTTTGTTCAGGGGAAATTAAATAAAAAAAGTTTAGCCGTAGCTTTTTCCTGCGTTCACAAAGCGTCAACCAGATAAGTGCTTCATTTAAAACAGCGTTTATAGACTACGATACTAATGCATGTCCATAAATTTCTTTTCTTTAGAATAAACGTGGGTCCCAGATCGAGGAACCACTGCGCCACCCCGCCGGGGTGGCGCAGTGGTTAGGGCGCTCGACTACTGTTCCCAAGGACGTGGGATCGAATCCCGGCCTCGGCGGCCGCTTTTCGATGGAGGCGAAAAGCAAAGCGCCCGTGTGCTGTGCGATGTCAGTGCACGTTAAAGATCCCCAGGTGGTCTAAATTTCCGGAGTCCTCCACTACGGCGTCTCTCATAGCCTGAGTTGCTTTGGGACGTTAAACCCCACAAACCAAACCAAACCAAACCCAGATCGAGGAAGTCTGCCTCCGTTTGCTACCTTTCTTAACCGCCTTTGTGTGCTCACATTTCTCAATGTTCGACTATTGACTTTGTTGTATCAGTTGAATGGTTATAAGTAATCTAAGTTGCTGAAGCTTAGTATTTGCTGAATAAAATTTTCCCAGCCATGGCATGATCAAAAAGGTAACACTTGAAACCCTTAGGTCTTTCTCAACACATCCGAATTTTCTACTCACTCAATAACACATCAGTCTACATGGGAACATCATTTATTTCCTTATCTTCTCACAGATATAAGCACTAAGCTTAGGCATGTCGTGTGGTAGGGTTGCCAAAAGGATGCTTCAATGCATTTCCGACGACATTTGCACTACTCGACCGCAAATATTTGGAGGCCTCAACTCCGCTCTCTCTCATAGCTGGTGTCACATAGCGACGGTAAACCACAATAAAAAATTAAAACTTCTAAACATCGAATGCGCCTATCAAATTGCACCCTTCACTGCAAGGAGATACATTTGTAATAGCCTCGTGTTTTAAGAACCTTTATTTGGTTTTTCATTCCATTCTAGGGTAGCTTATACAAAACTGATTGCTAAACGGTAACCGACTATGTCAAAGGATGTCACTTTGTGTGAGCAGGTATTTAATGTTCTTCCTATCTTTCTTTAACTGATCTACATCTTTGTTTCACAGCCATTTACCAAGCAACCGATATGCTTACTGGTATCCACACATATCTCAAATTCTGGAATAACAGAAAAAAAAACAGGCAGTGCACACGTCTGTTTTATGTCCTTCCTTTAAACAAAAATTACAATGTAAAGCGACATTTATTGCCCAATAGCATAAAGAGCATGTTATGGCAGCCTAAAAAATGACAGTAAAAGATGAAAAATGTTCGGTGGTCCAAATCAAGGCTAACAATTACCCGGATTACTCCAGCTGCAAGTGTTTTATTAGGACCTATTGTACGGAACTAAAGACTCGCAGCTTCCAGGTGCTGTAGTTCAGTCGGATCCAGTGCCGGACAAACCCATAAGCGAAAGTAGATGTCGGCCTCTGTTTTTCTAACCAACTGTTAACATTAATTAGACTCGTGGGAGCACAGAAGCTTTTTAACTACTTATTCAGTTGTCACCTAGCATGCGAAAAACGTCAGACATTAGTGATTCTCCTTCCCACATTGTAACGCAGTATTTATTTTTTCAAGTATAACAGATTTACTATACTCTGTAAGGTCCCATTGTCAAAGATGTCCACCGGATTTGGGTTCGGATGATTCATGACAAAATACAAGTGTCCGTTATCAGCCTTAAATGTCTTGAGATATTTATGCCTTTTTATATGCAGAAGGAACACTGACACTTCCCTCATCGAATGCTTCTGGCTCTACTAGCATATGAAGATCGGGTCAGTGGCTGAAGCCAGAAAATGTAAAAGACGTTTTGGGTCCCGCACGGGGTCATTGTTCCTTATCTTGTTCAATGCAAACTGCAAAACGCATTGGTCGTATAGACTGTTTTACCTAGAGCCAGCAGGAGAGGAGGAAAATACTCTCTAACCAGATTCATTGCGCCGCCCCATTGTTGCCAGTACCAAGTGGGCTGGGCATTTGCACGCTTCATGCATAGCAGAGCGGCCTTGCACCTCGGTATATTGTCGTTTGAGAGACTCAAATACTTTTATTAGCGCCCCTTTTACGGTAATTTCATTGGGACAGCAATGCGGGGTCATAGCCTGCACAAACAAAAAAATCGCAAGATGACTTCCGAGAGCGTATGCGGGAAGCATGCAACGACAGTCCTAGTGCGGCTGCGATATATTTTTCTGCTTTACTGCTCTCCAGTCCATCCTGATTTAATTCGCCTATGAACGTTTTGTGTAAACCAAAGAGACTTAGTAACAATGACGCACTCACGAATATTATGCCATTTTTACTTCATCCGCTGTAGTAAACAGGCACGCAGGGCAGGCCGTGCCTCCTACAAGCCCTCCGCGCCAATGATACGTACGCTGGACCTCTTCCGCCAGCTCCAGAAGAGCGTGCTAAAATCTGTTCTTCACTTAATAAGCCAACAGCAAACTAAAAAGAAATTTTTCTTGCTGTTCTCTGACCCATACCGTGTTGATAATTGCAACACAAACAAGTTTCTCCACACAGCCAGCTGCCGCTGGTGCGGCGCGTGGCTCATCGTCTGCACGCTGGCTAAGGCGCCACTGAAATTTACATCTTTCTTTTACTGATACAATGAGATCGGCAGTGAGGCAGTTCTACGAGAGACCATTTACTCTAGCGCTGATCAATTCAAAGCGCCATCGGAATGCCTTCGATGCGAAACAATTTAGGCATAGCGACTACTAGGGAGTAGCGCTTGGCAAGAGAGCAGTCGTCCGCCGCGCCAGCGGCCGGCGCCGCTTTCGTAAGCGCTGCTGTATGTGCTGCAAATTTATCGCCTTCGTTAATGCTGCAGCTGAGAGCGCACGGGCAGCGGTGAACGCTGCCCGTGCTTTCAATGCCAAATGAAAGCAGTGCTGCATCGAATATAAATATGCACTGTCGAGAAGAAATACATGACATTACATGGGTCGCACTTCACGTTAAATCAATGCAGCAATGACTGGAAAGCATCTTTCGTATCTGTATTTCGAGTTCGGTAGCTGCCCGTATGGTTCATTCGCTGTGCGTTTGTGTACAGTTACTATTGCAATATAAAATATAATTGAAATTACGCGTATCGTGAAAGACACAAGAGATACATCCTCACAGTTAACTCTGACGAGTTCGGCTTTCGGAAGAGGAGCGCCGTCCTTCGCAGTCGCCACGGCCGCTAGTGCTGTTTCCAAAAGTTGCTGCCATGCCAAACGGATGGCATATGGTTTGCTGGCGCTCTCAAAGAAAACAAAAAATAGCACCAAGGGGCCTGATAGCTTTCACGAGCACCGCGAAACTGCCCTTTTTCACCGTCGCATCGCAGCATCAACACGCACAGCAGAGCCCAAGATGGCGTTAAGAGGAGCCGGAGTGGACTTTCCCAGTTTGACTCATACGGGGCGCCACCAACAAACTAAGATGACTGCGCCCAGGCATCGAAACCAAAATCGCCTATAGAGCCCATTTTGCTTATTTCTAGCCGCTGAATGTCAGCTTAAGCCCTGTTAATTGCTTCAAGCTAATCGCTCACTGCGCGCCATAACAAGTAACTGCTTCTGTCAATTTCTTCTCGATTTCAGTGTTTTCAGCAAGCTTCAGAGGCATCCTTTACCGGGCGCAACTGCGAGCACAGTTTTCAGGGTCACTGTATGGTTGTTAACAATAATTTTCTGAAGTTAATCAGACCTAGGACTTGCTTTCTACTGTTTCGATACATACTGTCGGGCCTAAAAGCAACCTGTACAGTATACAAGAAGCTTTATCGAATCAGCAAAGTAAGGTCCCGAGCAAAAACTTCTAGAAGAGAAGCTTGTCCCCGAAAAGCGCTGCTCGTACAAAAGGATGTTAAAGACTTCAGAACAGCAGAAAATGACATATTTTACTTTACTGTCCGAGAAAAGGAATGACCGAACAAAACCAAGCCTGTGGGTCCCGGACGTAACTAAGAGAATAAAACACCGTACCGCTGCCCGAGAAACAGAACGGCCAACCGAAATCAAGCCTCGAAATACCATACATGCACCATCTAAACGTTATCACCATTATGAACACGCTTTCACCCGCTGACAGTTTCCAATCTTCGCTAAAAGCCCATCCTGTCCGCAAAATAAGGCCGCAATCGCGACGGAAATAATCGTGAGCAGTTTGAACAAAAGCAAGAAGAATAGAATCTAAAGATCCCCAGGTGGTCAAAATTACTCCGTAGCCTTCCACTACGGCTCCCCTTTCTCTCTTTCCACTTTCCCTCCCACCTTCCTCCCTTCCCTTACGGCGCGGTTCAGGTGTCCACAGAGCAAGTGTGACAGATACTGCGCCTTTCCCTTCCTGTGAACCAACCAACCAACAAGTCAGAACAGCCGAACTTCGCTCGCGGCGGCGTCGTCCATAGACACCGACAACATTAAAGGCGAGATTCCATCTGGTGCACACGAGTAGAAAGAAAAGAATGCGGTTGCATATTGAATGGAAATAACGGGAAATTGAAAAAGTAACAAGAAAGCACGTCATTGAGATGCCACGTTTCGATCGCTAAGTTCTTCCGCTATCACCTGAGCAGGCGTTTGATCACGGGACAAGAAATACAAAGATCAGGCTAACAATGAAGAGTCAAAAACGGGCGATGCGTTCCGCAAGACAGTGACGAGCTTGAGTACAGTCGTTAGACTGCTTTTCACTCATTGCGGGAGTGCTCCGAAACTTCGCAAAACCAGGCGGTAGAAAAAAAGACGGAAGAATGTATGTATATATAAAAAAGCGTCAAATTGAAACATAAAAGTGTCTGAAATAAGAGCAGTGAAATGAGAGAGAGTGGACTGGGAGAATCAAATAAGCGGCGCTCGTGCGCAGTAGCCGCTATCCAAAATGAGACCAGCACCGAATGTCGTGATGGCAGTCGTTTTCGCGGGCAGAGTGGCATTTCCAGCAGCCTGTCATTATTTTCTTTGTCTTCTTACCCCTTCTTCAATCCGATGCCTTACTTTTTTCGTTTTTATTCTTTACTTTTGCTTACTTTTCCTGATATGTTTATGTGCGCGTCTCAAAGAAGCGATATTTATTCATTAATGCCGTTCCTTTCTTCCGGCTGGCCAGCAGCAAATGTCGCAGGAGGACGAGCGAGTTATTCTGAGTTAACTTATACTTCGTATTATTATCAAGTGTTGTTACACTTTATACTTAAACATCACATATTTTTTATGCTTCGTTTCTCATTTACTCCGCATCTTCGCCTCCTAAAAGAATAAAGATCGCGGAAGGGGGCTCATTCGCTAACTCGCTCTGTTTATTATAAGAGCCCCATCGAAAATGGCTGCTCCGTACAGTGACGCTGTTAGCTTTTGAGATAGAATGGTCTTCTCACTCGCCGGTGAGGAGATCGAGTTCCTTCACTTCATCTGGCGTGTACATATCTTCTTTTCTTTCTCGCCATGAATATACAGAGTGGAGCACAGGTATCAGAGCGAAGCGCGCAATAAAAAAGGTTTCTGAGGAAGCGGGGGAGGGAAGGGACAGCAGGAGAAATGGATCCCAATGATCTCCATTGGCCTTCTCCGTGGCCGTATCTATCCGCATAAAACTCAGAAGGGATATAGCGCTCTCGCGCACTCATGAAGCCTCCATTTGGTTGCTTGATTCATTTGACCTCGTTACATCGACCCGGATTCTTTCTGGACATCAATTTTACATTATTTATTACGAACAAGGGACTTAAGCGCTTTCCGTCTTTAAAGAATGCCCTCTCTTCGCCAGGTAATTTTAAGCTCATTATGCATTCAACGTGAAACTCAAAAGTTGGCATATCGGTTGCCGAAATATTCTTTCTTATTCGCTAAGTGCTCGAGCTGGGTTTCTTCAAATACTTGGGAGAAGGGGCTTTTCAGGTCTTTCATTTCTTGGTGAGCAGAAAGACCAGTGGCGATCTGTACTTCGGATATAAATTAAACTTGCAAGGCCAGAAAAGTATGTTCCCGCAACCTCCCTTCAGTTTTTTTTCATAACTTAGTAAATACGTACAAGCGCCAAAGCTGTGAAACAATTTAGTTCACTCGGCTATGTCGCGAAAACAGTGTCTCAATGGAATAATGTAGAACTCGTTGGGCAGTTCACGTAGTCACGGTTCTTCTGTACAATCTAAATTTGGCTGCACTTGCAAAGCTTCGTATTTCTTGTATATTTGCGGAAATTTAAAGCCGGAACATTTTCTGCAGCATGGAGGCCTAATTCTTTTCAAAGCACAGTTGCATTCAGAACCGTCAGAAGCTATCAGTAAGGATGGTTTGTCTTCTTTTATAGGGTTCAACGTTCCAAAGCGACTTCTCTTATGAGGGGTGTCCCTGTGGAGAATTCCGGTAATTTCGGCCAGCTAGGATTCTTTACCATACACTGAAATCGGAGTCTACACGGGCATTTTGAGTTTCATCTCCATCGATACGCGGCTACCGCTGCCGGAGTAGACCCCAGGTCGTTGAGATCAGCAGTCGACCGCTCTAACTGCTGAGCGATCGTGACTGCGGCTAGCGGTGAGGCATGTAGAATGTACGTTGAGGAACACTGACAATTCATCCCTTCTTAGGATTTGTCCTTAAGCAGCACAAAAGACCAGCCAGAGCGGAAGAAAACAAGGGACGGCACGAGCGCGTACTATCAACTGAGTGTTTTTATTTCGACGAAGTTTATTTATATAGGCCCAACCAACAAAACCACAAAGAACGCCTAAACATTTCGAGAGTCCTGTGGAATCTACACTGTACGCAACGCCAGAGCGCGGAATAGGTGTCTTGTGCAGGACTTCCTCTTTTTTCGATAGCTCGTCCAAGTGAATGAAAAGTTTTGGGCACACACAAAGACAGCATGTCTGGTTGCTGCTCCCTTCTATGCTGCGACATTTATTATACTGGACTGCATAGACAGACTCCTCCCACACCACATATGTATAGCGGGTAGAGGAAGATAATCCAATGCGAGATATAAATGAATAGGGCCTTTGGACAATGGTGTTTGATTAGAATTTATAAATAAATAGGGAAGAGCTGCTAAGCGACGCACAGCCGAGGAAGCAGGCCTGGCAGACCCCACGTATCTCCCCCGGGAAGTAGCGGAAGGGATAGGTTATAGAGGAAGGGGAAGTAGGAATGAGGATAGGGTTATGGTAACTTGAAGGGGAATGTGGGCAGCGTGAGATTTGATTCGGAGACAATTTGAGTGGAGCTCCCTTTCGGGCCTCCGTAGTGGGCGAGCACTCACTCTTAGCCGATTAGGCGGCGCTCGGCCTCAAGATCATTCCACCAGCACAAGGCTTTTGCCGGGTTTCCAGCGTCTGAGACAGGTTCCCTTCATGAAGCCGGTTTTAAGGCTCCCCGTCACACAAGCCCAATCCCCCCCCCCCCCCCCCCCGACTCTACTTGAGGTACTAGAGAGGTAGATTTCGCTTGCGTTCATCCCTACTCCAAGGTACTAGGCAAGTGAACAAACTTTAATCTGGCGCACACTGATAGATACCCTTCCCCGGTTTTCGCCAGTAAGTCAGGAAAGGCGTTTTCTTTGTTCCGGCATAAAAAATTGACCTGCCTGACGATCACTGTCGGTTCACAGAATCGGCCAGGAAAAATCTGTGCTACCAAAGATTCGTGTTTTTGTGCGGGATACGATCGTTCACTGGCTTAGCACTTTAAGGCGGAAGCCGTTCTTGGCCCATGGAGGGAAAATTTGTGCGCGTGGCCTGTGCGTGGCATCTATGCGCTGATGTGTCACTCGTAAATAGCGGACGTGTGAGCAGGGAGATAAAGAAAATGATGGATGGTGAAAGGTAGTGTAAAACGTTAGAAATAGACATCAAAAGAGGTAATTACTAATAATAAATAAAAATGACTTGTAATAACCAATATGTCAAACCATGGCTTGTAATGACCGCAACTGATTGGAAATGTGTAAAAATGCTTAGGTGTGGGTAATGATTACAATGACTAGGCATGACGCAGCATGACTACGTAACGACCAGTATTTCAAACGACGACGTGTATTAGCTGAAACTAAATGAAAATGAGTAAAAATGCTTAGCGATGAGTGAGAATAATTACGATGACTAGGCATGACTGATCGTGGCTACGAAACGACCAATATGTCAAACAACGAATTGAATGAGCGCAACTGACTGGGAACGAGAAAAATGCTTAGTGATGAGTGATTATCATTGCAATGACTATTCATGACTTATCATGACTACGAAACGAACAATATGTCAAACGACGACTTATAATAATGATAAGATAGAAAATAATAAGTGGCAAATGATAGGAGAGGAAGGGTAGTTTTTCCCCGTTCTCCTCTTAAGAGGCATCAAAAGATCCTGTAGTTTTCGTTTGCTTAGCCGCAAAACTAGCACAAGGTCACTGCGCGTGATCGGAACAAGTGTTTACATTCCAAAGCAGTGTGCCGCATACAAGCAGGAATGCGCCGCGTCTATTTTGATTCCGGAATTTTGCGAAAGCTACCATCCCCTTAAGTGAAATATTGGTTTGGTTTGGTATTGGGATTTATCGTCTCAAAGCAACTCCGGCTATGAGAGATGCCGTAGTGAGTTCCGGAAATTTCGACCACCAGAGGTTCTTCAACGTGCACTGACATCGCACAGTACACGGGCGCCTAGGTTTTCACCTTCAACTAAAAGCGGCCGCCGAGGCATGGATTTGATCCCGCGTCCTTGGGCACAGTAGTCGAGCGCCCTACTGTGCCACCCCGACGGGGTGAAATATTTAGCCGGCTGTTAAAAGATGCATCTATATTCAGTTGCGCATAAATACTTATACTCTGTTACTCTGCTCTTGCATGAGTCCGTGGTAGCATTCTCTTGCGCGGATCGATGTGCACTCGCATCTCTTCTTTTTGGGATTGTTATCGTTAATATGAAGGTACCTGAAATTTATTTGCGTCAATTTCTTGGCTATTTACGTATAGTGAACTGCTGTTGCGGCTCCGAGCAGACTGGTAAAAGTTTGTATATAATGCTACATCGACTAGAATACCTGGCACAATACATTTGTTGTGTGTTCCCAACAGCTAACGTTTGGCCAGTGTGTGGCAAGCATATATGAAATGTACTATGTCGTACTGGTTTCTGATGCCAGATAATAAGCGAGGTTCTAGCAAATGGGTGGCACAAGGTGGATGACGATAAAACTCTTCAGTGGTACCATCTAGCAAACAAAAAGTGCAATATTTCGAAACCACGTGAAGATGGTAAACAAACCTGATATTTTTTTCATGATGAAAATGGGCGAGACCAGTGCATTACCGTTACTTTCTCTAAACTTGATGACGACGCTGCAAAAGAATCACGGTCAGACAAGCAAACGTTTGTTTCAACAACGCAGCCCACTCGGTATTTTTTGCCCAGCGAATGGAATACAAATGACACTGATACTACACTATACGTAGGTTTGTTTACACTGCCTCTGCGAACCCGCTGCTTTACTTTGTGTCGCTTATACAAAGCGAGCCACTGTTTTAGACCTGTAATCATGTCATCAAATTTGGCACCCCATCCTTGGTGTCGGGCGAAGCGAAGTCAACGCACAGCATTCTCCACAACCTGACAATGTACACATCCCTGTGATCTTCGCAGCAGTGCTTTTTCACGCAAGTTATAATGTAACATCATTGCGCTACGCGTGGAACACGAGGTGATGCAGACGTCTGGGGACTTGCGAATGCAGGCGACCCGCAGTTTTCACCGATCCAGTCACACACTTATTTTTTCCCCATCTATTGCCCGCTACGGCAATAAAGTTAGCGACCTTGCAATCATGGTTGACAATGTTCTGAATAAATGTTCCAGAACCTTCCTGTTTTGCAGAGCATAAAATCATGTTGCAAGTCTATGAATTCGGTCACTCGGCGTTCAGACAGCGGCCGGGTCCGGCGGTCTGGAAGTGAAATGACGGCCGCGGTCACATTTGCGCTACTCTGACAATTCTGCAATGATTCTATTCGATGCTCGACCAGCGCGGCTGCGGCCGGTCACGCTTTCCCTTGAGATGGGGGCGAGTTCGTCGTTGTTGCTACTCTGCGTTGCCATGAAGACGGCAGGAACTCTAGACAAGGAGATTTAAGATACGTTCATCACGTACCAGGCGTGACACACGGCCTCTGCGAGAACGTTTCAAGGAAGTCATTGCAAGGAAGTAGTAAAATTATCGGTGCTGAGGATCCAGCAAATGACAGGTTCCTTTACACTGAAACATTAAAAACATTTACAGAATTTTTGCATCTCACCTGTGTCAAATATGGCTGAGGGTTCTTTTGTAAATATTGCATATTTTCAGTGAAATAAAAACAGTGATGAGACTTCCGTAGGGTAGTTGGTTAGCGCTATCGGCTGGTGATCAGAGGGGTAGGCGTTCGATTCCCAGTGGAGGACGATTTTTTTCTTAAAGGTTAAATCCGGCCTGGTTTAGTATTTAGTTTGAGTTGGACTGGCTTTGGATCTATCCGGCTTGACATGATTCTGCGGACGCCACTCATGAGCCAAAAGGCCTTCGCCTTAGAAACAGTACTGACAAGCAGAGAGGTTAGTCACGTCATAAGTACACTACAATAAGAGCGAGGCTGTTTTCAGCCGCCAAATCAGCTTGTGTGTCTCTTAGTCATTGCTATCTGGCACAGCCTCTGCTGGGAAGAATCATTATATACCGGCGTAATGGCAGCCATGGATGCGTTGCTTGCAGGGTGCTGCGCGCGAGCATAGGGAGTTACGAAAAACATAAAGCGCCGCAAAAAAGACGGCAGGACGACAACAACAGATAGACCAAGTACACAACAAACAGGCGCCAGCAGAGGGGATTGCGCAGGAGTTCTCGCGGGAAAAGAGTTTGTCCCTGCGCCGAGGGGTACCAACAAAGCATGCTGCGCAGCGCCGAGCAAACACCACCACGGCGTGTGGCGGAGGAGCGGCAGCGAATGCGTCCCAATGTCGCGGGCTCGGTCAAGCGCGTCCTCGGAGCGCCGAATGCGCAGTCGGCCGCGCTTGAGCGTGACGCCTTGGCGCACACGAGCGGTTGCGACTATGAATCACGCGCCACAAAACGACCGCCCACAGCCACCACGACCGCGATGGCGCTGCTGTCGCTGCTTGGGCTCCCTGGCCGGACGATGTCCCGCTCCCTGCGTGAGAGGCGGCAGCAAGGATGCTAACCAACCCTTCTTTCTTCCCCACTATGTCTCCCACTCCCGACGCCGTGACCGGCGTCTCTCTCGATTTTCCTTTTTCTCCCCCTCTCCCTAGGTTCTTGTTGTGCCTGCAGCTGCTGCTACTGCTGCTGCGGCTGCTATTGCTCAACCAGCGTCGCAATGCTGTCCACGTGGTTTCGTATGTGTCAGCCCGCGCCGAACTAAATGATACAACGCGCAAAAGGGAAACACACAGGCCCCGTGAGCCTTTCAATTACAGCCGAGTGCTTTTTCCTGTCTGAAGCCAAGTCCAATCTGGCGCGTAAGGTATTCTGCCGCGCGTCTCGCCGCGCATAAACAGAGGCCTGCAACGGCGTCCACGGCGAAACAAAAGTAAATAAAATGGAATCAGAAAGCGACCACGAGGAAGCAAAGATTAAGAGAAAGAGCTGAACAATACTGCGCCCCAAGTTCGTATTCTGCGCTCTGGCACCTCGAGTGGAATGAAAAAACAACAGGAACGATGTAGCGGCAAAGAGCGCACCGCTTTGTTTTCGGCGGAGTTTACGCCCCTCGCGGCATGCATCGTGGAAGCTGGGTCAAGACAGCCCACTAAGTGACTCTTCGTGCGGGGTGTCAGCATGCAAGACAGCATTTAGATGTGCTACCAGAGTACCGTGCCGTGACGCCCTGCGGCCTGCGAGACAGCAACATCAAGTAGGAACGTGAGTATAAGAATGTGTCCAATGAGAATTGAGTCAGTATCAACCGGTGGAAAGAAATATATATGGAGTTGCTGTCGCCCGTAACCCCCCCCCCCCCCCCCCCCCATTCCCCGAGCACAATTTTTTTTGTTTTCAACTGGCTGCAGCCACCCTTAACTGGCGGCAGCTCCATACACAAAAAATTTCAAGTCACTGACGCACCTACACTGGTCCCTGTTGGGTGACCACTGAGCTTTTGCAATATATGATATTCTTGTTTTCGCTGTAAGACATAAGCTCAGCACCATCGGGCGTATCAACGTGTGTACTTGTTTAGTCTGGCGTTCCAGTGACACTATTTTTCGCTCTCCGTAGAGTTTGGAGCTTTCGTTTCATGTGCAAAGGATGGCTACTGGATGCCTATCTAGTGAAGCAAAATAAGTAAATATATAATAAAAGCGTTTGTATTAACACAAAAATTGATGTAGGTGACATAAAACGATAACATCCTAAGCTCAGTTATAACAGAATAAAAGAATAAGGTAACTTTTATTTATCTATCTATTTATTTATTTCGGATACATCAAGAGCCCTTGGGTGAGAGCTTCACATGGCTCGATGGCTCTCTTGAAATAGTCCGCATTCGTATGAAGGGTTGCATTTGTTAGAAGGCTATTCCAGTCACAAGTTCTTTGGACAAGTAACGCTCAAATATTGGCAAAGGTGCAAGCAAGAAGTGGGTAAACGGTCTTGTGATGGCTTAATTGTGCGGGCAGAGAAACGATGAACAGGCTGGATTGGACAATTATAAAACGTCGTGATACATTTTATGACACAAACATAGCTTTTCAATTGTACAGCGTTTCTGAGCGAAAGGTATAGGCATGCATTACTTTTGAGGGAAGTAACACTAGCGGAGTAGAAGTAATGTAAGTAGATGAGTCGAATGGCGCGGTTTTGAGCATGTTCAACGGAGCCTGTTAGGTTAACTTGAGCGGGGTCCCAGATGGTTGGTGCACATATACTCTAACTAAGCTAGTATTTTAACAGTCGGTGAAGCTAGGCGTAAATTACGACGAAGGTAACCGATAATTTTGTTAGTGTTGTTAATTATCCGTGTTATGTGGGTATACCAGTTAAGGGTATTCGAAATATCAACACCAAGATACTTAATGCAACAGAGGGATGAGACATTGAGAGTAGTCAGAAAACAATTTGGGGTAGGGTAATTTTGTCATTTGTGGAAAGAAACAAGCACAGTTTTTAGGTGCAGGTTTACTATTAGCCATCGACACCACTTCAATTTTTGTAGATCAGGTTAAACAGTGTTAATATCTGCAGCGCTAATAACAAAACGATAAATGACAGAAACGTCGGCAAATGAACGAATGCTAGATGAAATATTACTATGTAAGTCGTTGACCTAAATTAAGAAAAAGATAGGGCCAAGAAATGTGCCTTGCGGCACATCAGCAATTATGTTCGAGAGTGCAAAAGACTTGTTGTAAGCTTCTAAAAACTGCTGACAATTAGCGAGGAAATGCGGTATACTGTTGAAGAAAAGCGCAACGTTTTAAAAGGAGGCGTTTGTGAGGGACTTTGTCAAATGTCTTCTGGAAGTCGGTGGAGAAAGCGTCGACAGGTATGTTAAGGGGTGCATTAGTACTTATCTCCTGAATAAATAGCGCCAGTGGGGTGTCGGATGAACGCCCTTTTTGAAATCCGTTTTGGTTAGTGAAAGCAGCTTACAAATATTAGGACATTTGTCAGTTTCAAATAAATGATGTGCTCCATAACTTTTGAACAGACGCTGGTTATTGATATGGGTTTGTAGTTGGTAGAAGCTGGTTTAGCAACTGGAACAACCTTTTCCACTTTCCAATCATGAAGGACGATGCCGGATGAAAATGACTGCTGAGAAATGTGGGACAAAATAACACTGGTGATTTACTTGGTGTTTTAAGCAATTTCGCATTGATTCCGTCGAGCTAGCTGGTGATGGAAAAACAAATATTATATTAGTTCCAAGATTCCTTGCGATGTAAATGTCATAGCTGGCATGACGGGACAGTCGTAAGAGGAAACACGCGAGAGGTTACGGTCTGTGTATCTCGTGAAAATGGAAAAAATTAAGATTGAACGTTTCCGCTGCCTCATCGCTGGGGACTGACTGTCCTACATGATCCACAATTGCTTAGTGATTTGTCTTTCATTTTGTGGTTAATTACTCTCAAGAAGTGTTTTGGGTTAGCCCGAAATTAGCTTTTAGATTTATTGAACTCAGAATTATATAATTTGGACGTAAACGGTATTTCTGCCATGCCTCTGGACAGTTAGTCACTTTCTCACCTCCTCTCCTCTTCTACCTTCATCCTTTAATCCACCATTTCCCTTCCCCAGTGCCCCAGTGCAGGCTAGCTAATCGGAATTATTTCTGATTAACATCCCGGCCTCTCGCCCTCCTATTCTCCTCCTCCTCCTCCTCCTGGCAGCACGAAATGTTTTGATTCTTTTTGTTTACGCTTAAATGCTGGATTAAACCAACAGGAGGAACTGGGCTCGGTAATACTTACGGTTGGGATATAAGTGTCGATTAGTTCAAGCATTTTAGATTTAAACACAAACCAGTTTTTCTCAACTGATCACGCAGAAAAATCAATTGATAAAAATTCCCAAATTCTTGTTAGTCTGTCATTCAAATCTCGATAATTACCCCTGGTAATATAGTGTTTGGTTGGTTTGGTTTGCAGGGTTTAACGTCCTAAAGAGACTCAGGCTATGAGAGACGACGTAGTGAATGATTCCGGAAATTTTGACCACCTGAGGTTTTTTAACGTGCACTGCCATTCCACAGCACACGGGCGCCTAGTTTTTGCCTTCATTGAAAAGCGGTCGCCGAGGCAGGGATTCGATCCCGCATCCTTGGGCACAGTGGTCGAGCGCCGTAACCACTTCTCTACCCCGGCGGGGCGTGGGTATTATAGGGTGAGCTTTTTGTTCATTTTGAACACGAGGTTTATTCTGGTTAAAGGGGTGCCACGAATTAATCTAGGTATGACAGTGGAGAAATTCTGTCGAGGTGGGTTCTAAGTACAAGATCCAAGATGTTACCAGAATGGCCGGAATGCCGATTTGCTGAATCGACAATCTGGGATAATAAAAATGTTAGGCATACGTATGTTGACAAACTTGCTTTCAGTACTATGATGCGATGTGGTGAGGGCGAGGTGAGACCACAAAATACAAAATGAAAATAAATTACACAATTTACCGAAATGGGACATGTTGATACGAAGATCTCATCGAGTTAAGAGCGTCAGGAACTGGGACCCAACCAAGGGGCCTGAACCAGGTGGGCCACAGCATGCGGCAAGAATAATATGAGAATGTGCTGATCTACAGCATACAATTTCTAAAGAACCATTAAAGGTTATTTCGTGGGAATAGGGATCAGGATGC
This sequence comes from Amblyomma maculatum, assembly GCF_055883805.1. Taxonomy (NCBI): domain Eukaryota; kingdom Metazoa; phylum Arthropoda; class Arachnida; order Ixodida; family Ixodidae; genus Amblyomma; species Amblyomma maculatum. Next base: position 22,842,972 of record NC_139349.1, on the reverse strand, counting down.
TTGACAATAAGAACACCACCACCACGTCTATTGTAGAGGTCGGCAAGGAGAAATCTCTTAGTCATCTATAGATGAATTCAGCTTTGTCTCAGTTTGTGCTATGTCATTACAACCTGATAAATCAATGCCACTAGCAAGAATACGGTGTTTCGGCAGCACGCTCCTTACGTTGACGGAAACGGAGGAAAGGGGTGTCTTTATATCGACATGGATGGCATGCGGCAATTGCTACGTTGAAACAAAGAAAAATGTTTTTGCTTACAGGATCAGAAACATACGTGTCATTTCTTGCTTCTAGTCTGTTGTGGAGAAGAGTGTTGCGAAAGCATTGTTTCCTGTGGGATTCAATCAGATTTTTTCCAGGGTACGCGGATGGCCGGGGAAAGGTCTTACGATACGAATTTTTGTATAATTGTTTTCTCTGATAACGGCGAGTTGTTTTTCTTTATCCTTAAAATGAGGGAAATTCCCTAAAGTTGGTCTATATGTTTGCTTGGATCGATGGAGCCAAGGCCATGGACATGTGCTATATCCCTCGCTTTAATAGACAGCTTTAAGTGTTCTATGGAGAAGGCGATTAGCTTTTCCTCAAAACTCGCCCAACTTTCGCTGCCCTCATCGCTCTCCCCCCAGAACACCACGTTTTTCGCAGCGCCCTATCTTCGACATAATTGGCTGGATCAGTGGTATGTTGGCTCTGACAGGAGCTTGCCTCTGCGAACGTTTGGACACATTTTAGGCGTGCTTTGATGGTCGTTAATTTAGCTTAATCTTTCTTTCAGATCAAGTAGCATGCTATTTTTTTTTTCAAATCTTCTTTTCACGATTATTTTCGACTCCCTCTAATCACGTTGCCTGTCACGTGTTCAACATGGATTCTAACAAAGCATATTGGTCATCGCTAGCAGAAGCGCGAGTAATGGGTACTCGGTTCAGCTTGACATTCCCGAATAGTCGCGAACCGCCTGTATGGCACGCGCACAGTTAATTACAATCACAAACACTGCGCGTGGTCTTGGCAGCAGTAATGAACCACATGAGCGCGTGTGTTTAGTTAAGAGAATAACTATTTGTTGCATGCACAAAGAGCAATGGGGTGGATTGAGGCGATGCCATTTTGTCGTTTGGAGCGAAAGAACAAAATTGCACAAAAGATGAAGGGCGACAGCGAAAACCACAAGCGCAGACAAGATGCATTTCTTTTGTCCCGTCTTCTTGGCGCAGTTTTACTCTCTCGCTTCTAAGTTACCAACTAGCCCGTCAGAGCGTCTTACTTCATTGTATCATTGTAATGCCAGGTATTAGAATGAATAAAGGGCAAATGCTACGAAGTTGAATTTCCAAGCAAGTAAGCAGCATTTAAATTCATTGGTATCTCAAATTAGAAATACTACCCTAGAGTTTTGGAGGCATGTTTGGCAAAATTTAGTAAGCTAAGGCTGGCATCTCGGGTTCGTGAAAGTTTATGGAATAGATATTGCTCAGGGGAATCGAACGTATTTGAAGAAATTTTGGGGTTTGTCATTTTTTCTCGCTCTGCTGCAGCATATCTATTTAAAGTGAAGTGGACATTAAATAAAGGAAATCATAGGAACAATGAATAAGAAATATGAACTCTTTCTTATCTCTCACGCGTTGGAAGCTGCACGGAGGTCTTAGTCATTTTCCTGGAAGTCGTGATAAAATGTATAAATTTAAGCTGCGCCCTGTATGTACGCATTACTTGGGGAATCTTTAACCACTGGCTGTCTAAACGACGACAAGGAATTGGCCCACGGCGTCACCGCCTGTGGGTCTGGCCATTACTGTGTATAACTATATCTGTTGCGCTGCATTGTGTTTCATGGCGCATAAGAGACTAAGTCCATCATGCGCCACACGCAAGGTATTCTGTTTATAACTATAGTGAGCGACATCGCTGGCACGGATTGCCTTCAAAACACTTGAACATATAGTTACGAAGAAGATCGGCGGTGGCTCGAGAGGAACCCTCGCTCTAAGCCAGCCATTAAATCATCCTTTACCCTATCGCCATGTTGTGCTGTCTTCTCGCTTGTCACCACGCAACATTTTGGTTGGACGTGCGGCGTACATCATCCCCACCCTCGACTTCGAGCATGGACGCCATCCGTACGCCGGGACCATCGACCGAGAGCCCTGGAATATTGCCGCGCAGCTTCCCCCAGCCCTTCCTGCCCAGAACCGACCAGCCGCCGCTATACCGCCGCCCAGACCCCAGCCCGGATCTGACGACAAGGCGCACACACGAGCTGACCAGAGACGAGATCAAAGCAAAGACCCGACGGACTCGAAGAAACAAAAGACACGAACACACAACCCCTGCCCCGCCCAGCCGCCCGATGCGACCTCAAGCCATCTTTTCCATGGATGTTTTGGTGGCAGATGGCTGAAGAGCTCCAGGAGAGGCAGATCCCCCAAGCATCATCGTGATCATCGTCATCATGGTGGCAAGTACATCATTCTCTTCTATCATTTCTTGAACATCCTCACCGTCACGTCACCATCAACTTCAAGCGAGCCGATCGGGACGATCGCTTGGTGGCCCCGGGAAGTGTTACGAAAAAGATCGGCAGTGGCGCAAGAGGAGCCCGCAAGCTAGGCCAGCCATTAAATCATCCTTCACACTATCGCCATGTTGTGCTGTCTTCTCGCATGTCACCACGTAACAATATTATGTGCGCAGGCACTAAAGCAAATTGGTTTCTCAGTTTTATTAAACACAGTTTTCGACATTGCATTTCCTATGTCACTAACCTGACAGAGTTCGTGCTCGACATAGGTGACATCGAGTAGCTTGGTGCCATAATAGCTTTTTAACGAAACTTGCTGGCCACTATTTTCATCCTCCGACCCGCGAAGAATGGAAGTAAAAGTTTCAGAAGGGGCCCGAGGCTCTATATAGCTCTTTCATTCTACCCCCGAATCACAGCACGCACCAAGAGGCTTCCGAAACTGCAGCAATCGCTTCCAGCGTAAGCTCATCTTCTCGCGCACGTCGGCACGAAATAAGGATCAGTCATTTGCATCTCCGTTTACCTTCGTTCACCTGCCTATTCCGCGACGACAAACAGCGTTACCCGGAAAACGAAGGCCGCGCATACATGCTCCCTGGGCTATTTTCATAGGCGCAGGCAATTACCCCTGCCCTTTGCCGAACGAGCAACTAGCTTTGCTTATTATGTTGATGTCACGCGAAACAAGGGCCACTGCACGGCGCTCAGCAGCAGCACTTTCACGCACGTGCTGCTGTTATTACAGCAGCCGCCGCGGCGGATGATGGGTGCCCTGACGAAGCTGTCAGGGGCACACTTCTCCTTCGGGCGACCATGTTTAGACACCATTTGTTACATCTCGGGACTAGGCACACTGTGCTTGGGTTCCGTACTATAACCAAGCTAGAGAAAGAGCGTAGGCTGGAAGAGAAAGTGCGCCGCTGAAGTAGCGAGAATAACAAGCAGCTTTATGCGACACTGCGCAGATGGGAAGTAAATAGTGCAAGAGCGATAGGGGAAAAGAGAGATGGCAGCTAATTCTGCCGCCAATTAGCGTTTCAGGAGCTAGCATGTGAGCAGGTTACAGTTTTTAGATTGAAGCATTGTGTAAGGGATATATTAGAAATTTCAACTAATAAAGTAGAAGAGAAAATTTGGGAAGTGCTCATGTCATAAGAAAAAAAAGAAGAAAAACTTCTCAGAGCACTGCAGAATCTGCATAGGAGAAGTGCGAACACCTGAGCGTTGCTGCTGCACACAGTACATTGCGCGCTTCCTGTTTGGTTTTTGCTAGCAAAGACAGGGCTCATGCCACACAGTGTAAATTTCCTTTCCTTGGCAAGCGTTCGTTGTAGTTCTTCTGAAAGGGTGGCCGCATTTGACTATACGCTGTCGCTCCTGCCATGTAGCTTTCCTTGGCGTACGCTCGTTGCAGTGTTCTCGCAATGTAGGATTGTCGGAATGGTGCCGCTTATCGTCGCGCCCCCCACGTTGCACGAAGACGGCAAAAGCGCTCGACAAGAAAAACACAACTCGTAGAACATTGCGGACAGATCTCGCGGACAAACATCGGGCACGCGAGATTTTCACCATGAACTAAGAAAGGCTTTAGCCTTTTATAAGAACTCGAAGACAATAAGCAACTGCGCTGAGAGTTGGAAGCTGAGTATACTTGTGTCAGCTCAGTTACTGTCTGCAACTTCGGTGTGGAAACCAATTTACTTCAGTGAGACACGCAGTATTTCAATAACAAAACCATTTAGAGTACAGATTGTGGAAATCACCACGCACATCGCTGTGGGTGATCTATTAACACATTTCTTATTTCTACTTTCATGTTCCACATTGCAGTATCACATCACGAATCGGAACGGAGATGTTCAACCTCGAGAAAGGCAGGAAGGCTAGCGAAGTACGGTTACTCAAGCTGTAAATTAATGAACAACCTTATTTGCTCGTTAATTATGTGCAAACAGATCGTGGATGAACACTTTGCATCTACAGTGCAGCTGAAAATATCTGTGACAGCTCTTTAACGGCGTGGAACGAGCATCTGTGCTCTCAATGTTGCATTACTAACAAATAATAATCCACGGTTAAATGAACGAAGCTTACGCTTTGACAAGGGCTGCGCCATTGAAGAAGTTGTCTAGAATGTCATTCGCCTTTTTCTAAAGGGGCTCTGACTGCTAGATTGGTTATCAGTAAAAAGTCAAAGATATGGTATAGTACTAAATGGTGACGAAAGTGAATGTAGTCTTTAGTCTTTCAAATCAAGCTTATATATCTATGGTGATTATATGAATAGTCAACATTTGGACGAGGTGGCATGGAAGTCATTAAAAAAACTTGCGCAGGAGAAAACATGGACGTGAAGAGACGAGCATGGGGCATTCGGCTAGTGTTAGTTTATGCATACCCGCCATTTTCCATCGTGTCAGCTTTGTGAAGTGTTTAGGATGACGGAAAAAAGGTGTCAATATTAAAAGATTTTGCAGAGCTCAATAAGCTATAGATGTAATCTACACTAGCCCGTGGAATGTGGGCGAAACAATATTGCCAGTATTTCTATCGTTTTGCAAATGTATTCTATCGCTAAGGCGCGAGGGGATGTCTAATTCTGCGTCGCAAGCACATGCGATCTTTCAGACGGAGTTATAAGCTTCGCTACGTTACCTGAAAGGAATGCCCTTGCTTGAACGGTAAACCGAACTCTGGCTCTGTACTTTGTTTTTCGATGCTTTTCACTGATTTCGCATTTGGTTAGGCATTTTGCTTGACATTAAATAAATGGACGTTTGTTATGGCAGTCGTTTCTCAAATTGAAGATATTAGTCTCGAGGTGGAAAGGGGGAATCTATAACCTTGCCCCTTGCCATAAAATATTTCTACGTGGTGAGCTCGGCAAACCTGCCTGTCTTCAGGTTAAGCATGGCAATCTTAAGTTTTATAATTATCTTGCGACCGTCGACGACGTAGAACGCGAGCGCTTTGTACCGGCTATAAGCGAGAAAATCCGAGGTCAACCAAGCGCAAAAAATCCTTTCCAGTGCGAGATTCACCTAATATGGTTTTCTTTTCGGGAGAACATACCATAATATACTGTTCGTGTGAGCGTAAGTACAGCACAGAAAAAGATGACTGCGAAAGATTTTTCCTTTGTTTGCTTCTAGAGACTAATACAATAATTAAAGATTTGATCCTCATCCCTCTGATGATGTTCGCATTTAAAAGCCGGCTAAGGCCCATTAAAAAATTGGTGTGTAGGTCAAATGACTCATTTGGTTTTTCCTTGTCTTATCGGACGTGCGGGGTTCACAAATACGCAAGGTCGGAACGTGCGTCGCAGTCAGAATTGTTCATGCGCGCTTCATCTGCTTGGCACGATGATGGGGAAGGCCTTATGCCTTCGTCAAGAAACAGCGTTGTAAACGTCGTTTGTACTTGTGGGTCTTAGTACATTTCAAGAAATTTTCGTCGACAACCTCAGTGATTGCCGGCCACTAGCTTTTATAGCTATCGGTCGAAACAGTGTTCGCGCATATTTGTTGTCATCAAAATCAAGTTCCCAATAAAAAAAAAATAATAAGGCGCTGACTAGCCCCGGGATCGAATGTCTCTCATTATTATTGAAACTCTGGTAGGCTACACACAGTAATTATTACTCTGGCCGAACAAATTACTTGACTTTGTCGCAGATGATGTAGCCGCTTAGTGAGCGTGGCATTGCTACACAGATGTCTAGACTCATTCAGCTATACTTCAATATTAAGTTTTTGTTACCCAGCATACATGTGAGTTTTACAGGTGCTGCAGCTGTTGCAGGAGTTACGACAATATTCTCACTTTAGACAAATTTAAATGTGATGTCTGGTATTTAAGCCCTCTCACAAATCTTGCATAGCTCACAGCCCTTGAATCCGGTCGCTATGGGCGCTTACTTCTGTGGTGTCATCACCAGCAATTTCTATGTGCAGTCTTAGCGAAAGTGGAGGTCCCTAGCTTCCTAGTCACATCGTGCTGCTCTTTTCGCGTTATCACAGCTGTGCAAATGTGAGATGAACTCCGGTCTTCGCAATCGAAAATTTTGTACTTCTAGGGATGCTATCAAAAGCCGCATTCCACTGCTCGAACACGTTGGAATCATTGTTTTGGGGAAAGTATATATGCACTGTTGAGCATAACGCAAAAGCGATAAGAATTCCATGAAGGCGGAAACTGTCTCTGTCAGCGACTGCGCCAGGTCTCGTTTGGTAATGTGTGTACAAGGTGAACAGAGGTGAGAGATGATGACTTCCTCGAGATAAATGTAGTCATGATGACTAGAGGCGGTAATGAATCATGATAAGATGAGTCTGGTCACACAAAAATTTACCAAAAGAAATTGAAGATTACTTGAGTTAGTTTACTGATGAATATTAAGGCCTAGAATGACTTGATATTACGACTAAGCATGATTGGGCAAGATAAAGTTAAAAAGAGTACTCTGCGAAATTTAGGACTAGGAAAGACTCAGCAGAAGCAACGATGACTTGAATTATTTATCATATTGATGGCGTTCCGTGTATACGATGACGTGGGAACCAAAACCGAAGATCGAGTAAAAGAATGTTGCCAATAGTGTTTTTAATGTGCTCCTTATTAACACCGAGAGGGAGTAGAAAAGGTGCATGGTTCGGGGGGGGGGGGGGGGGGCATTTTTTTTTTCTTCGCATCAATCCAATTTACCGCCCCTTAACTTCTATGAAAAACTCTGACTTTAGGAGAATAGTGTCCTGGCTTATCTTGTGAATATTTACAGCACCGTGCAAACATTGTGTCAGTGTTCGTTTCGTCAGATCGGAGCTGATAACGCTAGATACCTGGCCCAGTTGTTTTTGTTAACTCTCTGGCGTTCTTTTGATGGCACAAGCAGCACTTGCATTTGAAAACTTTGTTCTGTTCTATCGTGTTTTTTTTTTTAAATTAATTTAGTTAATTGGCGCATTATAGCCAATTTTGGTTTTGCGCCATAAAACCCCCTATACCTAATTTTGGTATTATATCCCATAAATTTTTGTTTTTGTTCGAGTTTCTTCAACTCGCTAATCAGCGTGTCATACATAGAGGACTACGCTCTCGCCTTAATCATTGTAACTAACACCCTACCTCACGGATGGCTTACTGGTCGACGTATGAAAGCTCAGTAAATTACCCACAGCGTGAATTCAATTTTCTCCTCATAAAGACCAGTGCGTAAATGGAGGCATGCGCCTCCAGTTACGTAAACAAATGAGCACCATTCTTGAATGACAAATAAGCCAGCAAAGTCTACAGTCTCCGGCGCCACGACTGACCTCTAACAAACAATGTTGCCTTCCTTGCTGATTTGACTGAAGATAAAGCGCACGGGAAGACGCACACAAGAGAAGAAGACACAGGACACGCGCGTGTCTTCTTCTCTTGTGTGCGTCTTCCCGTGCGCTTTATCTTCAGTCAAATTACAATGCACCATCTAGCCCAACTTCAAGTTTTGTTAAACTTCCTTGCTGAGGCGATGGTAAACAAAATGCGTTCAAAAACTGCGCCGCAGTGGGCGGTGTTGTTGCGTCTTCTGGCTTCGCAACCAACAACTCCGCGACCTGAACTCCAGAACGGTTTCATGTCTCGTAACATCACGACGTGCCGCGCAGCTTACAACAGAGGTACCACGCTTCCTATCTGCAGCATACCCTTCAAGGCATATATAGGTCACTGCTTGATATAAGGCTGAAGAAGCTGCCTATTGGGTCTCATGAGCTATAATCAAAAACCTCGAGCTCTACTGTGTGGTGGCATTCAGGAAAGGAAGAAAGGATGGCAAGAAAATACCGCTTTTGGAGAGTTGTTGCTTATTTCTTCCGCGAAGAACTTCTCTAACATACTGCGTTCGAATCCATAAGATTGTCTACGCCTTGGTAGGGCGGGCATTCTTAGGGGTATTGAAAAAGTAATGCTTCTACCTCTTCTTCATTTTTTTTCACGATTGCTGTTAGTTCAAAATTATGATGTTCACAGGTACAGTATTACAACCACATACATTTGCAGTAATTTTAAATAGAATATGTGAAAAAGTGTCTGATGTTATGCCACGATGAACGAAGACATGCATGCCTTCTTGAGCTTTCTTGTTTGTTTGTTTGCTTGTTTGCTTACTTCACAAGGGGCGAGAACGCCCATCTCAGCAGCTTAAAAGCAAAATAAGCTAGTGTCAAATTGGCTGGCCTGTATTTCTCCATTCTCCTCACGGTCCTGGCTTTGCTTGGTTAAGTTTTCATTTTCTAAATAACGGCATCATCCACCCCGTAAGGACTTGGATACACTAAAAGAAAATAAGCTTCTATACAGAAAGCAAGTATACCTTTCTTCACAGGTACCGCGAAGCCAAACAAGCTGACCGCGTTTACACGAAAATATAACTCCTGTATCTACAGCGTTATATAATGAGTTTCATACAGTTCGTATAAACAGCGCTCGAGAAAAAAAAAAGGGAGTCATATAACTCTTGCACGCCCCCTGTACACATGGTACCGGTTAACAGCCCACATTATTCCTGCATTTCCCGGCATATCTCTTGCAATAGGTATTGTAAAAATGCGGACACTTTCATTTTTGTCCTCCGACGTATATCTGTTCTTCACAGTACTGCAGATAATGTAGTTTCCACAATACATACTTAGCACAGCAATGTCAAAACACGAGCCAATAGATAGACACGAGGCACTGAGTAAGATAAAAGCTTTTCAAAAGCCTACTGAATTAGCTAAACAGCCCAAAATATCAGCGGTGGTGAACCTTCATCGGTAGTTGATGGACAGCAGAGTTTTGCAACAAATCCATTGTCATCCCATCAGTATACCGCCGCAGCTTCAGCTTTCTTACACTCTGAAATAAATTATTCACCATTTCAAGTCACGGAATAACGTTCTATTTAAAAACTTTTTCATTTTTTTTAAGTTTCTGCCACGCGGTAACCACTAGAGGTCAATAACTTGTATCCGATATGTTCGTTGCGGCGTCTAATCGCCGAGCACCTTTTCGCCACCACGGGGTCCCATAAATCTTTGAAATGCATCCCTCACAACTTAAGTCACTTGGAGGCGTAAAACCCCACTAAACAAAACCATTTTTTGTCACTATTTCACGCGGTAGTGACAAAGCCGTAGGCATAAGAGAATATAGGCGTAGTAGCACTGAAACCAACTATATATTGCCTGATTATCTCCCTCAAAGAAATGAGCAATCGGCGGTGGCGATAGCCGCAAGTGTCGTCAATCGTTGACGACGCTTGTCGACGATCGAGTGGTCGTCGATCTACGAATGCTCGATGCACTTGTCAGCGCTTAATTTAAGTGCGCCGAAGAAACGTCTAGGTAAAATCGCAAACAGTTACTAGCATAACCAAGAACATTGTAGGAAAACAAGCGATTGGCAGAAATCCTTCGAGATACGTCTCGCCTCGCCTTCCGCGACAAAATAAATGATAAAGCCGCGTCTCATCACAACCAGCATGAACAAACAAAGAGTACATAATTGATTCGTGCGCTACAATCACACTGATAAGGCCGCATATCGGTGGCCATTAAAAAAAAAAAACAGATTGATATTTGAGTGGTTCCAGGCAATATAAACTGCCAAAAGCATGTATTTTAGACACACATCGCGCATACAAAGCTAGGCTGCAAAATAGAGAGCAACGGAAAAGCAGTACGCTTATACACTTGGATATATTTGCTCATAAGCAAGGGCTATGGCAGCGATCAGTGACACTATTCCATACGTTTTGTTTTTATGATGTCAACGAGAAGGGCGCTATCTCGTTGCACGTTTTACCTCGTAACGAGTGCATAACACACCAAACTGGATGCCCTCAAAAGTCAGAAAAAGCAAGAAAAAAAAACAAATAAGTGAAATAACGAATAAAAAGAGCTAGAAAAATGAAAATTAAAAAAAAAAAACTATGCGCGTCCGCTTGTTTAAACTACCGCTCATTGTTCTGCTGCTAGGCGGGAGATTGCCGAGAGGGCGCTCATTTATCTAATCTCTTTTTAACCACTCCGTTGTGTGGCGTCCCCGCACAAGCCTCGTAGCAGGGAGATGAAGCCGCAAGGACCGCAATTATCGACGCCGCTAGCATTGAACAAAGACTCGCAAGATAAATAAATGATGAGCGAACAAATGACGACAGTGGCGCTCGCTTGCAAAGCGGCCGCGCCTGCCTGAGCGTTACTCGCTTGTGTGTTACTGCCGCGCCCGCGTGTCCTTTGCTGTCGCAGCACGAGCGTCAACCCCCTCGAGGGTTTTCAAAAATGAGTAAACAATATTCATACAGAAGAAAAGGGCGGACGGCCCGTTGCAGTTCCTTGTTTATACTGCTCGCTTTCTGCTGACTCAGCTTTCATGCATAATGCACCTGAATTCCAGTGATGCGGGCGCTTTGCATCCTTTCGCGCCTTTTTAGTTCCTTTTGCGACGTGATCTCGCCTGCTGATTGGATACAAAAATGCCTCTCACGGGCACATTGAAAACAAACTCCACATGAGATGCTGAATGTGATAGCGTATGCCAGGAACAGATTAGACGTCGCACCTTGTTCGATACGTAGTTTGTCATGGCGCTCATTCATTACGGTCTAAATCGTGCCTTTTTTGCCACAGCACCTCAGCTCTCAAGTGCTAATGTCTGATTATAAGGCCCAAAAAAATTTTTTTTTATTACTGCTTGGCTTATGCACAATGTATCAGTGAGTTAAGTCTTTATAAGATTGGTATTCGCTTGCAGTCCGTGAGCTTGGTTTTTCAACACTGCAGTTACCATGAACAATCCGTCTGTTAAGGCTAACGCGCTCAACACGCATGGTAATTCTTTCACAGGCGGATACGGTGCTACTACAGAAATTAAGCGAACATATTCGTCGTAAAACAAGAGGCTACAGAAGGTGCTTCTGGAAAGAGGGCGCTGAATATAAAAAAAAAACGGGCTTTTTGCGATACCAATACAGCTTCTACATCAACATATCGCAGTGCCTGCACTCATCATAAATAAAGACAAATATGTTAGAAGTCACGAATCTAATTCTTTTCTATTAATTGCTTTGTGTTTATTACAGATAGGCACCTATTTTCAATCAGTAGTTTTCAGACAGGCGAAAGTTACTTTGTGCCTATTACAGTTAGGTACCTATATTCAATTAGAAGTTTCCGGCCAGCCGGATGTAAAGATTGCATTAGTTTATAGAATTTGGAAACAGCGATTTTACTTGGGGCTACGGCTAAAAAAAATTTGGCTCTCTGGCGGCCTTAAAATAAAACCAGCACTCTGTAGAATCCCGCGTGAACTGATGCCACCTGTACCATGTGATCGATTCTGTCCCGCCTGTGCTGCGATACTTGCCGTTGCTCGTTGCTCTAGTTCAGCATACTCCTGCCCACACCTTACAGAAAAAGCAGCGGGGAACATGTGCTAACACATGGACGAAAGTCCAATGATACAACCAAGACGGCGAGCAACCACCTGTGCAAGCTGCAAGGTTGTTCGAAACTAGGTCAGCACACGAGGGGCGAAGAGGGGATTAGGGAGCTCCTCTTGACCGCTCACCCCTTTAGAAATCCGGGAGCAGGGCCGGGGGACGCTTGTAGAAATCGCGTTTTAGAAATGATGAACACTGATAGCGTCATTGCTAACAGGCGGCTGCGGATCTCTGTAATAGGTAACAAGTTAATGTAGGAGGAGGAGGAAGATGAGGAGGAAAGGCAGGGAGGAAGTTAATGATACCTCAATTAACCAAGTTATCTGTTACTACTTACTGTTGTCGCCTTTTTTCCCGCAAGATACTACAACGCAGCTGTTTCAGATCTGTGGAAGTTGTCTTTCTACCTCTAAAGGCTATTATTAACAGTTATTCTCGGTATTTTTTTAAACACCTGTTATAATTTCCAACAAATGATTGCGGTTCCACCTTTAGCACAACCTGTAATATTTTAAAGAAGCTCGATTTAAATTCATGAGAACGTTTATTGCATACGATGGTATGTGTGATTTAAAGCAAGAAAGAACGAGGCGTACAACACGGATAACAATAAATAGAAAGAGAAAGTTTTCTGCTCATGCCATACACAGCGCAAATTCGTGAAACACACATCCAACTTGTTCGCAGTTGAAAGGCACAGAGTGAGACATAAAGGCGCACGGGATATCATCAACGTAACCATTGGCTGATGTCATGCTAAACTTCTAGTGGCAATGTGCGAGTGATTATATAGCGCCTAGATAACTTATTAGAAAAGAGCTTAAATTCATGCTTAGTTGTCAAGGCGTGCAGTACTATTTCTACTTGCTGGTCTGCTGCATCTTAGCTGGTTACCATCGGTGCAATGAGGGAACGAATAGTAAAGGAACACACTTGTTTCTTTGCTGGTTTGCTTTCCTAAAATTGTGGCACAACTTGCTCAAAGTTACACAGCGATTGAACTTAGAACTTGTGTTTACTTCGATGAGTTACAAAATAACTGTCTTTATTTATTGTGACAGCTTCAATAAAAGTAAACATTTAATTAAAATCTGCCGTAGGGTGAGCGGCGCTTTCGAGTAAGTTCATGAGGTTTATGGCTAGAGAGTTCTTGTGGTCCCATAAAATGGCGCTTGAACAGAATCATGACTGTACCAACACTGGCCCGCATGTGTTCGCACTTTGAAGCAGCGCATCCCTTGGCCTGCTTCCTATGCCGCGCCTGAAAGAATGCGCATGGTTGTGACGCACCCTTCCATTAAGAATCGCTTCATGTGTCAGTGCGGTTTTTTTACTCGGCGACTCAGGTGGGCTGGGCGAGTGCGTTTAAGATGCAATTTGAAATTTTCATCCTCGGGAATGAAGACCATGCTGTTAAATGGGTAGTATGTTTAGGTGTGAGTTCATTCGAACCCATACGAAGAATTTAGTCAATTTGCAAAGGTAAAACATTGATATCATTACGACCAGATTTAATTCCGCCAACTGTACAGTGTCAACACTAGCAGGAATGTGCTCTCTCAACGGTATAAGCCCGTAGTTTGTATAGAAGCAGTGCCCCCCAGCTGCAAGTAGGAATACTTTTAAGGTATATTAGAGCATATTTAAGCGCCCTTACTCCCACAGGTTCTGTGGTGCAATTGTGCAGAGTTTTGTGCTTCACTTTAGACGCTAGCATCTCGAATACCAAGCTTGACGAAATGAAGCTTATCGCATTGTACCTGTTCACATCAATACTAAACAGCACGCGTATTGTTTGCCGTGTGTCATGCATGTATGTATCTAACCACCAACGGCCTATTGTCTTGTCCGACTGCTCTTGTCTGTGTGTCGTCCGTCCGATTCGGTAATCTGTTTCGTGAGGATACAACTGCGTGGCCTCATGCTGACTATTCAAACTCGGTCCCGTATGGCGGCTCCAAGCGCTCCGATGGGGCTTTCAAAGTCGTCATCAAGCAGAGTGATGGAGCCCAAGATTGACCAATGACTGACAATGACCTCTTGCAGCGCTTCCGCAATAAAACAAAGAAGAAAAAGAATTCGAAATGGTCGGGTTCGGATCTTAGTGCTAGGGTTCAGCAGCCGAGGCCCAACCCCTAAGCCACCCGGTGGGTGATGTTTTTTTCAGCATGTTATTTATTACACGCGTGTGAATGCCGGCAATAGCTATACCTTATTTACATAGTAATCAGTCTGTAGCCGAACGAGTATAGTTGAAATATACAACACAACGCCACACAGCTAAAACACGTACGTCAACACAACCCCATTGAAACAATGAGAAAGCAGGGCAAGGCAACATATCAATGATGAGAGCCAGTCCGGTTGGTAGTCACTGCCTTAGTAAGTGTTTCTCACCTGGTGCACCATCTGGCTGAAATGAGTACTGGGGGAAACGAGACGCTTAGTATTCCGATCCAACAAGTGTGTTCTCTACAGACTGTGGAGTCCAAGGAGGCAAATCATTACAAGGCGCTCATCGTCAGATAGGTAACCATTAGGTAATGCACTGTGAGAATTCAAAACAAAGTCTTTCTTCAGTGTTCTTTTTAGAACGTGCAAAAATAATATCGCATCTTTGCAAACAATAAATCAGTGTTCGATGGTTTCAGGTGTTTCACATAGCCGACTATTAACAGAAGAAACTTTTTCGTGAATTCACATTTTAACAGGCAGAACTTTGAAGTGAAGTTTAAAGAAAACGTTTTAATAGAAGGCGAAATCGCCATTTCACGTACTCTTCTTAACACTTCATGCCTCATAGAATTAGAATATCGAAAACGATATAATGAAGGCGGGAACAGCATAGGATTTCGAATCTTTATATAAATTTTACATAATATTATTATATTGTATAGTATAATATATTACAATAAATAAAACAATAAAATGTGCTATCAAATATTATATAAACTAATATATTTATATTATTATAATACATTATAATCGCTCGTTATAACCAGAATAAATAAGGAATACGTATTACCATTTGACGCAGCGGCTCCCAGATGGCGCCAAAAAGCCGTGGCCTCTAAGTGGACTCCGCTATTAAGCTTGCAGTTGCATCTAGTTGATATCAAAGGCAGGTTAAACCTCCGCCATTTAACGCGGCGGCTCACAGATGGCGCCATATATACAGCTGAAACTGCAGCTTGTCGTGCTTTCACACTATCGGTTTAAAATAGATAACCCCTGCCAATTTTTGTTTTGCATCCTATAATACTTTAGATCTTAAATTGCTTTCCAGGCAGCATCTGGACCGGCTGAAAAATGTGAAAGTTTGTCTTGAGCTAAAATAAACGTACAGTCTGGATGGAAGCTCCAGACACGTCGTGAAGGAAGGGACAAACGTAGGAGCGAAAGAAGAAAGAGATAAAGGGGTTTCACAGCAGAGAGCTCCGAATTCATTTAGACCGCCTGAGGTCTTGGCGTGACATCATCGCTGACATCTCCCGATACGCAAGTGCTTTTCTATGGGTTTTCTTCCATCGAACCTGCAGGTTCAAACAATCCGGAGACAATTCACCTGGCGAAGCCGGTAGGAAGGCTACTGGCAAATTCATTCAGAGAATAGAGGCTGCTTGAAAGTAAAGATGGCTACTGCTGCACGGGAAGTTTTCTCTTGGACTGGCCATTTTCTTTCCTTCTTTGTGATGTCTTTATTTGTGCTTCGGGCAGACACGGCCAACCAACAAAGAGGGCTGGTGGCGGCACGGACGTAAGACAAGAACAGCGCCAAAGGGTGAGAGAGTGCAGCAAGAGGGGGGGGGGGGGGGGGAGGCGCCGCGTAGATTAAGAATTAAAAGCAGTCTTCTGTTGCCTTTAATCGAAAAACGGAGGGGGAGAAGCCAGCGGCACATTAATTCGACATCCCCCCGGTCCGACCTTATCGGAGGGCCGACCTCGCCCAAACCGTTATCCGGACTTGCCATCCATTAGTAATAACACGGGTCTCTTCCAGCCGTGGCTCGTTGCGGAGCGCTTCAGACCGAGGAGGATATAGGAGGAGGATGAGGAGAGAGAGATAAAGAGAGAGAGAGAGCGGCGGCCAATAGCCTATAACGCGGCCTGAGCGGGGAGCTGCTCATGCAAGCGGGATCCAAAGCTTTTTCCCCGCCACACGCTGTTGCCCGTTTCGATAAAGAATGGGAATAGTTGGCGATTCTGGAGCTTCCCTCTTACGACGTGGCTTTGCGTTGTATCCCAGCCTTTCGCAATAGCTTATGCCGGGAGAACCCCAAGCGCAGTCAGTCGAAGATTCAGACGTGCCAGGGGTACACCTTGAGCATGGTTGAGCGGGTGGGTTGATCGCTCGAGACGCGTTCGCGATATAGGACATGGTAGTCAGGCCCCACCTCCCACCCTTAATGAAGATGATGCCAAGACGATATGACCGTATGAGAATACAGCCTTATCGTGCCCTTGCGATGTCACTGCCACGGTAGGAAAGGAAGATCCCGCTTCGAAGGAGTAGCACGGAGCGCAATCTAACCATCATTAGGGCCACGTGCATTGGATGATATTCTGCTAAGCCGCCGCTGAATCTCATTCCTCTTACACGCCGCCTGGTTTTTTCACATGGATGTGAGTCCAAATCATAGCGAACATTCGGAAGGTCGCTCGCAACCTGCAGAGTGACGCACTGAGTGGACAGCTCACTAAACAACCCGTGCTGTTTCGTTGAAGCGTGAGGCGCATTTTCTTTATACCTGTTTGTCGCAGTGTTCCTTTTCGGAACCATGGTAGCCTGGCCGCGTGTTACGCAATGTTTATCCCCGTCTTTACATACAACCCCAAAGTGATACATGCGTCCTAACTAAGCAGTTGTGTGAATTACACTGTATGCCGTGAAACCACTAAATATATGCCCTGAATGTGAAGGAATATAATTCTTTTTTAAAGGCTCGTCGTCTTACGTGAACTTTTCAGAAAGGGCGC
This sequence comes from Amblyomma maculatum, assembly GCF_055883805.1. Classification (NCBI taxonomy): domain Eukaryota; kingdom Metazoa; phylum Arthropoda; class Arachnida; order Ixodida; family Ixodidae; genus Amblyomma; species Amblyomma maculatum. The sequence continues at coordinate 22,825,995 of NC_139349.1, read as the reverse complement.
ACATGATTAACGAGACGCGTGGTTCACTGCCACGCAGCCAATGTGCTATAGAATGTTCAAGAGGTCGCTGAAGGGGTGTTCGGAAACGTTCCTGCGTGCTTTGCAGCCCGGACCGTTGTTCGCAAAATAAAGATTAAATGTAAAAACTCAAGGCACACCCTCAAGCGGTCATCTTCGATACTCATCCCTCGTCTCTAGAGACCCATGCATGTGCTCGCACCCCACAACGGTATATTTATGGAGGTGGATAGTGGCACTAGCCAGCCTCTTCACGAAAACGGAAAAAACCGCTAGACGCGATCGGGTTCTTCGGGAAAGAGTTTTGTCCACAGTCACTGCGGTGAAGCAGTGAGAGGCCGGCAAAGTTTCAGCGCCCGTGAGCGGTATGTGTAGAATCCCCGCGGACTCATAAGAGATTTCCCCAGCCGCTATAGTGGGTCAGCCAAAGAGGTCAAGGGAGCACGCATGCCGAGATAAGGATACCAAGAAGAAACTTTTGATCAGAAAAGAACGAACACAAATTGGAAGCGAATAAACCAGTACACGGAACACTTTGCCCACGCACATAACCTCTACGAGCAGCAGCGAGCTTCCATCAAGTAAAAGAAAAAGAAAACGATCATTTCCTTTCGCCGGCGGCAAAAACTCTTCCCAACAGCGCTGCGCTCGGTGCCAGACATAGTGCTGCAAACCTCGCCGTCCAGACAAAATGAGAAGCGTATAAAAAATTGCGAGCGAAAAGAAAAAAAAAGGGAGAGGAAAACTAGATTAAGGTAAATAAAGGAGTGTGGGGTGGGCGCCCGTGAGGAGATGTTATCAGGCAGTGCAGAAACGAGACCTCTCGGCGGCCAGAAATACGCGTCGTGAAATATGGGACTTCCCCAAGAGCGCCAACGTTATCACTCCGAGGCGGCGGGCCAGGGTCGCGCGCGAGCTGCGCGCCGCGCGCGCGCGTTTCCGCTCGTGCTGCACGAGGCTATTAATTAACGAGCGCATACGCACTCCTCCTCATTTCTATCTCCCTTCATCTCTCACTGTGCCGGCTTGAAGGATGACAGAAGGAAACAAGGAAGGAGAAGGGCATGGGCGTTTCCAAAGAGCGCCCTGCGCGTTCCGAGTCAAGCTCACAGCGCGACTGGCGGCGTTCTAGTGCGCCAGCGGTGGTGGGAAACGGACGCCGTTCTAAACAGATTTGCCACTGCGCGCAGCTTCCGGAAGAAGCGGCATGCTGTGACCCCGTGGGCAGCCACCACCCGACGACCACTGGCTGCTGGCGGTTGCGGCCAAACACAATGGTTTTCGACGGCGAGCAGCTTGCAAGGGTGCGGGTGTTTTCGCAGTGAACATAATTTAATATTTTTGCTCGGCAAAACGAACAAACTAGAAACGTGTCGTTTTGAGACAGCCTTTCCCCTTATTCACCCCTTTCTTCTCGCCAACTCTGAGTGGCCTAGATTTTCGAGTGCGTCTTCAGCACGCCTTCCATTCCTTTGTCAGGGTTGTTGCTTCTGCCGTTCAGGCGAGATTGTGGAAATGCGCGAAGGCTGTCCCGGGAGTCGTCACTGCGCGATCTACGTTGAATATGCCAAACTGCACCACTTTTTACGGCGGACACTTATTTATGGCAATGTTCTCACCACTAATTCGTTGAAAGAAGAAACAGGTGGTTTTGTAATCTGGCGAAGTCGTTAGGTTGTGCATAGCCAGGGTAATATAGAACACGACGGGCATCGTTAAAGAGACAACTTACGTACTGTCACACCACACTGAACTGACCAAGATTCGGGTGACAAGTAATTCGGTCATGGCGTCTGTTTGCTCGCAGAATTCTTATTAATATATCCCGTAGCAAACAAACATTTGCATGGAGCGTTAGTGTCCTATTTCCAATGCGTCGTTTTCAAATTCAGAGATCCTTTGACTCAGTTTTCTTAGCCCTCAATGTTTCACACGTAATATAAGGGATCAACTGGAGGTTTTTGAGAGATGTTGTATGCCATCAACGTTCTATTAGTTGCACAGTCTATATAATATATCTGAAAACTATCACATTTCAGTCTTACAATGCGTGTAAACAGAGAAAACCTTAAGCTGAGTATGTTGGTTTGTAGTTGCTAACAGGATATTGCACTGCAACAGACGACACAGAGAGAACAAAAAGCACAGGAAAGTGTCGTATGTGTAAAAATATGGATGTGTGTGAACGCATACGTCCCTCACGCAACATCTGTCGTGTCAGTGGCACCCTCTCGTCCGTGATTCAGTGACCACCTGTTGCACGAATTCTTTAACCCCGCGCAGGATATCTCCCCACCTGTTGGATTATGCACACATAAGACTAAGCTCCTACAGGACGTATCTGCCGGTGAAGGCGGTGGTAAGCTGGGTATTCCCAATATACACGGCACGCTTGTGTTCCTTCGTTTCAATCCTTGTGTACCTGTCCTTTCCGCCGTTCCATCACCACACATGACGACCCGCTACCTCTAATAGCAGGCATTCACCAAGTGCTTGGCTTGTTTTGGGGGCCTAATGTGCTAAAGTGACTCAGGCTATGACTATGATGCAGTGAAGGGCTCCGGAGGTTTCGACCAACTGAGGTTCTCTAACTTGTGCTGACATCGCGCAGTACACGGGCGCCTAGCTTTTAGCTTAAAAGAAGCTGACACGGACGGCATTCCAGAGATTGGTATACAAAAAAGCACAAAGTGGCTGAAATGTCCTTTCGTAGACCATCTGAGCTCACCTATCCGCCCCTCCATTTGCAACGAGTGTGCTCCCTGGCTTCGATGTGAAGCGAGCGGAAGCAGGATGCATGCATTACCACCAACACAGCAATAAATCACGCCCTTCACTTTGTTGTTACAGAGCCACCTTAGTAGCTGTACACTTCGTGCAATCAGCAGATCTGGGCCGAAAAGGCAGCCATCAGGCTTGTCCTTTCCACCACATTTATAAGCTACTCCAAGCGCGCCGTCTACAACTACGGGCACGGCCGGAATTCCGCCCTTGCAATTATTATTTTAAGGCAAAGCCAAAGTTCCCATTTCATAAACCATATCGGCCACAACTCACTCCCCTCTATCCGGCAAAGCTTCCACCCTTAAAGTACCCCGTGAATTAGCCTATAGGGCATACCGAGGCTGCTCACAATGATATGCTCACCAGCATCTACGAAATACCACAAACATACCCACTGGCCCGCATTAGGTGCCCGTCGGGGCTAAAAGTGCTGTCCAAAGTCCAAGAGCATGCATGGCGCTGACTGCAGACCAAAACATTTACAGACCATCATCCATCTTACTCGCTACACCAATACAGCAATACGTGTACGCTTTGCAAAGAATATGCTAACCTAGCCTGCATTTTGTGGACGTGTCCACAAATTCAAAAATCCCACGCGATAATACCTATATCACGGAGCAGTGAGAGGCACTGGTGCCAGGATCTAGTTCTCCCGTTCAAGTGGTGATAGTGCTCTGGGCTGCGGAGGCCGCAAGAGCTTAAGCGGTCCCAACCGTCTAATTTACCATTCTTCCTACTATCATTGATCGTCACCTTCTTTACAACAGATTGTCATCGCACTTCTTCAAGTGTCCTGACTGCCGATATCCCCATAAAATTTGTGAGGCGCAAGCACTTCGAAGTTGACAAAGCGCCAGATCTCTTCATTCTTCAAACAGAACGGACGTGATCGACAACGTCACTATGCCCATTCATTGATTAGAAGTTCGCAGGCAGTGGAGGTCTACGAAAAGCGATTGGTCCATCCGTATACGATTCACTGACCACAAAGCTCGCATTATACAGACCAAAAAACGGCTACGGCACAGATCCAGTGCGGACAACAGTGGCAAAGCGGAACAATACAAGTTCCTGTGCTAATGGAGCCCCAGGTACACGGTGTTCTGCACTTCACAATTGTGCGATGGGTTGAAGCAGCGTATTGTTGGTGATAGTGCGACACAGAGAGAATGCGCTGGAGAAGCTGCCCATAAAGGGCCTGCTCGAAAACATTAGCAATTCTTTACCTTCACATTACGTATAAAAAAACCGCGATGTGGCGGAGAGGTGGTTAGTGTGCTCGACCGCTCCAAAGATGAGGGATCAAATCCCGGCCGCAGCGGCTGCTTTTCGATGGAGGTGAACAGCTAGGCGCTCGTGTGCTGTGCAATGTCAGTGCACTTTTAGGAACACTAAGTAATAAAAATTTCCGAAGCCCTCTATACTACTGCGTTTCTCATAGTATAAGTCATTTAGGGACGTTAAAACCAATACGCCAAACCAAATCGAACCGAACCAAAACTCCATACGAAAAACAAAATCAAATTACCAAGTGGTTCGCTCACCGAACCACTTGAAATTAAAACCACAGTGAAATTAAAACCAATACGTCAAACCAAACCGCACCGAACCAAAACTCCATACGAAAAACAAAATCAAATTACTGAGTGGTTCGCTCACGGCACACATGGTGGGACAGGGATATAGCAACGCCCCTATTCAAATTGGTAGACATACAGGCATGAGCCGGTGCATAGCAAGATGTTCGAGCTTCATCTGTCTGCGGAAGCGACAGAGTATCGCCTGTGTAAGGGATGTAGGAAACGGAAAAGCTTGGTATAGTTATTAAGCTTAGCGGACTGCTGAACTGCAACTGCTTGAAAGCATAAATTATGAAATTAATTGAACGAAACGTATATCTGAAGTGATGGGAACATATATTTCTGCAATCGCACACTAGCGATATACGTTAAAAGCTCGAACGAGACCAGCTTTTTTTTCTATTAGAAACAATAATTGGTAGGTTATATTAAAAAATGCCAATACATTTCTTTATTGCATACCTTTCTCTAATATACCATGCTACACAACAGCCGCCAAATTGTAACTACTGTATTTAGAAAAAGGTTTATTCAACATTAGGCATTTATATGTGAGATGAGAAATGACCAAACCTGAAAACGTACACTGGTAAGAACAGGCGACACTGCACATAACATATCTCAGTACGAGGAAATGCATAAAGACTCACTATTTACATTCCAGGAAAAAAAATTGGCTGCTAGCGATGATGGTATATAAAATTTTTAATGAGAATGTACATAAATTTATGCACAGTGTACAATAATTTGATAAATAAGAATAGATACAAGCGTATACAGCGATCGCATGCACAGTTTGTATTGGACATGCGTTTTAGGATTTTTACAGTTGTGCATTAACATAGATATTTACATTACAATACAAGTATCAAGGTGGGTTGAAAACCATCCGAAACACGGAAACAAAAGGGCAAGACCATTGGCGAAGGAACTCTCGTTCCCCAAGGTAGAAAATTTCCTCAGCCATAGGGCTTACCATCTCCTTTCGTAAACGCGCTATTACAAAGAAAAGCGCACGTAGGCGCCGGTTTGAGGCGACAGCCTCACAACAATTGAGCCATACCGCGAAAGCACCAGCTACAATAAGCAATTGTGCAAAGCGACAGCGAGGACATCTACCATTTATCTAAAATAGGTTGATAGCAAGACTTCTGAAACCGGCGTGGACTGCCCTCAAAAAGACACGATCAACGACACATTGCTGGACCATGTGACGATTAGACTCTTGAAGGGGGCCGTTGGTACACTGCGCTGTCCGCACAATGCCCCATCGTTGCAGCCGGTCTCCTGTAGACAGAACCCCCCCCCCCCCCCCCTCCCAACAGCCACATAAAGTCACGTAAATGCCCTGGGAGAAACGATGCTGTGAGTGCTAACCAAGAAGTGGAATCCACCCTTCGTCTGCGCTCAGCAGGCCCTAGCAGAAGAAGTAAAGTTTCCATTCACTCTACTACACTTTTCGCCGAGATGTTTAAGTCCTAGCTGACATGACGGGCGTGGCGCCAAAATGCCACCATACACGAATAAGAAACAAAGCATCCGGAAAGCCTGTGGACCCTTGTTGAGCGGTATGTCAGGGACAAGCTCCCTAACATTTGTGCCTATAAAACAGAAGGCGAACACCCGCGCTGAGCACCATCTCCTTGCAGCAAACCAAGAAGGTAGTGCAGAGCCAGCAGCCGGCAGCAGAGAGACAAAGAAGGGAAGGCGAAGCCACCCTTCGAACGCGGCTCTGCCCAAAAAAATGAACTCATAATAAATTGAAGAGGACGCAAAACCCTGAAAGGAGGATACGTTATGTGCTCGAGGTGCCATATTGGGCCGCATAAAACTGTGTGGACAAATTAGCGTTTCTTCAGCATGGGTAGCTCAAAAGCACAGGCCGTATCCACCTTGCTGCGCACTTCGTTTAAGACGAAAATCCATACCGAAGGTGTTATCCCATGTGCCTCATAACCAATGCCAATGATGCAGATGGCGTCACTGTGTATAATTTATAGAACACTGTCGATGCGTGCTTCTGGCCTGCCAATTATTCCTAAATTTTTTCCCAAAATTGATAGCAGTCCTAGACGTCTTGTCGTATCTGGCAAAAAGATGAAGCGCTGCAGTTTTGCTTCATCGCACAAAGTAATGTCGTTCGCGTAAAAGTTACTCGCAGTGTCTGACACCTTGGGAGAGGAAAACCACGGATACTCTGGTCTATAATGATGGCCCTCAAACAAGGCTCTAAGCTGAGAGAAAACAAAAAAGGCGAGAGGGGACAACTTTGTCGGACGCCGCGGTTCACAGAGAAAGGGGCACTTTTCCACCCATACATGGCCAGCGTACTTTTAATGCCATCATACATGCTTTTAATTAAACATCTGAAATTTTGCAGAAATTGAAAAGCATACAAAAAGGCTGAATACGTAGCCATGCTCTAACCAGTCAAAAGTATTTTTCTTGATCTAAAGAAACAAGGATACCGCTAGCTAAGCGTCTCTGTGTGTAATCAATAATGTCACAAGATGGTATGCAACGACTTATGTATCTCCCAGCCAGGAACAGAGCACACCTGATGACAATCATTGAAGGAGGCCATCACACCCCTCAATCGTCGAACCACGATGGCTGCGAGAGCCTTGTGGTCCACAATCAGAAGCGTGATCGGCCACCACTCTTCGGGACGAGTTGACCGAGGATCACGTTTTGGGATCAAAATTATTCACTCTCTCCGAAAACTGACCAGAAACTCTAAATGTTCAATACATCGGCGAAGAATACTGGCCAGTACTGGACCCACAATGTCCCAGAAAGCTAAATAAAATTCCACAGAAAGCCTATCAGGCCTGGGCCTGATAGGCTTTCATTCGTTTCATTGCGTTTCATTCACTCGACCTCTTCTAAAGTGGGAAGTGAAGTGAGAAGTGCGCAAAGTACATTATGCATCTCAAGGCTGACCAGCGGCCAGGTAATTTTGGATGCGTCTCTAAGGCCCCTACATCAATTATGGTATCTGAAGACGCCATGCCTTTGAAGTGCGACAAGAAACGCATACAGTCACGAGTCTGATGGGACGCAGCGGGGAGAGCTCCGCTCAACGCTTATCTATGGATGTAAGTTATCCGCGCAAACCGAAGCACCTTGGGATATTCAGATGGACTACGCATCCCACGCCAGCTAGCCGCAGAAAGGGACGATTCTCAAATAAGGCATTGATACCGGCTATGTAACTCAGTCCCGCATCACAGGGAGAATGCCAACTCACCCTGTGCGCAATGCGGAGCTTCGCAGCCGTATCTACCAGCTCCTGAGACACGCGACGCCGTAGTGCTCGGCCCTCTACCGAACTATGCATGCGCCAAGTTAATTTGAGTATATCCCACTAATTTTCATCACTGTCACTAAGCGAGGCGCGCAAAGCTTGCGACAAGCTCTCACGCGAACGCGAATCATGCAGTGCGCGCACATCAAAAGGTCACGGACGAAATGCTCTAGGAATGCAAAGAGTGAGTATGACTGGCCGGTGTTCATAAATGTTAACCGGCATCTGAGGCAAGGCCAAAAACATCCATTGCCGACACGTACGCAGAAATTGACTGCGGCAAATACGCGCGGTCTGGCCTGCTCGCCGATGAACCACGACGACATGTCCAGCAGAAACGCGACACATGCATAAGTTCTTGCGCAACAACAAGCACAAAGTGCTAAACCAGGTGTTGCAGTTCACGCGCGTTCCAAGTCGGTCGCCCTCTACCGGGGCCTCGAACATATATGTGTGAGTCTATAACACAATTAAATTCGCCAACTGTTATTAACTACTGGCGTAACTACTGCCGTGTAAGCTATCATTACCGCATCAATTAACGTACGCAGTATTCCATGATTTTCAACCGAAACCAGGCAGACGTACTTCTGGAGTCGTCACAAGAAGAACATTATTTTTTCACCAATATACATTTATTCTACAAATATTGTTTTACTGTTTTGCACCATGAAGTGAACCTAATGTTTCCAATTGACTTCCTTTATTCAAGGTGGCAAATTTAAAAGCTAATTTAGCTCGAGTATTGGATGTAGCGAAAATTTAAAAAGAGTTTTCTGCGGCTGTTACAAATGTAGTTCCGGAATTAAATCGTATATCGACACCTGATAATGCAGAAATAAAAAAACTCTTGCCACAATTCGAGCCAAAAGTTGGACCTTTGCTGAGTGAGACTTTGTATGCCTTAATTTATTGTCTGCATGACACCTAGATACATGTGCATATGTTCTGCTATTTCTCGCATTACCCACCACAATATGATTCACGTAGATTCCATATTTGAGCCAGACGAAACATTCTAATTTTTTTTACGATATAGCGCACCTTTTAACCGACTCGCCCAAAGTATGCACATGCTAGAGCCGTCAATGTAGCATGCACTGCCTCTGCGACTGAAGTTTCCGCATGCTGCTTGTCGCGGTCCCGAAAACAGGCTGAGTGATCTTCGTGATTTGCTCTAAACGCGCGTGCGCGAACACACACACGCACACGCACACACACACACACGCACACACACACACACACACACACACGCACGCACGCACGCGCACGCGCACACACACACACACACACACACACACACACACACACACACACACACACACACACACACACACACACACACACACACACACACACACACACACACACACACACACACACACACACACACACACACACACACACACACACACACACACACACACACACACACACACACACACACACACACACACACACACACACACACACACACACACACACACACACACACACACACACACACACACACACACACACACACACACACACACACACATACACACACGCGCGCGCGCGCGCGCGCGCGCATGCGTCTGATGATTTTGATGTGAGTGCTGCGGCGCCTGATCAAACGAACCTCTTGTAAGTTTTTCTACATTCACTGCAATAAGGCCAAAAGGGGACTGTTTTTGCCTAAACGAGACCTTGCACTTTGATTGGATTTTAAGTTGTTTAATAATTATTGCCCAGGCATTTATGCATGAACAGCAGCTTCGACGAGGATACTTGAACATCTTAATCCCTGTTAACGTGAGATATGAACTTCACAGGCACATCATAAATTTTTTTATCACACTAAAAATTGTCGGTACCACCTTTTTTTGCTCTTGCGGTAAAGAAAACGTTCTTACTTTGCTAGCTCAATTTACATAGATAACAATGCTGGCTTAGTGCCAGTAATAGGCCGGCCTCTTCAGGAACGAGATTTCTAAAATACTCGGTCTCAAAAGTGGCTTGGCTAAACACTCCTGATTATGTTTTGCCCCTTCAGTTACTTGCTTCGTTGTCTAGGCTCTATTCAACAAAGAGTGCGGCCGGGAAAGAAGAGGAAGAAAAAGGGGCCATAGCGGCCTTGGGTAAACAGGGGCATTTTTAGGGAACAAAGAGCAGCGTTGACGAGTATGCGGGCCACAACCCACGGCGACTGCGCGTGGCCTCCCGAACAAGCCAAGTCGGCCCCAGTCAGTGAAGGAGCCGACTTTTCATGCACAGACACAAGTAACAAAGCACCATCCTCTCCCGCCGGTCCTCCGGACAATCAAGCCCAACCCGCTGTTCCCAATCGCGCACGCGGTCGAGCCCGCAGGCTAGGCTAGGACTGCGCCAACAAAAACCTGCTGCACCGGTACTGCCTCTGCTTCTGCTGCTGGCTGCTGGCATTCGGCGGCTGGAGGAGAAGGGCGAATCTTCCATTGTTCGCGTGCTACTTGGGCGCTTCAGTCATGCCGATTGGGCCCACGGTCTGACCTGAAAAGTTCCCTGCAGCAGCGTTCCAGCTTAGATGAGTGGGGCAGCCAGGCAGTGGCCGGGAGAAATTTTTATTGTGTCAAGTTCCGCAAATCGAAGCATCTTTACTTGGAAGCAGCATGGAAGCTGGGAGCTTTTACAATGCCTGCGATGAATGTCGCGTTTGCTGTTCATCCGCCGCTCCCGTAGAGCACAAGCACCAGCAAGATATGCGGCTAAAATGTCATAATTCGTTAGTGCAGTACTAAGTGCCTTGTAGTTTCCACGGAATGAGATAGCAAATTTTTTTTATTTTTCGCGAGAATGGGTTGATGTGCCTATTATAGTTATAAACATGTTATAAACATGGCTTACATACGAGCGCGTTTATTGGAAGATGATGACTCGTGTAAAGTTCGGAGGCATTCTTGCCGCAGTAAGAAGAAACGTTTGAAGGTTCCGTTTTGAGAGTACTGCCAAAGTCAGCAATCGCCCCATCCCCCCTCCGCAGTCCCTTGCTAGAAACTGCCAAGCTGCAATGAGAACAACCTTCTACGTGTCGACTACCGTCAAGTGTCACGTGCAGATAACTGCTCTGTGGAAGGGCCTACTGTTTGAACAGTTGCTGCGTGAACCAAGCAAAAGCACATCACTGTCTGCTATAGTTAAACGCAGCAAACATAGTGAAAGACAAGGCGATACAAAAAGAAAGGGACCATCCTCTTCGTGCACTAGGGCACGACATCCTTTGACTTCTACCACCATTGCTGCACACAACTATGCGGTTGGACGACACTATACCGTACGTTCCTGTGTTCCTACGCGGTCAGCGTTTCCAACTCTTCACTTCAGCACACCACGCAGTGAGTCTGGCGGCACGTGGACAACACGCAGTGCGCCGTTGTCCGCGACGGTGGCAAAAGCGTGAACAAGGGCACCTAGCACGCGCTGCGCCGGGCGCCATCAAACTCCACCCCAACCATTTTGAGCGTGGCATGTCAGGGAGATAACAATGGTCTTGTACCAGGGCCGGGGAGCTTTTCAATTGGGGAGCCCTTGTCTTCACTCATTTCGGGCGCCGCCCCATGTTTCCCCGAGGGGCTGAAGCGCCCGACTCCAAGCCAAATTGTGCGCGCTACGCAAACACAGAAGCGCAGCAGGCTTTGTTCCTGCTAGAACGATGAAGGCAGCAATCTGCAGTAACCACTGACGCATTGCACATTTAGCGGGAAAGCTTTATGCGTTGACAAAGCAAAGCAACACGGAACCTGTATATTTTAGAGCATGGCCGCTGACTCTACACGCATCAAGTTGTCATTCAAGCCTGTTTCCTCGTGCTTTGCGTCCGCTTTGACGGAAGGCATGATGTCCTCAAAGAATGAGAACATATATGAGGTTAAGCTTCCCTTAACTGTGTATTATCAAGACAAGACTGGAACTAGAAAAATTAGTTGGTAGACATTTTTAGCAGTGTAGCCACGAAGTACGAACCTTGCCTGCAAATACGCGAATCTCAGGGATACTGGTGCTGGTTTGCAGTTCAACTAATGCTAGTTTCTGCTATGAATTTCATGCGTTCACGAGGTTCATGCGCATAACGCTATTGGAGAAATTCGTACGGCAACTATAGTGATACGCCCGGCGGCATTTTATTTGGCGCACAGTATCTTGTAAATGAGTTAGCATTGTCTTCACACACAGCACACGGTAGAAGTGAATGTTAATAGCCTTCTGTATTTTTCCATTGAGCACACGCGAGCGCGTTCTTTGCATGTAAAATAAAAACAAAGTATGCTTTATGATATTTCGTCAGTGGAGGTGCTTAATAAAATTTTTAAATACAATATTTGTTATATCTCTAGTTCAGTACCCTCTCTTTATATGGCGACAACCTTTCATACATTGAGCGCGCAAGGTACTGTCTTGCTGCCTCCTTATTCAATGGTGGTTCCTATGGTTGAGGTCGGTTACATCCCTGAGCGACCTTTGAGGAAAACGGTTATCGAAATGGAAACTACCAGAGGTTCCGGCCGCTAACTATTCAACCTTTTGACACGCTATTTACAGTTGTGTACCAAGCAAATTAGGAGCGTCTTTTCAGAGTACATTGCACGTGTGCCAGTGCTTTCTGTGTTTCAGATGAATTTTGTGGGCTTTGTGTCGTTAATAATATTTTAATGCTACTAAATAATACAATAGGTAACATTTTGGAAAACAGAGTGCTAAGGTGCACGTCCTTAGCTTTTTTTATGCAAACATCCTCCGTCACTACTAGAAACGCCAATTTTATACAGCGTTAGCACTAGAGAACTTGAACGCAGACGTGCAGATGCTGTGTGGCGCCTGCAGCCTCCAGGTTGGCGCAGCAGCGACGCTTGTGTGACACGCGTGTCCGTGTCGGTGGTTTCTCACCGACACGAGGCAACATGCAACGGCTAAATCAGCATGAGCATTGGTAAGAGCTGCCAACTTGGGCACTACTTTTGAGACAACAATCACACCCGCAGGCACCCTTGAATCCCTGGTCAGACGCGTTACATTCCCCTACTAGCACATTCGTACCGCTTGGTTTAAGCGGGGCGTTATATCTATTATTGCATATTTGTATATATGTCAAGTGGGGTAACATATAAAGTAATGTGGTAGGTTATGGTTACATGCTAAGGAGTATACATGTAGGACCCGAATCAGAAATCATAATCGAAGTCACTTCTTCTGCATTTTGTCTATAAGCGCGCTAAGTATGCCGTCATTTATTTTCTCAATTTCAAGCGCATTGCATGTTTTATAAATCAAAATTATTTGTAGGATCATTCAATGTTTTCCTGTTAAGCTGCATTTCAGTATAGTAATTTCTGTCAACTATGACACTGTCCGAAACTTTGCACATCGTTGCAATAAATTAGCTTATAGTATTTGCCGCTGCAAAACACATTTAGTTTCTTAGGTCCTGGAAAACCCTCAGGTACTTAAATATTATTCACGATGGGGAATAATGGCCAGTGAAAGGTTAACGTCAGTTAGCGAGTGGCATTGAATACGGGGTTACAGTCGTACCACGAAAAACACTTTCGGGCTAGATTCCTGCATTTGCACAAGAAACCCATAAAAGCCTCACGCTCCTAACATAGCGTAGTTCTGCTGCTGTACGATCACTACCAAGCGTGTTCAAAGAGATTCGCCTCATTAATGCCTCAAGCTTGCGAAACCATTTGTGTTTGTCCGTTTACACAACAGGTTTCGCAATGTATAAGAAGCTTGTCCCCTGGCGCTTACCTCCGTACTCGGGTCACAGGGACCGCTGTTGGCGTCAGGTCTTCAGAGACCGGCGCTTAGGAAGACAAAGACGACTCGAGCCCGCAGTGCTTGTGAGACACTGTGGTGCGAGAAACGTATCGTCCATACGTGTGGCCTCCGTGGTGCAGCGCAGTCACTAAAGTGCTCCCTGGGGAGTTCCCACGCGCAGGCTACTACAGTGCTATACCGCGACGCTCGCCCCAATGGACTTGGGCACGGCTGGTCGCGCGGTTCCTAGTAATCCGACTAATGGCGCGGCTACTACGGCGGTTGCCACGGTTCTCCACCAGCGATAATCGCGCCTGGCGTGGACGGTAGGACGAAGCCGCTGTGGCTGTCATCCCGAACTGCGAAGAGCTCTCTAAGAAAGGCAGTGGCTGAGCGCGGCGTTATTTATCTTTTTGTCTTTCCAAACTGCTGCGAAGCGCTCTGTTTCCTGCTCAGCTGGCTGGTCCATTAGCGCCACTCTGTGAAAATTAGGGGAAAAGGAGAGGCAGGTCCGCGTCTGCTGAGACGGTCCCTGTACGTGCTTGTATACAGCTCGACAGAGGCGTAGCTCGAATCAGGCTAAAGTAAAAAAAATCTGACTCACAACAAACTCCGTCTCTCGTTCGCAGCAGAGTTTCTCTTAGAAAGCGCGAAATCCCAGACGGATATAATCTCAGCACCAGTCGCAAATGCAAATCAACATGACGGGTTTTATTACAAGACCAAAAAAGCTTTGAGAAACAATCATCATAAATGCGCGTAATAAATTATATGAACCCTTCGCCTTCGTTGGGATTTGCTAAGTGGGTCCTGTACGAATATTTGTGCTCATTAGCTATCTGCGCAGTAATTCTTAGCCAATCACGCAACTACACTTTGAAATAGAAACATGAAGTCTCTCTGCTTGGGTATTTCGTGATTCTGCTTTGGAATTCCCTGGGTGGTTGCTTGAGAAAACTAAGTGAGAAACTAAGTGAGAAAACTAAGTGGTAACTGAAGCTATGAGCTGCACTGTTTCTTTTTACGTGCAGGTTAGACTTGTTAGCGTGATAGACCTGTTGTGTTGGCATTATACATTGGCTTTTATGTGTCTTTTGCTGTGATGTTTAGTCTTGCATAAAATGCCTGGTCTGCTGATACACTTATGATGCCGTCTCACTGCACTACAGGCTTTAACACAAAGTATAGATCGCTAACATTTGTCTAGAGCGATCGTGCGATCTCCTGCAGATGAAATAAATCTGAATTCGGAAGCGGCTGCTATATTTCACGGATGCTCCTTGCGCTTTTTATGCAAGTTCGTACAGCTCAGGGAACCGATATATCCCCAGTCTTGCATGAATTTCATAGTATATTTTATAGTTGGCGGCTGGCAAGAAAAGGGGCGGGGGGGGGGGGGGGGGGGGGGGGTTGTACATTACTGGTGGGAGGCGTGCACCTGTAATCCGAAGCACATCAAAAATGAGATGCCCTAGGGGGCAACGCGTTCGACTCAAAACCCATGCTTTCCTGGTTAAATTTCCACTCGACTCAAGATGTCTTTCAACGCAATTAATTTGTCCTACATTCTGACGTGCTATGCTGGCGCCTGAATAACGTTGCAACCTTAGATTCACAAAGTGAACATTTAGTGTATTTCGATTTCTTTTCACGTAAAACCTCCTTGACTAATTCAGAATTTCACGACACGCCATAGGCGCCACCCGGTCCCTCCATGAACGAAAGCCTTTACGATATCTCGTCAATATAGTTTCGTTCAGTCTGTTTAAACACAAATAAAGCTAGTTATGTTCAGCATATCGAGGATAAGCAGTACCGTTTAAGGGAAACATATCGATGCCTTCTGACAGCTATAACTTCAGAAGAATCCAAATGTTAAGCCTTGTACACTTCACAAGGTACTAATCACTTTCTTCATTTTACTTTGAGCCATCAAGTTTTGTATCGCGAATTAATGTCTGAAGACAAGAGACGCAGGTTTTACAAAATTTCCCTCAGTGTTCGGATTTAACATTCTCGGTAGCCACCAGAATACAAATAATGAATATACTAAGTGGGCGTGGTTTTGGTAGGTGTATAAATGTGCCTAACACTGGTCGGCCAGCCCCAAGTTGATATACTGAGGATAAATAATAAGATAAAACACCAATAAGAGTAAGGGTATACCCATCCTATTCTCTGCTCCGGAAGCCAATGATATCGATAGATCTATCGTGTGTCTGGTGCTCAGCATGCTGGAGCGAACCAGCTCGATAGTCAAGCGGCACAAGATTCATTAAAATTTCCTCGACCAACACGACTCACCAGGCCAGAGATTTGATCAGTACCTGAGTTTTTAGCAAACATAAAACGACTAAAATAGTTATCGCTATTCTGCTTGTGTATTCTCACCGGGGCACGAATGGAAAACAGAACGTCTAATGTTTTCTTGCATCGAATCATTTCATTTCATTATCTCGGCTTGGAGGTTTCATAATGTAATTGGCTGGGTAGTACTTTATATCTAAATGGCTATAAAGAGGAAGACAACTAATTAAGAGAAATGTGTAATGACTAGATAGAAGGAATCATTTCTTCTGTATTGCATTTACATGCATACGTTAAAAGGCAGCATACATGCGGCGCTTCCAACCTACGTTTTCTGAGAAAGGAATGTTTCGTAGTGAAGGTCTCCGAAAATTTCAAGCCGTGAGGCTCTTTGGCGTGCACTGGCATCGCACAGCTCACGGACGCCACTCTGTTTCGCCTCCATCGAAACGTAGTTGCCGGCGGTCGGGTTAGAACCCGGCTACTCCAGAAAAGTAGTCGGGCATATTTACCACTGGGCCGCCGCCCGCCATTGCTACCTAAACTTGAACCCGCCTGGAGGCTACTGCCGAACAGTGCGCAGTTTTAATAGGCTAGTCGGCGCCCTCTGTATGCAAGATAAGATACTCAGTATTTAAAGACACATGTAATGTTCTTGCTTATTCTTTTTTTGGCTGTTACACGACCGCCGTGGTGACTCGGTGGTTAGGGTGCTGGACCGCTGAGTTCGCGGACGCAGGTTTGATGCATAGCCGCGTTTCGATGGAGGCGAAATGCAAGGCGCTTTTGTGCCGCGCGATTTCACAGCACGTTATACAAGCCGAGATGGTTAAGGTTTCAGAGGTCCGCTATTGCGGCGTCCCTTATTAGCCGACGGCGCTTAGAATAATCGAACCCCATATATACATTTTCGTGTGTTAATCTTGAAGGCTTTATACAGTGAATTTGTAACAGTGGCAGTGACCGAAATTGCTTCAGAGAACTTCGGAAAGTTTTGAGACGTTTGAGAAAGCACACTTGGCCCAGGTACTAAATATTAAATTATTACATGGTCAAGTTAGATAAATATACGCTCCTGTTATCCTGGTAAAATCAATAATCCGCTAAGTGCTATTGCTCTCTTCAGCGCAAACTTGTTTCTGAGATGTGGACTGAAAGAGCCTTTATTTTTATACTGATTTAACTGTCTTGCTTCCCTCCTTCTTTGGCATTTTTTACTTCGGGGATAAATGGACCTTGATGGTGGCGTGAATATGAAAAGCATTTCTTTCGGAACAGCGTTATGTCCGGCATCCGTTTTACAAATAACCCTGAACTAAACTTTTGTTTTGCATACGAATGATTTATTACCCGATAATTACAGCGCCAGAAAAATCTTAATTTTCTCACTAAAAACTCTCTTTGATCATAGGAGGCCCTCATGTGTAGTTATTTGAAGGACTTCGCAGCGACTAGTTCTTAGCTCGCCCTTTAAATAATGAAAAAGTAATTGCAGTAGGCCCTAAGTTTACCGAGTATGTAAAACTTTTATGCCTCCGACAAATTCGTCGGCATGGTAAAAAATCATTGCAACTACTAACGTAGCATTTATCAACACCACACGCACACTAAAATCGCATACTTTTCTCGGTTTTGGGAAGCCTTGGTCATCTTCATACTCGGCCTTAGAGTCATTGGTACACAGTTTCACCATTGAGTTCTCTCACACCGGCCGCATATGTCTCGATACAGACTCGTAGCGAGCTCGGTGAACTCATTCAAGTCGGCACTATAGCCGTGAACTCTCAGCTTTACTGTGCAGCGAGAATCCCTGTACAATGCCAGTGAGACCTCATTTTGGGGAAATGCTTAGGAGCAGCACCGACATCATCTAGCCGAACTTAGTTCTAAACCCACCGCGTGGTACTTTCTCAGCGTTACATGTTATCAGCCTAATCCTCGAGTCACGGACGATATCAAGAGTCAAGCTATGTCTCCTTTCTTAAGCCTTGGCAGAACCCCAACCTTGCATTTGCGTGAACGTGAATGGTGCTTGTGCAGCAACAAGCCATATCGTCCCGCACTTTGTCGTACCCTGCAGTGCGCCTGTCATGGAGGACAGGCGCAGAGGTTTTGACATTAAAAACTAAACTTCGAATGACAATTTGTCTCTAGTGTAGCTCCATGTCATTACAGCGACACTCCATGAGGTGAAATGCACTCGCTAGAACTGACGTTAATTTGCCTCCCTGGTATCCGTAAACTATCAATCATTGGCGCAGCTGTGAAAGCGCGAATAAAAGTAGTTAACTGTCAGGCAAGTGTGATGCAAAAAATAAATATAAGAAACATGAGCGCGGTACAACACAAGATTTGTGCAAAACGACGCTAGCACAAGTAATAGAGGAGTGTATCGTATTGCATGCCTTGGGTTTTCCAACAATTCGCGCTTGTTTTCCGAATAGTTGGTAACTATACGGTTTTGGTTTCTTCAAAATGGGAACGTTCTAAGCAGTAAATTACTCATCCACTAGCAGCGCGTTTTCGCTGCCAGAAAACTCGTCGTAAACGTGCAAACAAACCGATGCCACGTGTACATCTGCGATTGCCCCCGGCTGCAGATCCATGTAGTAGAACGCCGGGGGCGTCAACTCTAGGATAGGTCGGTAAACACATGTCGCACGGAAGTACACAACTTTAAAACGTCATTGAATTCTTGCATAACTTTATTTCGATTTTGGTTTTGTGGTATTTAATTTCAAAGAACAGGTCAAGGTATATATGCTAACCGTCATAGTGAACGGTCTCAGATAATTTCTATATCCCCTGCCTACTTTAACTTGAACTGAAATACCGCACTACACGGACGCCTTGCGCTTCGCCTCCATCATTAGGGTCCGAGCACGGGTCTCCCGTCTCGATAGTCGAGTACCTTATAGTGTTTGAGCTATCGTGGAAGGGCCTAAGTTAAAATATGCCTGGCCACGACCTTTCAACAGCAACAGAAAATTTCCAGTGACAGAAAGACAGGACTATGAAGCTTTATTGGTTTCTTTTATGTTCTTACCCGGTTATCTTGCTTTCTGCTTACCGTGTTCTAGCGTGCTTCTTTTTTTTTATATTTCTGGCTTTTCTGGATTTTCGCTTATTTGTTTGGTATTTGTACGCACCCCCCTTTTTATGTAAAGTGTACAGATTTATACACTTCTAATTTGTGGAGTAAGAGCTCTCTTGGCTTCAATTCCCATACATTCGGAAGCTCGACTCTGCCTAGCACCTTTTGTTCGTCTCTCTGTGTGTGATTGTCAGGGAAAACCTTATATGTTTACCATCACCCTCCTCTCCCTTTCCTAATCCCTGTGTAGTTTCACAGGCAACAGATTATTCTCATTAGCTCTGGTTAACGGAAAGGAGAAAATATCTCAGCGAGTCTGGATTGTAGTTGAACATGGTTAGGCCGGTGGTGTTTTCGTCCCTCTGTAGCACGGTTACTAAAATAATAATACATTTGTTGGCAGCCTGAGGCCCTACAGCAATCGCGCAGGCTTTGCTGTGTTTACTATTATATACCAGCTTCTTGTGAGCAAGCGGAAGCTACGGAATGCCTGGAAAGAGCGCATACGTTTCGTCTGTGAGTGCATAAGAGGAGCACGCACTTACCAAGGCCGTCACCACAGAATTCAAAAATTCCGTTGTAAATGACCAACGTGACAAGTTTGAAGCTTCGTCTTCTGTTACCGAGCGGAAGTTCCTGGCGTTGGTCCTTGCCGGGAGGCCTGCATATCTGTAGAGCAAAGATGTTATATAACATTCATATTTAATTGGAATTATGATACACCGTGAAGCAGAAAAAATATCGTCCCTCTGCTGCAACGATCTCTGCAGCCCAAAGCATTGTTTTGGTATTTAAATCTCTGTAACCGTAACCTATGTTTATCCAAACTAAACTTTTAACACAGCCAAAGCTTTTGAAGAGAGGTCACCTTTTGTCGTTTAAATGGTTCCAAAAACTCCCATATGCGCTATTCTTTGATTTGCAACGTTTGTTTCAGGCTAGTTGGTTAAGGCTTTCAAAGTGAAATACTTCTAGCGCAGCACATAAGTGGTCCAGGCAAGTAATAATTGGCAAACATGAGTTTCTGTACATGTTGTGTAGAGCTTCTCAATCGATTAAATCGCGGCCACTCTAATCGCATTGCGAATTCCTGCTCCTTCTCACCCGTCTTTCTGTATGTAATTTGAGCAATTTTCTTGCCTACACAGTTTGTATGCTCTTTAGGTTCCCTTTCTTTCTTAATTTTTCCCTACTTCCGTGAAAAGCAGGGAGCACCTAGAAGAAATACAGTGAAGAGGGTACGAGTGAAGAAAATGCAGCATTTCGCTTCGATAGAATCGATAATTCTAGTAACAAAAATGCCTGCAAAATACCCACAAAGTAATATACGGGACTATTAAAAAAGAGACAAACGTTTCTTCTCATTCTAATCCAAGTTTACAAACTCGCTAAGCGCTCGATAAGAAACACAGCCCAATTCTTTCGCAGCCCTGATCCTGTGCGTAACTCTTTTGTCCAGAAAACTGCTTTGGCATCCCGTAGAAATGTTGCAGAAGTGATAAGACTGAATTCAATAACACACCTGAGATCGGCCTGACGTTCAAAGGAAGCAAAAAAGCTGTTTGGAAGTAGCATTTGGCACTGACATGAAAGCAGATCGGAGACAAACAGGCCGGAAGGCCAAGAAAGGAGGTGCGTGATATTCAGAGCGGAAGTAACAAACATGCGACGGTGTGCCGGGATAGACTGCGCAATCTCGCCGTGTGCCTGTTCTTGTCACGTAGGCACAATACGATCAGCCGCGGTTTACCAGAAAACCAGAGACGAGCAGGAGCTTGCACTGAAGCGGATTGGAATCCGGCTGTCTACACCCAACGACTGAAGTTGCGTACACAACGCAATGCGGCGCATATCCTCTCGAGGAGAGGATAATGGCGTTCAGAGCAAGAACAAGCTCTGAGGAGAAGGCACTGTAAGATGACTGCATATTTCAGCGGCGTGAATTTCAGGAACAGCAATACTGATTAGAGGAAGACGCTGTCTATAGTAGATAACGTTGCTGGTCTGAAAGTTGTAACCTTAAGCGTCGCCTTTAAAGGTACGATGCGATAGCTTAGGCTACCACCCAACATATGAAGCCACGCTTTAACCAAGCCGTATGAACGTGCCGGCACTCGCTGCTATCTCTTCGCCGCGCAACGTTCCTATGGGCGCACGCGCCTCCTCTCGCAACCTCCCGACAACTTAATTGCTCTCTTCATTTCTTCGACCACAATGCTTCCTTCATCACAGTCAAGAACTGTTAGTGGAGTGTTTCTCGAAGGAATATGTGTGAAAAATTAAAAAAGCCTGTAATTTTCCCTACATATTTTGCTCGAAATCTTTGCCTCACTCAATCGAAAAGGTGAAACAGTTGATGAGCTGCGCTCAAATTTCGCATTAGGAAGTGACGTAATCGTCTACAATTTTCCAACAAACCGTTTACTTCATTTCAGAATTCAGAATGATCCCTTCCTCGATCGGAAAGTTATTCGCAACGCCGACTTTCGAGCCATGGTACAATTTACGATACTAAGCAAGGACAAGCTTCAAGCTTCTGTTACCTACTCTAACATCCCGTTCTTCTCCAGTGTGCGGAGTTTCTCGTCAAAATGCGCACACAGTTCTTGCGTTCCCTGCGGAACCGCAGTGCAGTGAATACTGTCGAATATCTTCGCTGCTTCCGGAGAAGGCTGCTATTTCTTTGTGAACGCATACAGAGCTGAGTTTGCACAGGGCAACGTTTGGAGTCTCCTAAAACTACGATAGCAAGCACAAGCCTTTAAAAACACTCTCTAGCGGTCAGCGCAAAACAATTATGGCGACACTTATGCTCCGCCTTTAAGGGTATGACGCGATAGCGTAAGCTAACAGCCCACATATAAAGCCCCGGTTTAACCAAGCTATATGAATGTGCCTGCGTAGCCTAGTATGTTTACCGTGCGTGACTCTGCATTCAAGAGCACTGGAAGGCTGATACTTGTTTCACCTTCCCACCTCAAATGAGCAACGCGAGTTGGCAGCGCCTCCCAACTTTCTGATATCATATGGTCAAACCATCTAAGAATTAATAATCGGCCATGTCAGCCGGAAGCTCCTAACGCCGCGCCCGTGAAGTTTCTTTCATAACGCTAAATCGACGCCGGATTGTCTGTGAAACGGGGCGTTTAAAGGTATCGCGTTAATGTGTTTTATTGGTTTCAACATCCCAAAGCGACTCAGGCTATGAGACGTCGTATTGAAGTACACCTGAATTTTCTGCCTGCTTTAACGTGTACTGACGTCGCAAGACGCATCGGCGCCTTGCTTTTCGCCTCCATCGTGAATCAGCAGCCGCAGCCGGGATTCGATCCCGAATCCTTGGGCACAACAGTCGAGCGCCCTTACAGCTGCACCACTGCGACGGGGCATTCGCATTAGTACCTTCGCCTGCACTTTGACAAAAACGTTCCTGTATTCCATGGAAACGTTTAAGGCACAGAGGTTATCTCCCTGAAGTAATTGTATTCGCTAAGTATAGTTCTCAGGGTCTACAAGACTTTGTTTGCCTGGCAGAAATAGACGGATTTGTCGGAGAAAATTTCAATTAGATGTCTTCCTTTCCTACTACTCTTTTCAAACATGTATCGGCCTCACTGATAGGGAAAGATTGTCGCCCTTTCGAAAACCTCTGGCAGTGTGAATTGCCTCTGCAATCCACGCCAATACATTGGCATTTATATGCGGACATATTGCCGCAAATCGGCCGGAGATGGAAAAATGAATTTTCTTTAATGACATTTCTAGTTCACAAAAGCCCTGTCCGCCGCGAAATAGTCACTTTGTAATAATATGGAGGTCAAATTCTGTTTCCTCAGTGTCACCTGCATTAACTGGTAAGGCATCACTCCTTATTAGAGACAGTGAAAGAATACGAGCGGCGCAAAGAATTAAGTGTCGGTGAACACCGCACCACGCCTTATCAGTGACTACCTTTCGCTGTCCCAGATCATGGCAACCACGGCGCTTCTTCCAGGCAACTGGTCCGTGGAAGTTTGTATATTAAACCAACTTAGATGAATTGGAATCTATGCAGGCTCCTTGTAATAATTCCTTCACTTCAAATTGATTGCTTAGGGGACGCTTTCTAAACTGGGAGACATGACATGTGAATGACTTGAGATTATAGTTCGCGGCACCATGCGTTTGAGGCGGAGCACATGCTAACACAAATCATCATTATGTATTCATAACGTACTCCAGTGCGCTTCGCTTGCTTACCTAAGAAAATAGCAATACACAGTGCTGACTTTCCAGAGACAATGCGCAAGAAATGGAATAGGCCGCTAGACGGCGAGGAATGATCTAGCACTGCAAAGAGCTGACCGCTGCGTTCCAGGCTCTCACCGTAGAAATGCGCGGCTAAATTGAGACAGGTCGCTCGGGGGAGCAAACTTGAGGCACCGATCGAATTCTTGCTTCTCGTAGCTTCTTACGCATGGTTTAGCGGCGTTCCACAACACGCAGTCATCCGAAAAAAAACTAACAAATTCCCTTTTAGTGCACAGGGAATTATTAAAATTTAAATAAAATTATTAAGCTTCGAACAAACTTGCATCTAAAACCCACTCAAGCGAGACCGCTGCCGGAGGCGTTAGTTCACTTTGAAGGCCTGCTAGTAGCGGCTTCATTAGAACTTCGACAACTCCACTCCAGACGCCTCACATGTTTGCTTCTCTCGGATTCCGGATCTTACATCCTCTCCACCCATTTTGCACTGTTCTTAAAGGTGGGAGGCATGCATAGAACGCGTTCCACCGGCGCGCCGTAGCCGGTGCCGGTAAGGACTCGTGTCGACCCGAAGCTCGCGTCGCGTGCACTCACAATAGGCGCGCGACAGCTGCCAGGGACATGCACGTTGGTTTTCTTCAGCACAGTACAAACTGTGGCCCACGCCAGGTTCTGAGCTGACGTTGATATAAATTTAAAAGAAGTTGAGTAGACGTACTGGCGTAGAAATTGAGTGGGGTGAAAAAAAAAATAAAAAGATACTTTACCTGGCAGTCGCCATGCGCCAAGCTGAAAGCGACTCCGGCGGTCGAAAACACTAGCTCGACCCAACCGTCGCGCTAGCGTACGCCGTGACGCGTATGCAAGCATTTTGTCTCCTAATCCTGGCTCATCTGCATGCGCCCAGGAAACCCGAAAATCAGGACGCAATGGAATAAAAATATCATCGTTTCTTTCGAATCAATCGCTGCGTGGTTGCCTCTGTTGCGTCTTTTATCAAGCTCTCAACATAAGGAGCGCTGTCGGCGCAGAGCCGGGAACAATACGCTCCACTGGATACATTCCAATCAAAGTGACGTGGTGGCATGCAGCTCCATAAATTACGATAAATAGTTAAAGTTCAATGGTTCTTCCTTAGTGCGCCTTCAGGTTCGAGAAACAAACACAATGGGGCATTAGGCATGCAGCATTGAGGCGTTTTCTAAATATTTCCAGCACATGGGCTTTCTGTCACGCGCTAGAATCTGCGTAGCACCGTTCGTACATTCCTGCTTCGCACTAATTGCTTATTCCGCAACCGGGAGTAAATTTGTGAAGTATCTAGGTAGAGTCAGTCAACATAACCTTTCAACTGCTGTGCTGGGTTTTCAGGACAAATGTTTCCGAAGTACGTACCTCATTATCTTGGCAAGATTTCGCATTTCGAGGGTCCGATTACCCAGTGCCGAGAACTATTTTGTTACGGTGTCATCAAAATTTCTTCTAGAGCCAACTTCTCAAGCGTGTTCATGTGGCGGCTTAGGATTGCGTCACGTACAATAGTTGGAACAATAGCCAACCTGAAACTTGGAGTTACGCAGGGAAAATTGGTGCAGACACGTTAAGAGGTGAAGCAAGTGTCCTGAGGTTAAAGAGCGAGTCTTGAAGCAACACTGGCGCTTCATACACAGAGGCCCGTCTCTTGAAGGTGGTTAGCTATCTGGATGACCTTCGATGAGGAGCACCTAGGAAAACGTATAGCTTGCCAGTACATTGGTGCTTGATCACCTAAGGACTGGCAAGGCGATTGCGAACAGGCTGAGTGCTGACAATTCTAAAGTCGGACTTCACTTGTCTCGCGCCGCTGCCAAACTTAAGCCTATGGTTTAACATCTGTGCATATGTAAAAACCATGCCTTTTGCGTAATCCTCTAAGCTTAGTTAGGCGAAGCGAAAGCGTCCTTTCTTGGTTTTGCTTTGGTTAGGCTTATAGTTTAGACACGAGTAGACATGGTATCGCAGCGATTAAATTGATTTACTATGGTTTCGAGGACGCCATCAACAACTGGTTAAGTATATAGCCACACTATGACTTCTGAATCGCTGAAGTTCGAGCGACCTGCCAGGTTCACGGTGGCTGCTACATAGCGTAGTGAAGTTTTCGCCTGAAAACACGGAGTGTGCATCTCCTTAAAACACCACTTCTCCTTCTAAGTCTATCGACCTTTACACCAGCATAATTAAGAAATCTCACAAAAATGGCGGAAAATTCAGCGTGGGAAGGAGAAATGCTAATTAGGTATGGTAGCACATGGTTTCAAGTCATGCATGCTCAGTAGAATGCAATGGCATTCTACAACGAGAAATAGCGGTCATGAAGCATCACATACAGTTTTTAAGTACAGCACTAGTTACTATTGCACGATGCCTATGATCCTACAAATACAATTGTATACTTTGATGTGTATACTTTGATGTGGCACCGGAGGAGACGTGAAATCATCTACAAGCTTCTGCTATTAGCACTTCTAGTCACGCCTGAAAATGTTCACCTCGACTCTCGTCGGGGGGCTGACCTAGGGATAACCTGAGCCCGCTTGGCGAAGTCCAGAACAAATTGATTAAACTGCTTATATCAGGCAGTCACTGAATATTCAAGGTATCTACTGTAGAGTAAGCATGACGGGACGTAACATTAAAAGAGCAAGATACGCGTCATCATGAAGATCGAAAATCGAGGGCAGGGTTTGTTTGGAGTGCACGAAATAAGTCACAACTGCATTAGTGTTGCGTTTCGTCGATGCAAACTAGACATTTCTTTGTAGTGTTTGCCGCTTTCTACACTGTCCCGATGACATATTTTGCATTTTCATGTTGTACTGCATCAGTATGGACTTTTCTTGCAATGTCCAAAATTTTGACGCCAACTCTAGCTGTTCCTGCGTATGGAGCAAAATAAAAGTTCACTTCACAACGCACCTCGTGATTCTTTTCTTGAATGTCACTGTAACACAAAGGCTGCGGCTTTGCTGATTTGGTGGCCCATAAAACAAACCTTTAACCATATTCATTTTCATATATTTCTTTGAAAAAAATTAAAAGAAAAAATTTAAGCGAAAGTTCACCTTCGTCATTAAGGATATAACGGCTCCTCATTAACGGCTTTTCTTCTGGGACGCCCTCCGAGGAACTCACGAGAAAGATTCCCGCTTTACCCTAACGGTGTCAGGTATCTCCCTATTTATAACGAAGACGATATTCCTTATGATCTTGTAATGGCGTTGGGCTGTATAGTATATAGAGAACTAGAATGGCAGTGCGTCACACAGATGTCGACGCACGGTCAATTAGACAACACTTTAAGGAAACAATTGCAAGGTTATGGGAAAATTACAAACTTTGGGAACAAGCACCTGGTTGGCTTCCGCACGTTGAGACATTGAAGACATTGAAATAATTTTAGTGACGTTACCTTTGTCAAATACGACTGACGTTTCCTGTGTAAATGTGGTATATTTCGAGTGCAATAAAGAAAGAAGCCCGGCCTGTCGTAGTCGGTTAGCACGTTCAGCTGATAATGAGCGCAGTAGGCATTCCATTCCCGGGGGAAGACAATTTGTTTCTTAAAAGCCCTAACAAGTTGGTCACTTCAATTTCTGTGCACGGAGTCAATGAGCCAAAAAAATGCATTCGCATTATTATATTGCGCTATTAGAGGCCCCGTTGCGCCCGAGCATAAGACATGCTCTAGATTTCAAACTACGCACGTCTCGAACTGATACGAGAACTTGGCCGCCTGTAAATTCTTGGAGTTGTACAATGACTTCGAATGCTGAGCCCTATGAGAGTGCCGGCTCTTTAAGGGCTTTTTCTTCTGTGGGAGATTGTTATCGCTTCCATGGCAGCCTTACTCGCCAGATGTAGCCCTCACGGATACGTGCTACTCTTGTGAGTGAAAATGTTGCTTGAATATCACCATTTTTAGTGCAGAGAGGCAGCACGAACGTCAAAATACTATGGACGTGCTTATGCCGGTTGACATTTAGGCCACTTTGCAGCAATAGCACGAACGCTAGGATTGCTGCACTACTGTGCAAGTTTCGAAATCGAAACAGTCGTCTAAAGGAAGAAAGTGCAGTCGTAAGGTCATGATTTCTTGCTTCGGGTCCGTCATATGCATTTTTATCAATAAAGCCAGCCCAGCTACTCTTCGATATGCCATCGCTAATGGCGGACCTAAAGAAATAATAATAATAGTTGGTTCACAGGAAGGGAAAGGCGCAGTATCTGTCACACTTGTTTCTGTGGACACCTGAACCGCGCCGTAGGGGAAGGGAGGAAGGTGGGAGTGAAAGGAAAAAGAGAGAAAACGGAGCCGTAGTGGAGGGCTACGGAGTAATTTCGACCACCTGGGGATCTTTAACGTGCGCTGACATCGTACAGCACACGGACGCCACTTCGTTTCGCCTCCATCGAAACGCAGCCGCCGAGGTCGGGTTCGAAACCGGGAACTCCGGACAGTAGTCGGGCGTCTTACCACTGCACCACCCCGGCGGGGCACTAAAGAAAGACAACTTGCCTTTTTTTGTTGTCGCGGGTAATATATGTATGGCACGCCATCGTGGTCTCGGCGCAAAAGAAGATGACAGCCTCAGCATGCCTGCTTTTTGTTCCCTTTTCTCTACCACTCAAATCACGGTCTTTTTTTTTTCTTTTTTTTTTATTACATGAAAGTATACTTTAAAAACATTCTTTGCTACCCAATTCTTGGCCGATTCCCCTCTGTGGGTATGTGCCATTTGTTATTTGGTCCACAGCAACAACATAAGCACGCTCAGTTCATTCTTCGTGGCCGCAGGAGTGAATGTCCGTGGTTCGCTTTCCCGTTCCCGTCTGGCTCAGCGGGTCCTGCCAAATACATTTGTGGAGACCCGACAACGAGTGTTTGTTATCCATCTTCACAAATTTGGTGACTCCGGACTTCACGTCTTCGCTCTCTGCGTCTGCCCTGCGCTTGTATCAACCGCTTCGCTAGGTCTACCGGCGTCCGGAGCTCGAGACCCCGCCTACCTTCCATCCTGTAAGCCATGGCCACGTCGCCTCATGTAGGCGTCGCCTACTTTCGCCTACATTGCACTTTAGTGTTGAAAATTGCCTCCTATGGCATAAATAAAACTGAAACCATAGAGCAAAACTACTATGCGCAAAAGCCATGTCTTTACTTTCAAGCCAAACCTAAGTGTAGCCATGCAGATAGCCCTTGCTACCTGCAGGTTTAACCACAAGTTAAACCACAACTGTTTTTTTTTTTTTCGCTCTTCGGACAGGCACGGACAGGCACGGCGAAATGGCAAGAATGTGTCCAATGTAGCTCTAGCTACAAAAAAAAGGAAAGAACAAAAGAAGAAGAGAAAGGCGAAGAAGAAGACAGATAACTCGGGGGTTGACAAAGGCGAACGACAACAGCAAGCTGCTAGGACAGAAGGTTCGTTCGAATGTTATGACGACAGTGTGCCCCGAAGTTTGACGTAGAGACGATATCATATCACTAGAAGTCTTCTACACTCAATTGAGAATGGACAACGACGAGAGGCATGGGGTGCTCATACGCGAAGTGATTCCCATATGGCATAAATAAAGGTAAAACAATAGAATAAACTATTGTGTGCAAAAACCATCTGTTTTCGATTTTTTTTTCAAGCCGAACCTGAGCGTAGCCATGCAGATTGCTGTCGCGTAACTCCAGGTTTAACCACAAGCTAAACCAAAGCTAATTTTTCTCTTTTTCGTATGACGTCACCTACGTTCTCGTGCTGCCCAGCAATGAACAGGCTGTACCCCTCGATGTTGGCATTTTTACACAGGCCCATATCTCAATCCCTCTGTACACCTATTGGAACTGCCATTAAATTATTTTTTTCTTTTTAAAGCAAGCAGTGCAAATCACAATGTAGTCTCTCAGAGCGGAGCTGGTACATGGACGCCATTGTATTGGGTTGTATTGGTGAGAGTTCAGCACGCACCGAATGAACGGCACTAGATGCCTGGAGACATACTTCCAAGGGAAGAGCGCGTCCACAGCAAGAAATGCGTTTCCTCCCTACATGTGCTGTAACAATACGACCCTAAAGGCGTAAACGGCTTCTGCACTCACGGTACATGCAGTCAAGCCGCTTAGAAAACTCCAGCCTGCGATTCATTGGTTTAGGTTCGATGGAAAGCAAGTGAATACTCAAACGAAGCTCGTCTCAAACTGGCTGGCGAAATTGTAAAAATGGTACACAGAATACTGTTCGGACGTACCGGTATTTATTATGTGTTTTTGTTTTCGCCTTGGTGGGATTCGACAAAGAGTACGCTCAAGCGATATTCGACGTGTGAGCCGGTGTTCGCGACTGGCAAAATAGCCCTACGTTGAACAGCGCTGGTTGCGAAACGAACTTTATACATTTAGTTTCTGTTACTTCCCGTCTTTTTTTTTAATCATCTTTTTTATATAGCTTCTTTGAATTCTTTACGTGTAGCACGTTCATTTTGCACATGTCTCTTTCATTTCTCGTTTTCTTTTCCCTCCAAGTATGCCACTCACGCAGCAGCAGTTCCCAGCGTAATTGTCCCCATGCAACGGAGCAGCTCCATAGCTGCCAGTGCTTGTGAGATCCAATGTGTCTTACACTCCGAAGTCCACACGAGTATGAATGCGACAAGTTGCTCATACTTTGTCGGAGAGTAAAAGTTCTGGGGTCAATAAGATCGCGTTTACAACGAGGTGTCCCCGCGTCTACAATAGATTTCTAAAACAGGAACACAAGCATGTGGAGAACTCAAGAACGACCTAAGCGGACGTGTTCTGCGATCACGAAGGCTCGGCGCTTCGTTCGGGCCGCTGCGTCGCGATCCATACCTGTCGCCCAAAATATCGCGAAAGCAAACAGCGAGCGCGCTCGTTAGGTACTGTCGCTGCTTCGACCGAACAAACACTCTAGCAGCAGCTAGATAGGGCAAGCAGTGCCTGCTCTAACTCTGTCGAAGCGTGTCGGCAACCAACAAACCACGGGCAATTTGCTCCTCTGCCGAAGCCCGAGAGATGTCAAGGGAGCTACACGTATATAGTAAGAGGTGCATTGGAAAAGCACGCCATAGACCTACGCCTAATTGCTATTAAACTGAGCAAGAGCGTTGACAAAGCTTTCGTTTGCCGCCGGCCGATAACGAGGACAAGGGCCGTGCGGTATTGAAGAGAGCAGGAAAAGAAACGCCCTTACGATCACCTGGGAACTTTTTCTTTTGTCCTCTCCTCCACGAGAAAAGAAGTGAGAGAGGGAAGAGCACTTAGCACAGGCAAACCTTCGCTTGCCATCCTTTTTGGGGTACCTGAGTGGGCGCGGTCACCAAGGCTACAAATATTCTGCAGGAACGTCATTAACTGTACTTTTCAAGTGCTTCTGTATTTTAGCGTCACATAAATAAAAGCAAAATCTTAGACTTCTTGAAACACATAACAGGTTAAGATTCAGAACAAGCAATATTTAAAGAAAACTAACTCCACGATTTTCCACATAAGTTTTTGAATTAAATTTATATCTCTCAGGACTCATTGGAAAAACATCTGAAAAACATCTGGGACGTTTAATTCGACCACGGTATCTAAACTCTCATAGCTGGTTTCCACTAGATGTAATGCTTATTTATTTGTTGTAGCAATATAATGATTATTTAGGAACCGATATTAATCTACATAAGCACGCGCGACAGCTTCTAGCTAGCTTTCAAAAGCATAGTTCTGAGTCTGCTTGGTGTTACTTAAACAATTCTGGGCTAGCGTAAATTCCCAGTGCGCATTTAAATTTATCGTGATCTGCGTCACTCCCCTGATCTCCGTAATTCTATGTCGTTTCTGAAGAAGCCCTAAAACGCTACGCTGGAAGCAAGAAAAAGAAGCCTGTCGCATACAGTGGTCAAACGAAGCACTTCTTTTCTACACTACTCAAGCCGTTCGTCAACTGATGAATGTATGACGCGTTTCCTAATGCGGAGAAGGGAAATAAGAAGAATATGTAACTAAAGTAGAAAACTGTATTATCCTTGTCCAAAGAATGCTTTTTTTTTTATTCAACCAACCGCCTTTTTGCTACCAAGGCAGGGGTGGTACAGGCACACATTGTGACGCTGAGATGTAACAAACCAAAGCGACAAACGCGATCACATCATTAGCAATAACGCGGAGTTACTTGCCTGATAAGTAAGTGCAAAATGAGTTTAAACGAGTACATTCCGCCTGTAAAACAAATTATGCCAGCAGATAAGGAAGACCATTTATTCGATAAGCATACCCCGTCACGAAGACCCCGCTCCATTCCGATGTTGTTTTAGCAAAGAAAAATAGTACGATTTTTTTTTTACACTGAGTAATATTGCGGCGTTGCGTTTGCTGGGTCTTGGGCGTAACGCGCTGTGTTGCATGAAGTCATGAAAATTTATCTTTGTTTAATTATGGATGATACTGCGGAACATTTTTAACAAAACAGCTTCCGGCAGTATACAACCTTCTGGAGTTCCGATTGCCTGAAGAAGTTGGTAATGGAGACATGCATTTTATATGCGTTTAAAATAAATCACAGTGCGTTTTTGTTTGCACCGCTTCGATATGGCTTATGGCGACTTGTGTGTGCGGGTCCCAAACGACACCTGCACATTGCAGAAATAGGCGTACTAGTAGGGGATAATGTATGAACTTATAGTTTTGCCTGTGCAGTGCTTGAGACGGTTTCATAAAACAAAAAGTCTATTGGATATTTTGGAAGCGATGGAGCCCAAAACGCGAGTGCCAAATCAGACTACTCTTTACAACACTTAACAGAAACTTAACAGAAACTTACCAGAATATATATTTGGTTACGCGGGTCTAATACCCATTAATTTTGTATACATTCAAAACTACGCTTCTTTTGTTTTACTGTCATTCGCGAAGACTTCGAGGTATTTTAAGACATCTGTCAGGCCAAACACCGCTTGAAAACCTCCGCAGTTGGTCGCTCCCACAGGTCGTCGACCTCTGGAAGGTAGTGGCTCAGTATCCAATGGTCCTCAACTTTATAAATTGAAGGTCTTTTCTAAGCTCATGATGAAACTCTCGCATTCACGAGATGTGTTCGCGGAGATTTGGGGTATCGGTTCGCAATACATCATAATAGGACGTCGACATTATTTCCCCAAACAGGACGTCGCAACAGGTTCCGATGCCGACATAAATTACGCTTTCGGGTAGCTAGCCTTCCCTCTCGAATGTCGAGGAGAGGAACCTTGAAATGGCGATGTTGCCGACGATAAAGCATAATAAAGAAAGAGAGAAAGAAAAAAAGAATGAAAGAAAGAAATAAAGTACACAAACACGCAAGATAGAAGTAGAAGAGCAGAGGTAAAGGGTAGAGGTAGAACAGAAGGAAGAGGACAGGCCTCCGCTATTAGGCTCTTAAGCTTCGCTAAGTGAAATCCTGTAATTTCGAATAGGCGGGTATACAACGCAGTCCTTTTGCAAAAGAACGGCGGCGTACTGGGCAAGTTAAAGTCAAGGTATTTAAATAAACAAGGAATACCAATAAACGTAGCACAAAGCCTTAGAGAACTCCCGAGTACAGGAGCTAGCGTGGACGTATTGGTGACATTGAGAAATATAGGAATCAAGCCTTTGTACAGGATGCTCATTTTTCAGTAGAAGTCGGAGCTTTAACATCATATTATGTTGCGAAACGCTAGCAACGGCCTACGCGAAGTCTAAGAGTATTAAATCTATTTTCCCACCCTTATCTAGCCAAACTAAAAACTCCTTGGTTGTATAAATCAGTTGTGACAATGCACGCTGAAATCCACATTGTCTCATACGAAAGACGTTGTTGCTATCTGAAAAAGAATATAACTGCTCAAAAAGGAAATGTTCCAGCACTTTACTGGAAGAATATAAAAGTTAAAGTAGCCTGTAGATTTTTCACTATGTTTGTGAAACAGAATTCGTGCAAATGCTACTCAACAAAGTGGCTTTGTACTCGAACTTTCCTACAAGCCTGATAGCCGCATTTAAACATTATTTTATTACTTGTGCAGATGCCCTTTAAGGCTGAATCACGCAAGACGAACTTAGGGCGTACGGATAACACGTTAAAAATACTTATGTTTCCATTAGGCCTTTCTCTAAAATTTCTCTCCAGGCGTTTTAAAATGTGTAAGCTCGAGCGTTGCCCTCCAGCTACATGCGGCTGTTTCAGATCTCGCAAATGATATCAATGCTGCCTTCGACTGCCTTCCGAATTACGAGAAAAAAAAGAATGAATAACTAAAGAGCTATAGTGTGAGAGAACATCCATAGTACATTATACGGTTCGGCGATCTTGGCCGTTTATTGAAACTCTGACAACGATTGCACTACGCGCAAGTATGTTCTTCCCATACATGCATTCTCTCCACGACGCGGCAGCTCCAAGAAGATGTACATCGGCTGAGGATTAGCCCGCATGTTTAGTGTAGGCCGTGGCAGAAAGAACATTTTGTAAAAGTTATTAGTTGCCGGTGCAGCCTGAGTAGTAAGAGCATCATTATTTCTTGTATGCCGGTCTGGAGGTCCTGCTCAGTCTAGACAAAAGAACATTCCAAGAAAAAGTACATTTTTATTAACGAATACAGTAAAATGAAAAGCTACATTTTAAACGCAGACTGCACATCAATAAGTAAAAGACTATTGACGGCTCTTGTCTAAGGATAGTCACGAGAGCAATGGAAAGCCGTCACAAAAGATGTCCAGCCTAGACACAATACTCCAAGAGAAGGCAATAGTACCGTTGCCTTGCCCCTGGTGCACTATACTAGAAGAGTAGCTGCGTGGCGGCGTGTCTCGCGTACTCAAACAGGCCCACCGTTCGCATGCACCGTTAGCGGGGCAAAACTCTGGGGGGAAAAGAAGGGAGGGAACAGTCGGGCCAAAACGATAATTAATGGACAAGATAGGGACAAAGAAATAATGTAAGCTGCGAATATCGATTTGTGTTTGCGCGGGAACTGCTCGTGGGCCGGCTCGTCGTCCTCCGGCGGCGGCGCTGGCGTCGCCCGACGCGGCCCGCGGCCCGCACCAACACCAGCGCGGGACGCACAGAGACGCGAGTCGCGCGCTTGGAGCTGGTGCCTCCGGTCTGGGGAGAGGAAAGTGCGCGCGCGCGCAGTTCGGAAGCATCACAGTCGCCGCTGCCGTCGTCATCACTGAGGTCCGCCGCCAGAACGCCGCGCGCGCCGGATAACGCGGACGCGCACGGACACGTGCGCACACATGTCGGCGGCCACGGGCGCCCTGCACTGCCTCTTGTTGGCTGCGCTGGAGGCTGGTGAGTGCCGCCGGGGAAGCCGGGCCTTGCTGACTGCGACAATGGTAATCGCTGTAGTGGAAACACGGTGAGCCGTGGGGTGTTTCGTGTAAGGTTTCATGAAATTCCACTTCATTGCGAAGCTGACTCACTAAAATCAGGCACTTTGAAACATAAAGGAGCGCAGGGGGCGTAAACCATAAACTTGACGGCGTATGAGTGGAATTTATAAAGTTAGCGGTGCAGTTTCATGAGGAACTAACTCAAAAGAGCAAGAATACATAATCATAAGACGTCTCACAGGAAATCTTTTTTATTATGCCTCCCAAGTTCAGCAAATCATTATCTTATATGATGGGCTTCACCCCGTAACGAGGCATGCGGGTCTTGCGAGTAAGTTTCGCGGCCCGTTATTGAAAGGACCGTAAAAGTTGAGCGCATTGCTTATGTTCTCGAGCCCTCACATTTCAACAAAACATATCCGGTACAGCAGCATTCGAGGTCTCTAAGTACGCCTTACGGTTCGTGGTGTATGTGGAAATGTCTTCGACTGAACAGTGACATCACGGGCCTTAAACGAAGGGGGTCTTGTAAGCTGAATTAAAAGATTGCCATAAACTTCAGCCCTGCCTGCCGATTGGCGCATTGAGCATACAGATGGTCTCTACTTTCGGGAATTTCAGACAACCCAGCTAGTTGAAGCTGTTTCTTAGAAAAGAGGAATGAACGCAGGTCAGGTGCGCCATATTTAAAGGTTTTACATCTTCCATTTACTGACAGCATGTTAGTAAGCACTGACATGGCATAGCAGCTTAACTTCCGTAATTAAGTTATCAATAGCTCCAAGTAATTTTGCTTCAATCTGTACGTCAGAACTGCCTCAGAAGAAATATTTCCATGCAAAAGTATTTTGCTCACATTTTTTATTGGTTTGCCTAGCGCAGACAAACATGAGAGAAAAGACCCGCTTTGAAAGCGGAACATATCTAATTTTAGCTTTAGAGGTCATTCGTGCAAAAACCATCTTTACAGCATGTGGTAGGGCTCTGTATCGATCGTTTACAGATTTCTGTGAATATGGTAATCCACCGAAATGTATATTAAGTGAAGTTTCGTAATGCTGTCCACTGCCCCAACGTTCGCGCCACCTTAGGCGCAGGCTTCGCAGTCGTGCAGAATGGGATTATAGTAAGGAAATTCAAGTGAAAAAAAAAAACAATACCTGCAGGAATGAACATACACAAATGAGCCCCTTATCATCAGCAGTGCTGTTTGCAGATGTTGGTCAAATTATTGGTATTGACGGTCTAAAAGAGGCCGTGCGCTAACAATTCCTTCGTCTTGTCATAATAGCTGACTCAAGTTGAAGTAGGTATAAGAAGAAATTTGTCTTAAAAGAGCCTAAAACACTTCGATTCTTTTAAGACGCACAGGAATTACCAAAGTATAAAATCCTGTTCGAAAACCTAGTGCAAACTAGCACGTAGGAATCACTGCAAACGAAAAATTAATGAACGTCAGAGGAGAACGCATAATGAAAGGAATTGATCAGAGAGCCATGTCACCCTCAATGCTGAGTCAAATTAGCTCTGAATAAACTTGAGAGTTCCAAAGTTCATCTCGAGATACCCACTGAGAGCAAAGGAGAAACTGGCTCAAGGAATCAAGTATGGGAGTCGTCGAAAGTTCTTAGGACACACGGTCTGTTTTAGAGCTGAGTGTTTAGTAATATAGTTTAACAAAACTTGAAGATGGGCTAGATGGTGCATTTCAACTTGATGAAAGGTAAAAGCGCGCAGTGATAGCGCGTGTCCTTTGTCGCCTTCTCTCGAGTGTGTGTCTTCCTGTGCGCTATTACCTTTAGTCAATTTAGTAATCAAGGATACCGCCAAAAATTAAAATCTCTCTGGGAATTCTTATAACGCAATAGAAGCTTCCAATACCACAATATATCGCTGAAAAGTAGCAAAGAAACGCACATGGTGGAGGAGGGGCTTGTTATGAGATATATACAGAGGGAGCCAACAGCCAATGACTCTGCAAAGTAGACCCTCTTGCCCGGGAACATTTAGCATGACTTGTCTTCCAGCCTAAAAAAATCAGTTCCAGTTGTTTGATCAGATGCAGAGAGAGAGAGAGAGAGAGAGAAAACAGAATAGAAAGGCAGGGAGGTTAACCAGGCGATGCCCAGTAGGCTACACTACACGTGTGGAAGGAAACAAACGGAGAAAAAGGAAAGAAAGAGTGCGAAGGGAAGGAGTCTATAACATGTCTAGAGATCTATAGTGAAAGGGGGTAAATACCGTGGAGCTAAACTTTTGAACTCAACCCCGAGTCCTTTAAAAACTTAGGTAACGCCTTCACTGATTTCCTTTGTGATGAAGGAGCCATCCAAGGGCCCAGAAACATTTTTTCAGTAGGAGTGAGTAGAGGAGTACCTTCGAAATGACATGATTGACGCAGTAGCATTTCCACTCGGTTTAATCCCTTAGCCTCGGTGACTGTTGCTTTTAGAGGTCTAGCATTGCTAACAATACCTATCGTTATTTTCTGTTTCAAAACAATAACAAGAACTTTCAAACTATTACTCTTTTCTGAAGACGGAGACATATATGCGTGCAAATGATGGGGACTGCGCCAGTTGCTATTCCGTCATTAAATTTGATTTTGGTTTCGTTTGGTTGGGCTCGTGGGGTTTAACGTCTCAATGTGACTCAGGCTATGAAAGATGCACTGAGATCGCACAGCACACGGGGGCTTTTCACCTCCATCGAAAAGCCGCCGTCGAAGCCGGGATTTGATCCCACATCCTTGGGCTCAGAATCGTCAAGCGCCGTAACCACTGCGCCTGCCCGGCGGGGCTTGATTTTCTTTTTCATCACCCTTCCAATCACCTTTCCCGAGGTCAGAGCATGCAAGTTTTCTCCCCTTCGTAAATGCATAGCTGGCTATACAAATACAGAGTGTTCAGAGACTAAGTCACACTTAATGAACATTTTGTCTGAGCAGATAACACGCCGATAAACGAAAAAAGTAGTCTAACATCCATACCCGGAAGTAGTCAGCGGTGCATAATTCAAATGATAAACAGCGATCCCATCGAATTCTCGCATGCACAATGAAGCTGTGAAAGGTCCACACGAGAATTTCTGACGCACTTCGCGAGCGACACTGTTCGACAATTTCGATACTTCGCTACAACTCTTAGGAGGCCTTATGGAGCTGGCCTCTGGCCTCATAAGGCCAACGAGATGTACAGTAAGGCCTGAAAGGAGCGCCAAACATGCATATACCGTGTCTTTCTGCTCCGCACCGAGATATGCCTTCAAACTGAGCATATAAAAATGTAAGCATTTCTAAAAAAAAGTTTTGAGCCAACGGGGTTTGGTCTTGGACCACGCCTTGTGTCTCGTAATGCATTACCAGAGTTACACATCATCTGAAGGTAAGCTTTTTTGTTCCACTTGCTCCAGTTTGAAGGACTTCCATGAATGCTAAAAGCGTGCCACTGCACGGTTTAGAAGAAGACACCCTGGGCTCCAAACTTCGTACAAATGTGTGTTATTTATCCAGAAATATGAATCAGGGTCGTTGACTACTCTTGCTGAGAGTACAGAAATTAAACGTTTGCTCACAGGCGTTGTTCACGTTTCATTCCGTCCTGATTGTATGGGTATATATAATATGCAACAGAACGCCTATTTCCGCAAATCATCAAAGTTGAGAATTTCATGTAAGTTTATATTCATATCATATCCCAAGCTCTTGATTCCAGCAGTTGAAAGTAATAATTGGCAAACACTTACAAGGGATTCCCATTGCTCGTATATGTTTGCTACCAGCTTACTGCGTCTATATATGGATCCATCAGCCACTGCTATAAGCCTATACATAGCAGTATGAGCAGGAATCACTGGGAAAAAGACAAAAGAAACCAGCAAAAATGAAGACTAGAGGGAAAAAAGGAAGGCCTTTTGGCGGAAAGGGAACACAAGCACAGTAGTAAACAATGAAAATTTATTAAGCGCCTTGGAATCTGTCTTGGTGAATCTTATCATTTCTGAATCATAGCAGTGCTCGACAGCAAGAAGCAATACATTCGTGAGTGCACTGCGCGAATAAAGAGAGACCTAAAATCAGTTTTACTAGATTAAGAC
The DNA here is from genome assembly GCF_055883805.1 of Amblyomma maculatum. Classification (NCBI taxonomy): domain Eukaryota; kingdom Metazoa; phylum Arthropoda; class Arachnida; order Ixodida; family Ixodidae; genus Amblyomma; species Amblyomma maculatum. The sequence goes on along the minus strand of NC_139349.1, from coordinate 22,787,395 downwards.
GATCCGAACAAATTCCTTTTTATTAAATCTCTGCTGTGAACACAAATTTTAAACCTCTCTGTATGTTTGTCTTGTAATTCTCAAATCCTGCGCGTTGAACAGTAGCTGCATACAATCTTGAAAAAACCCTCAGCACGCACATGACCTGTCTTGAACGGTTGCTGTAATCACTGCTTACGCTGTAGCACTGCTTTACACCCGCATCAAACAAGCAAAAGCTGAAATTTTTTCTAGTAAAATCTTCGGGTATGCCCAGGCCCTGGGCGCATCAAGACGCTCCCGTCGATTTCAGGCGGCGCGGCAACTCGCGGGAAATTTTCACTCGTTTCTTACGAACCGCACAGTTTCTAAACTCTTAGTTTCTAATTAACTTGTAGTGCTCACTGTTACTTACCAAAGCGGGTAGTACTGTTTCGGCACTAGCGGAAACAGCGGCATCAGACATTAAGCGTACATATCGACCTCGAACAAACAAAAATGTATATTAACGGAATTCAAGTTGAAAAGCTATTAATTTTATGCAGAGTTTGAGCTTGCAAGATAAAAACACGAATGGCACTGATAATTCTGGCTGCATAACATTTCTTTTCTTGCTCAATGCTAGAAATTAACCACCGATGAAAATGGCACTTTCTTTTTTTTCCGAGGTCATGTTGCTGAAGCAGAGCGAGACTAATTAATATTCCAAATTAATTTGTCTGCCACTATGAAAAGCGAGATTAATGGACGGGAAGTTATCATTAGCTCCTTGAGAGTAATGAGCAAGACCCTATGTGGACAGAGGTGGCACCGTACGGTTGCGACGTACTTCGCCAGAACCTAATACAAATACCAGCACTAAGCAGGACGTCCTCTAGAAGGTATCCAGTACCGCAAATCTTTTCAAGCGTAATAATATTTAATAAAAGACAAATGCATAAACTTTACACAATTTTTGCGCCGAGAAGTAGGAGAGCCTGACAGAGAGAAAAAAAAAAAAAAGACCTTTGTAGGAGGAAAACAGTTTTCTTTATGAAAAGATTTAAACGTGTTCTGAACCTTTGCAACGAGAGGACATTCGATGGCTGCATATGTGCGGTACTCTACAGGATAAGCATTAAATGAGGCGACATCGAATTTAGGGGTCGCATTTCTGTGCGCTTCTGTAACATTCAGCCAGCTACAGTAACCAGGCGTGCTTTCCAGAGCACAAGATCGCGTGGCCGTCGCTCCGCTCTGTCAAAAGATGGCATTATTTCGTGGTTAAAACGTTCAACTACTCAGCCGAACTGTTCGGGTTGGAATTCGACCACGGCGATCGCGTTTCAATTCACGACAAAGCAAAGGCGCCTGTGTTCTAAGCGATGGCAGTACACGTTAGGATCCTCAGGTGGTCGCAATTATGCCGCATCTCTCTACGGCAGCGTCTCTCTCTATCTTTCTTCTTTCGGTCCCACACTCCCACCTTTTCCTTACTGCCCGCTTCAGGTGTCCAAAGCGAAATTCGACAGATGCTGAGCCTTTCGTATAAACCAATTTACAAGGCAAGCGCAACATGTTTGATGACTGCAGGCGGCGACCATAGGATCCGCCTGAGACCCAGCGGCAGCGTTGAGGCCAATACACTAGTAAGGCATAGTTCGCTTAAGACGGCTTTCAATCTGCCTAAGACATGATGCAATACTAGACAATGATTTCTTGGCAAATTATTGTCACACAACTTGAACTCTTTTGCACCAGTTTTGATTTTTGAGTTCAAAGAAACGGGAAGGATTAAAAACTGTGGATGCCTCATATTTTGTCAGTGAGAGCCTCAGTTCGCAAACCGAGCCAATGGGGCCATTTTTTTACCCTCCACCAACTACCGTAGTGTACCTAAACACCATTGGAGGTATAGGAGAATTTCTACACTGGTGTAGCTGGCCTAAGTTAAAAAAAATGGCCCTAGTGTTTTAAAGGGGACAGGTCTTCGTCTGGGCCTAGAGACACAAAGTCGTCTTGTCGAAACGTGGGCTCGGCTTAAGACCTGATACTCCCTCTCAACCCTTATTCAGTGCTCTTTCATCCTATGTAGCCATCTTCCTTCTCTCTTTCTACCCTGGATCGTCAGCTACGCGTGTTATGTATGCGCAAACCAGAAAGGGTATGTTTGCGTTATGCTGACACCGCTCGCTGCACGCGAGCGCACTCAGTAAAGGTAAATCAATCAAACTGAACAATTAAAACAAAAATACGTTGCTACGTTGCTTGCCTGGTACTTGTACACGTAGAAAGGCAGAAAAGCGTTTTTGCGGTAGAAATGAGGAGCGTGCACAAATTTATTAAATGACACAAAGACGTAGTATTGTGGATTTATCCAATTTGTCTATCTCAATGATTATGTCATTGATCGACTGGTACTACAACACTCGTCGCTTTTTCACTTTAGGCGAATACTACAAGCTATAAGTGCGTACGAAAGTGATATGTTCAGGCACACACTGCATGTTGGCCACTGTGCACTTACACACGATTTCTTGAGTAGGTCCTGACGAAAACCACGAAACATTATTACAAGATTCAATGCGAACATATCAGTATTTTATGCATATGTACACCTCAGATAACATGTTCGCCACGTGTTGACGCGAAACAATCAAGCTTACAAAATAAAGGACATGCACAAAAGCAGCTGCACATGCACTGGCTAATATGGACCAATCTTTATATATTCTACATATCGGAGGCAGAACATCCATCACGGAAGTGCTTAACATTGCGAAAGAAACAGTATAGCGCATGGGTTGCGTGCATTTTGCTCAGCTTTATTGAAGAAACATAGCGAAAGATTTAATCTGAAATGTGTAAATATGACGCATGGGGCTTAACATCCGGAAGCGATTCAGGCTATGGGCGTTGAGTTTCTTACTCAACCGTAAACTGAAGTTGTGTAAATATGACGCATGGGGTTTAACATCCGGAAGCGATTCAGACTATGGGCGTAGAGTTTCTTACTGAAACGTAAACTGAAGATGTGTAAATATGACGCATGGGGTTTAACATCCGGAAGCGATTCAGACTATGGGCGTAGAGTTTCTTACTGAAACGTAAACTGAAGATGTGTAAATATGACGCATGGGGTTTAACATCCGGAAGCGATTCAGACTATGAGATTAGAGTTTCTTACTGAAACGTAAACTGAAATCTAGCGACGCTGCACTTCGGCCGCCATGAAGGCTCTAAGCATCATATGACTTGTGTGGTTGCCTGGCGTTAGACAGTCAGACTTTTTCGGGAGCACAAAGTGTCATTACTGAGATGGCTCTTTTTGAAAACGCTCTTTCTGCTTGCTCACTTGTGCGCGGACTCGCATTTTCAGTGAAGAGGGGACATAGAGGCTGCTCTTGGTGACATGTGCAAGAACTTATTCAGTTCCGGTAAAGAGAGGAAGGTGGGTGGTAAGCGCAAGTCAGTGGTTTATTTCTCAGCCGTTATTGCCTAATTTAAATCTGAGTTAGGAAAGATTGCATACGTCAGTGACTGCCGTGTTCTTTTAAGACACATGGAGCAAAATACATCTTTAGAAGCACTAGACACTTCCACAGAAGACAGTCATGTTACCTGCAGGTCCCGAAGCCAGGCGTTGGCCGCGTAGTACAAGCAGATACAACTGATGAATTCAGCTACGGGAAATATCAGCGAGCTGGGGTTTTTAGCATGAAAACTCGTCATTTCCTTGCGGTAGGGTTTATCTTTTTCGCAAAGCCAGCACGCGTAGTGTCAGCACATGGGGAAAGTCGGCACTTTACACGCATGTGGTTATCCCTAGGCGGGACATTAGTGCGCAACAAACCATAGTGGCTAAACCACATCAACAGACAGCAAGAGGAGTATATTCCTGTTCTCTGAAATGTTAATACAACACCTCTTAAAACTTTTGAGCAATAAGGTATTTTTCAAACAAAAATAATCGTTTTCAAAACATGTATCTGTTGAGCACGCCCAGGGCGCTCCAAACGATTCTAGAACACCCATTGTTGATGAAGGGGTAATTAAGAAACCTGTTTAGACTATGGCAATAACCTTTCACTGTATGTAACAGTAAGAACCTGTATGTCTATGGGGGACAGCAGCAGAAACACATCATAAAATTCTAAAAGTAGGAACAATACTTACTAAAGGGCTGTTAATATATGTCGCACTTAAATATGTGCGCGCGAACCTGAATTCCAGTCTTTATTTCCGCCTGCTTCATCCTTACCTGAATGGGAGCTTATCGCTCACAAGAGCTTTCTTAGAACTGCTCTTTTTACGCTCATTGAAGTCGAGGATGCATTTTTCTGTTTCTGTCTAGAGGCCCATACAAACCACCTACGTTATTCCTGCGTACACAGAATAGCAAACTAGTCGCGCGCGATCGTGTTCTTGCTAGCTACCAGCCCCAACACATCGACCACCGCTAAACTGATAGCAGCAACGTATACATAAGCATATCATTTTTGTATCTGCTTGCGTGCGGCTTCGGGGAGATCCTGGGCAAATAGCACACCCCGCAGAGGAAAAGAAACGCATAGGAACAGGTAAAAAAAAAAAAAATCAGACTGAGACGTGGAGAGGGAAGAATGGCGTGGTAGGCAAAGAAAAGATCAGCAGCGAGTACTAGGGGGTCTGCTCTTTCCACTTTACCTTCTTCCCTCCCCAGTCTATCGCCTGGCAGGTCGCCGCCCCGAGCAAAGCGTTCGGGCTCCGAGGTGCGGGCTTCCCCTCACGCGATTCAGTCCATCGATCATGGCTGAAATGACTTGAAAGACGCGCAGCTTTCGCGCTGCGTTCCCGGCTGTCCGTCACGACGTCGAAGGTTAAGACGGATTTCCAACCTCGTACGCGCCTGGTGTCGTGGCTATCGCTCGCGGCAGGATCTGACGCTTCCCTGAAGGATCAGTACGTCTCACTCTTCCTGTTCTCCAGCCGAAACCAGTGGCGCAGCTAGTGATGCGGAGTTTTGATCGCTCTGTAGTGGATCTCTTCGACCTCTGCACGTAATATAGAGTGAACGCAGCGTTTCCCGTCTGATGTGGCTCGCTTGATGTAGTAGGACGCCAAGACATTTTTTTTTTTTTCGTTTCTCCTTTCGCGAAGAAAAGCAGATGCTCACTGAGACGTGTGGATATTTGCCGGTTTTGCTCCTGTCACTGCACTATGGTTCACTTGTTGCAGTATAAACTTCGGTTTTTGAACCCTGTGAACTGATCGCCACGATTATGCGTTACAAGGCTTTCCATACGTAGTGTTTCACGTTTCTGGCAAGATGGTAGATACAGTTTCAGTCCCTGGCGCAGTAATAAAGATTCAAAAAAGTCATTGTGTTACAAAACAATGCTGACACAGCAGCATTAACATAAGAGTACGGTCTTCAGTAAAAAATAAAAATACTGTTGACAGCACAGGTACGTAGCTGGTGCTTTCACTGTGGTAAAACAAGTTGCGGGTCAGATAATGAACGAGAAATGCTTGAAATTGTCTGCCCACCCTAACACAACTCAAGTTCTGCGCTTCGAGTAGGTGAAATGCTTTCTCCTTTCGGTATCTCCCTTAGGTTCATTTTTATGCTTCCTTATAATAGAAGCCATTTCACCAAACTTAACAAACTGCGCAAACACTCGCGGCGGCTCGACGTACACCTGATCAGTGTACTGTGCGTTATTTTGGGTCCTTACCGTTTTATTTCTTTAATCCCGGCGATAGTTTTTCTTGATCTTCAATCTTGTGTTGGCCTTGACTTCGCTTTCTTTGCCTGATTGTCGCTTTATTATCCTCATCTCTACAGGTTAGACCTGCCATAAACTGCCATTAGTATTGCCCCCTCAAAGTACACTTACAATGCGTAATGTGCTTTTTATAACCCGGCCGCAAATAACTTTTCTCCATTTATTCCGCTTTCAATTGCTCTCTTTTTTTTTTTTTTTTTACGATTGGCTGGCTTGCGTAAACTTACGGTAATGGCCCTAGCCTTTTTGTCTTGACAGGTGTCGCGCCATAGTTTCCGAGTGGAGTCCTGACGTGTTTACGTACAGGTGCCCCAAAAGTAATACGGAGCACGCGAGCTGCGGCCGAACTGGAAAAAAAACTGCATGCCAGCGCACTCTATCAGCAGATGCGCGGCAAAGAGCAAGGGGGACGTCAGTACATCCGGCTGACCCATCTCAATAAATTGATGCTCGCGTTATCGCCTCAACGAGCGAAGCTACGCTGCTACCATCCCTGCCCGCCAGGGGCGCTTTCAATACCTCATGGTTTGTTGTTCATCTGGGCCGTGCAGAAATGTTTGCTATCGGCACCATGCATCTTATCATCCTTCGTCGGGAACCGCATTATCTTTGTTTACAGTCGAAGTTTGCGCTCCACTTTGCGGCGAATTTCTACACTGACAAGTATAAACGCTCCTGAAACGCTTGAAAAACAAAACACAATAGCATGCATGGGTTGTCTTTGATAAAAATAGGTGCCGAACGGCATAGCAAGTGGGCTAATAATTCGAGACCAATTTCTTCAACAAAAATTCACTTTCTTACACTGTAGAACAAAATGGTAAACATAAAAGGTAGAAATGGGCAGCTTAAAGGAAGAAACTAAGAAAATAACCTCGGAAGGTGCCATTTTATGCAAACTTGAGTTTCATAACCTGCAAAGCCCCCACGCAGGTTTACGACATAAGCGCTGAAAAAGAGATTCGTGCAAGGAGAAGACGTCGCTTTCGGAGGTTTTCCCACATCTTCTTGACAGCCTCCCACCCAAAGACCATCTGGACTCGTTCTGCGGCTGAAATGAGGTAGATTGCTTTCCAATGTTCACGAAACGACCTCACTTATGTTCATATCGGCATCCTTTGGCGTCAACTCCAACAGCAGCACAGCCTGTTCTTCCAGCAAGACTTTTTTGACTCACGCAATGTGGACGGGACTACAGTGTTACTGCTTGAAAAATACACCATCGTTAAAAGAATCCTACAAGTCATATGGGATGATTTAGTGGTCGAGCACGTCACAGCAGCTTGCTTTGTTCATGCTATAACCTTGATAATCCATGAGAACACGGCAGGACGCCTTTTGCAAGGCACGCCCACACGCACGTATATATATCAACGAAAGCTGTGGAAATTCCCATTAGACGAAAAATGCCGCCCCGAGTTCCACTGGATGTTAGACGCGAAATTGTTCTCCTATGGGCGCAAGGTGTGCCGCAACGAGAAATATGCCGCAGGACTAGAAGGTCGATGACAGCTGTGAATCGTATTATACACGCTTACAGGGATGAAGGCGGCCGCCTTGGCGATGCTCCACGTCCAGGTCACGAGCGGTGCACTTCGGCTGAGGGTGACCAACTGATCGTCGCTGCCGCCGTTGCGGATCCTTTTCAGAGTGCAAAAGAAATTCAAGATGCCCTCGGTCTAGACATCAGTCTGAACACCATTCGGAACCGACTCCAGGAGGCCGGATTAAGTGGATGTGTGGCGGCCCAGAAGCCGTATTTAACGGCAAGACAGAAGGCACAGCGCCTAGCATTTGCTCGCGCCCACGAGCAGTGGACTGTGGAGGACTGGCGACAAGTTATCTTTACAGATGAGTCAACTTTCTCTTCAAGATGGGACCAGCAGCGGCGTGTTTGGCGTCCATACAACTGCAGGTACGTCCGAATAAAATTCATTTGTGTGAAGTAAAGAACACACCGTTCTAAAGCACGGTGAGTCATGGACAAGTAAATGTAGAGTAATGAAACTGTTTTTCTTCGCTAGTCCTCTTGCAGCAGTTACTTGGGTTCAGTAAGCCGAAATATGGTTTTCTCTTTCTCTGTGGCCTGACAATCATGGTTTCCAGTTAAATGTCTTTTTTTAATCATGCATTACGTAGTAGGTGATCAACGCATGTTTCTTACGCACACAGGTACCTGCCCGACTTCATGACGCAAGTGATCGGCAGTGGTCGTTGTGCCGTGAACGTCTGGGGAGCTGTCAGTGCAGAAGGCCTCGGCCCTCTTATAAGACTGCCAACAAAGTTTAACGCAGCCAGCTACTGCGACGTCCTCGACCACTATCTCATCCCGTACGCACTGTACGGGCCATTTAATGATGGGAGTGTTCTTTTTTTTTTTTTTTTTTCGAAGAGTTTGCCACAAGGCATAAGTCGAGAAAGGGGGAATGGGATGCAGGAGATAGAAAGTTAAAAGAAGGAGTGCAGTCCAGTTGTGCTTATGAATTCGAGAAGGTTGGCAGTATAGCGATTGTCCATTGTCCATTTGTCATAATCACTATCGCGATTCCACCGCAGGCCCACCTTCATGATTATCCGTTGCCTGATGGGCGTTGTTGATGGACATGTCCACAACAAGTGGCGCACATCGCAGACGTCAGGTGGAGTGTCACAGTGAGGGCACCTGTCAGTCACTGGTAGGTCTTTTTCCCGCCATCGATGTCGAACAGATGGGGTCAGAGCCGCCCCTGCCCGGATCCGGCGCACTGTCACCTCCTCCTGCCGAGTAAGACTACGGGGGAGAGGGTGCGAACACGGAGGAATGAGAGCGCGTGTTCGGTGGCGCAGAACTTGCGAATCGGAAACGTGGGACAGGAACGGATCTGGGGGAAGAGGGGAAGGTGGTGGATCGTCTGATGTGTTTATATGCGTCATAGCATCTGCTTGTATGTTATGTGGATCGCGAGCATGGCCGCGAATCCAGTGTATGCGAATAGGACATGGGTACTTTGAACATAGCAAATGTATGGACTGTGTTATTTGGAATGTGCGTCGAACGGCCTTAAGCTGTTTAAGGGCAGTGAGAGAGTCTGTGTAAAGATGAACTGCATTGAATGTAGGAACTGGTGGGAGGGAATGTATAGCATTGTAAATTGCTTGGAGTTCCAGTGCCAGAGGGGTACACGTATCTGCGGTATATGTCACGTGAGTGTTGAGATGCGGATGAGAGGGACTATACACGGCAGTAACTCCTCGCTCTGCAGTATGTGATGCATCGGTATATAATATGCACCCTTCAGGCAGATGTGCGGATAATACCGACGGGGAAGCAGTGGGGCGATTGTCCGTGAGCTGGCAGTACGACCATGGAGGTAGTGTCTTTAAATGATGTAGTTGTAAAGACTGTTTGCGAGCTCTGTTTGCCATCCGCTGATCAACGAGTTCAGTGAGCGTATTTAGCTGGGCATACTCCTGAAGTACGGGTATGGGTGTTAGGCGGGGGAGGTACGTTATTGCACGCATAGCCTCACGATTGATGGCCTCAAGGGAGTCCCACTGTCTGCGGGTGAGACGTTGAAACTGTGCCTGGTATATTATACGTGGCTGGAGGACAGAGCGAACAAGCTGGCGGGCCGTGTGAGCACGCGCGCCGCCAGAGCGCATAGCTATGCGACGAATGAGACCTAAAGTAGCGTGAGCGGTCTTACGGATGGCTGTCAGCCACGGTGTGCCAGTCCCAGAGGAATGTAGAAGAAGACCAAGAATGCAAACGGTTTGTACCTGAGGAATTGGGATATTATCTATCGTAAAATTTATATTGGGAGCTTTCCGTAAGCCAGCTTTATTTCCAATTCGAATGAAACAAGATTTTGTATGCGAAAGAGTTAAGCCCAAAGGAGGGAGGCGAAATGTCAATACATCCAGCGCATGCTGGAGGGCCGCCTGATGGACAGACGTATCTGGGTGACAGCACCATAAGGTTATATCATCGGCATACGCAAGCACCCGTATAGAAGGGATGGCCTCTAGGGCTCGAATAAGTGGAATGAAGGCCACATTAAATAAAGTAGGGGCGAGAACGGAGCCCTGGGGCACTCCTCTGTTTGAGGGGAAGTGACCAAAGGGCTTTCCATGGACACGCACACTGAATGTTCTATTTGTTAGAAAGGCGTGAATGGCGAGGAGAAACCTGTGAGGAAGACCAAGAGTTTGTAGGGAGGCAAGAATGGCTGAGTGAAGGATGTTATCATATGCCTTTGTTATATCTGTAGCGATCACAGTTCTAACAAGATGACTGTGCGGAGAGTGGTGAAGCACGTCAGTGTTCTTCTTGCAACAAGACTATAGCCCCGTCCACACTGCGCGAGTTGTGAAAGCCTTGCTTGAAGAGCGGGCTGTGCAGCTATTGGAGTGGACTCCAAAAAGCGCCGATATGAACATCATTGAGAACGTTTGGGGAACTTTGAAAAGTAATATGTCTCGCATCAATCGCAGCACGGGTCCAGATGAACTCTGGGAGGCTGGCAAGGCAGAGTGGGACAAGCTTCGATAGCAACCCGGATACGTCAACTCTTTATATGAGTCTCTTCCTCGGCGTATGACCGATATCATTAGCGTGAATGGGAGCTTCACCCGTTATTAAACTTTGAAATTGCATAAAAGCGCCTTTGGAAGATTTTTTTTAGTCATCTCCCCCCTGTTCTCCTTTCCTCCTTGCACGTTTGAAAAATATAGCCGATCGCAGGAGAATAAATGGGAGACAACCTCGTTTTCTGTTCGTTGTTTTTGCCTCCAATGTAAGAAAACAAATTTGTGCCGAGGGAAGCGATCCTTAATTAGCTCACTTTCTACACTGTTGAACCCCTATCTTTATAATGAAGACAACGAAGGCAACACATGCGCTCTTCTTTTTCCTTCGCTTCCTTGAGCCAAGAAAACGTTGGCCACATATTTTCATTGTCACAAACTCGCCGCGAAGCGAATAGCGAACGAAGGTGGTCACGCAGACTGAAAATGGTGGCATTCCTGATAAAGCAAAAAGCGCAAGTTGTCGAACGCCAACTTTCTACACGGCGCGGACAAACACCCTTGCATGATGTATTAAAGCACCCCTGGCGAGCAGTGATGGTAAGAGTGCAGCTTCGCTCGTGGCGGCGATAACGCGAGCATCAAGTTATCGAGATGGGTGAGCCGGATGTGCCGGCGTAGCCTCGGTCTTTGCCGCACATCAATAGATAGAGCGCGCTGGCATGCAGTTTTTTCCAGTTCGGCCGCAGCTCGCGTGCTCCGTATTACTTTTGGGGCACCTGTACCTCGTGTGCCACTTTGTTTAGGCGTCTTTTTATAGATGGTGCCAATAAAAGCTTTTGTCGACATACACACTGCTGCAAAGCCAACAGCCTTGAAAAGAAACAGCTTGTCTAAGACCACAATGAAAGGAAGGGTTGCGGACAAAGTTTATATGGTTAACGACAAATAACTGCTCATGGCAATAAACAACAGAGCGAATGAAAAAAATTTGCCAAATAGTAGAGCAGTAGGGATTGCAGGCTAACGTGTACTGCCCGTTAACTATTGTGAGTTACGTTGTTCCAGCTGCCCACGATTGCACACTTATGCAGGAGGCGCTGCCATACACAAGTAAACAAACAAAAGACAAATGCGATAGGGGTAAGTTTGATTCATAAAACTGGAGCAGTATAGTTAATGCCCGCCACTGGGAAGAAAAAAAATGCGCTTAATTCATTCAAGGTGATTCAACAGTCGCAAGGCTTTATTTTAAACAGTTCAAGATATGCCGAAACTCCAGGTACGAATTGTTATCGTGACATCTTTCTCAGGTAATCTCTATCATAGGGCGTGTTTTACGGCACCTGTTCGGCGTTCTGGTCCAAAGGCGCGGAACATAGAACATTCACTGCAGGAGCATGCGGTTGTCACGTAGTGCACTTGACTGCGAACTCGCTACAAAAATGAGCTATAGTCCGCACGCTTTTCCCCTCACTTTCTAAGCTGTTTCGTCCAAGCGCTGAAGAAGGGTTAAGTATTCTTTTATTAAAGGTTTCCAAGTAGCGCCTTGTTTCAGTAAATTTAACAAGCTTGATTTAGGGTTTTTTCTTTCGACGTTTCACGTGGCTTTCTCTGATACTTTTTAACTCCTTCCAACAATTCTCCAATTAGGTGTAAAATAACGAACCAGTTATTTGCTGCATCAACCACCACAATTCTCTGGTGAAATCTCATCACATTTTTTTACCGGTTCTTTGAAACATTTTTCTCGTGTTGTTTCTGTAAGTACGGCGTATAATATTTCCGTTACTGAACGCGAGATAGTCATTCTGACTATTTTGTTGTCAAATTAGGACAGCACTAAAGACTAAAGACAGGGCTGCAAGTTATTCGATGTCTATATATCCAGCCGAACGCGTTTACAGGGTGCTGGTATAGCAGTCATCCCCGCTGTTCATTGTGTCTTTCTTAGAAAGGCCGGCGTTCAAAAACAAAAAACAAAAAAAGACAAATGAACTCCTCCATGCGCGCCTAAAAGCAACAAATAACTGTCATAAGAAAGGTGAACAATAAAGATACCCAAGGCCGAGATGATTGCTAACTAAGGGTGATAATCGTATTACAACACTTCAATACTGAACAAGTAAAAAAAATGGCCACCATATCTTGAGTGTGCTGATTCCTTTCAGTTAAAACAAAAAATAGGCACGAATTAGATAAACTAGCCTTCTCGGCACTCGGAGCATAAAGTGCGGCCACCGACGTCGTGACAGCCTAATTAAGATTTACTGCTCTACGAATTCAGTTCTAAGGGATGTTAAGAGCCGGTGTAGGCGCACTGGGAACGAGAAGGTATAGTAGAATTGGCGTTTGGTATAAAAATAGTCGTTTTTTTTTTTAATTTTTAACACAATTCGGCATAACTACACAAGGTTATTCGAAAAAAAAAATAGAGAGAGAGAGAGAGAGCGCCTACAATGCATCAGTTTTACACAACTATACAAAACTGCCCTTTTTTTTTCTTTTTCTTTATACTTTGACCAGAGAAGTGAATGACCAATTAGTACGAGGAATGACATTTTCGATAGCAACACATTTTTATCCTTGCTTAGGCTGAGCGAAAAGAAACTTCTGTGCATGCGCGTTTTACTCTGCGCGCGCTAGTTTCTATCTCCTTTATTCAGTAGTGAATTCAGACATCGACAGTGTGCATCTACCAACATTGGCGTATTTTATTTCTGCGCTTCTTTGGTACATAATCTTACCTAAGCATGCGAATACCCTACACCTCCCCCCTTCCCCCTCTGTTTTTTTTTTTTTGTTTTTTTTTTTTTTTTTTTTACTTCGTACTGCTCGCACAGCACACGCATGCCCTCGTGGGTAACTGAAATAAAAAACGAGTGGAAATAACGAGTTACTTGTGTCTGAATACGCAACTATGTGATTTTAAAGGAAGGAGTCAAAATAGAGGGATGCTGGGCACTTTAACATGAAGGACAAAATTTTTAAACCCGAGGACCCTACCACCCCTTGTGCAGAAAAATCCCCAATATTTAGTGTTTTTGTATATATACGGCTTAATTTCGAAAATACGTTGCGGGCAAACTGCTCGCATTAACGCCTTATTCATTATTCCATTTCTCTTTATTTTTGATTAAAAAACACATAGCTGAAACATGTAACCAGTACATGCCATCTGCCTTAACAAAACTCCAGGGGTATAGTTGGCTTGCGTACAGAAGCAGACTGCCTTACATAACGAAGATCTAAACTGGCGCCTCGAAGAAAGCAGCGGCGATACCACTAACTAAGTTGTGGCATGTCTACACTTTATTTCTCTCTGTTTTTTCTTTTTTTTTTACATTTTAAAACGTTTTGTGTCAACGACGATTTATTACAGACGGTAGCATTTTCCTTACTTTTCTATGCTGAAGGCGGAGCTGCTGAATAACACCAAGATGTTGTAGTATAGCAGATTCCTAGTTGGTACTGACGTGCGTAAGCGGCGGAGTCAGCAAAAAATTCAAGCCGGACTCACGACCCATCAAGCAACCTAAATAATAATATTCCAGCCCCCCGCTCAGCAACGAAATAACTTCGCACTGTTTTGGAGATATATAGCAAGTGATGATGGACGCTGTACTTTTTGGTTACTCTTCAATGCTTCGACTAATTTTTTTTATACCAAATTACCAAACATGTTTTTGTTTCAGTGATTTTCTCTACATTTAAGCCCTATAGTTACACCTATTTCAGGCAAAGGCAACGTCTGACATTCAGGGCCAACGTTGATAGCTTATAACAGGAATGAAAACCGGATCTCAAAATCAATGCACGCAAGCCGTAGAAATAAGCAGAATATTTTGGATGCAGGTTGCTCTGACTAACATTCAACAGTGGCCGGAGAAAATCAATGTACGCACATATCTTAAAGGCTCAAATGGAAAGGTTGCGATAAAGTATGTGCATCTTAGTGGAGTAATAGCAGGAGATAAACAAAGGAAGCGTTTATAAGCAGCCCATATAATATAGTACAAGCAGTGCCAGGGTTCTGCTTCTAAAGATGTATGATAAAGGTATTCGAAAAGGATTCGACGCTACAAAATCTCAGCCCGGAGAAAACAAAAGCGAATGTGGCGTCAAGGACAGCGTCGAAAAACCGAACGGCGCCGATATCATTGTGGGCCGCACAACTCGGTTAGAACAAAAGAAGACGCGCCCATTTTAATAAGCCTAAATCAGTGAACTAAGTTATTTGAGAGATGCGATCTTCAAAAGATGTACATGTATTTAAAGGCGAGGCATAAAGAAAGCAGTTATATACGACGCTATCGTAGACGCCAGCGACCTAAGCGATACTATACCGCACCTAGCAGTTAGTGAGAGCAACTTGCAAAGGCCTCCTATTTATATTTCATTTAATTTTAGATTGCTTGCTTGTTACCCACTTCTGGCTGTAGGCGAAAGTAGACCTCACGCCTCCTCTAACCTTCTAAGTAAATTTTGTCATGCCGCTTTCGTTTCGACATAGATTGGACCGAAAAGCGTATCTGTAGCACAGGCAGGTATGCGATCTTAATTTTCCCAGGGCTGTTTATGTTTAGCGGTCATGTTTTGTTTTTCAACCAAGTGGACACTCAGCCTTCAGTATTCAATGAAAGAGGCGATTTATTGAAGAAATCGTTTATTTCTCTTTTTTGAGAGTAGGATAACGAATCCGCTCAGGAAGTATAGACACACAATGAAAATAGCATGGTTAAAAAGAGTTTGTTACTGCATGATAACGCCACACCTATTCTAGAATACGGAAGTCAATACTTTTTGCCACGAATGACATGATATATAATCAGTTTTTTGCCGCAATACAAAAGCCCGCATTTCCGACAATGCGCAACATTTTAGCGTAAAACGGCATGAACGCATACGTACTTATTTGGGTTCTTCCATTAACACCGTACTATTGTAAAGAAGCAATCTACAGGACATAGGAAACAGCTCATTTCAGCGAAAAAAAATAAATAAAGGGTCTCTTAGATGTCTCTTAAGAGGATAATGGCGAAAGCCTACCCTCCCTATCCTATAATTTGCCTCCCATCGTTAGTCTCTTGTCGGCATTCGTTGCAGTACTACATATAACTATAATTGGTTTACAGGAAAGGAAAGGCGCAGTATCTGTCACACTTTCTGCGACATGTGTGCGATTGGACGGTGCACCATCGCTCCTGTCGCGTGACGTTCCTTGGCGCGCGTTAAATTGTGGCATTGCAGATAGCAGGGACGCATCCCGCCTCGGCCAATCAGAGCGCGGCAAAAGCGGGACACTTCGTCCACGACAGCACGAGCCATTGAAGGCTTTCGCCTTAAAAAAAGAACAATATCCTGTACCCAGTCTCGAGTTCCCCAACGGTATTGTTCCAAAAATATGCATCATACATTGTCGAACATGTTTAGAGACGTCTGATGAGACGTCTGATGAGACAAAGCAACACCGAGGCAACCGACATTCACTGTTCCTTCAAAATGAATGGCGGTTTGACTACAAGCATCTAAAGGCTTTGCGTTGTTAGAAACAAAAAACGGAACATTTTTCTGTAAAATACAGCTTCATTTAAATTTTCCAAAAGGTTGTGTTGATGCACAAGACTGTTATTTCCAGGCAACAATTTTGGATAACTGAATATAACAATGTCTTCTTTATTTTATTTCTCTTCTTCTTCTTCTTTTTTTTTTTTTTTTTTACGGAACCATTCTTAACGTTTAGTTTGAATACTAACCGCTTGTTTATAGTAGTGGCGTTCTTGCTGAGGCCAGTTTTGACCGAGTGACCCCCCCCCCCCTCACCAGTTTTATTGTGAGTGAGTGAAATAGACATAAATAAAGGAGCAATCCTTATTTTATAACGGTGTCACAAGAGTCGTGAAGGTCGTGAGAAGGTCTGATTTGTGGGTGGCTTGAACAGAACTGGACAACGCTGCAATTATTTGCAAGAACAGAGCATTACTTCCCTCGCACTGGTCACGAACGCCCATACTGGACACCATTTCTGGCATAAATTTCGCAGTCATCTTTCGCTACTTATCAAGCGAAGAATATGGATTCGGACTCCCACAGTGTCGAGCACGCATGGTACGATAACTGCTAGGCCGCCACAGGTGTAATTTTTATCGTGCTTTGTTATTTCGCATATCACAGCAGCACATTCGCTTGACTGTGTTAAGGGAGGCCATGCGTGACTTGCGGTAAATAAAAAAAAAAACTAAATATCATTGAAAATAAGAAACCGTGCGCGTGTCTGTGGATCGACATGAAATTAGGGCTCCAGGTTGCTGAAGGGACCCATCAGGGTTAGTCCCCTGACACTTATTTTTGTGCGATAGCAGGACTTCGGTGTAGCGCTATCGGGTTAACATATGTCACACAGAAAGACTTCGATGCTTTAAAGAATTATGCAGATAGGTGTATCATTACAATAAATTTATAATTATTTGTGACAATGGAGGGAATTATAAAGTTATAGGCACGATGCTATCAGGTAAAAAGAGCTCTTTCTTTTAAAGTAAAGGACAAATCGAAGCGTTACTTTCGATAACCGTTATCATCAATTTTGTTTCTGTTACGGGTCATATACGCTGTTTTCGTGGCGCTCGACCAGAACCGCCAAGCTATTGTAGTTGTTTTTTAAACTTTCCAATTGCCGCCACAACTGGTTTATTAATTGTTTCGACCTTACTCGATAAAGGAATAACAAACGACGAAGGTACCATACCGCATTGAAGTAATATATTGTTTAGCATGATATTGCTGTCACGCTACCCAACTTTTTGACGTATTCATTGATGAAGAAAATTTTGTTTTTGTTCATCTAATAAATATATCAGTGCTACTAAGCTTCATTTTCTGAACAAACCTAAAACTTAGAAACACGCGTATCAGCTACACAAACTGATTTCGCTCCTTCAGTAGCAAACGTTACACTTCGAGTACATATAGGCGGCGCATACAAAAGGACACGAACGAACGAGGCCGGAATTCCCCAACGACTCCTAGACTTGCAATACAACCTGCGTACTTTGTCGCACGAACTTTCATTGATTCTCTAGTCAGCTCTTTTGCGAACAGCACTCGCGAATATTCTCTCTTGTTTCGTTCCCTGTTTCGCTATCTTCTCTTTCGCTGTGTTGCTGCCTTTCGCGATCTGCAAGGCTCTGTGAGCCGCTAGTGCTAAAAAGTCATCGGAACTGTTCCGCAGGCGTACACCGCCGGCTCTTCCTGGAGAAAGCCTCCTTTTACCTCAACTCGCATTCCAACGCCGCGTGTTCCGCCCCGGAATGATAAAAGAAGAAAGTTCAGCGGATGACGAAAAGAGCGAATCAGGTGCTCGAGCGCACTCACCCGTGAAGAAGCGGATCACGCGGGAGTGAGAGGTGAACAAGCAAAAGAAGCAATGGTGAAAAAGGCAAGGGGGGGATATGTAGTGGTTTTGGTTGCATACTCCCGTTCGCGGGATATTGAGGCGGTCGACGGCCCGCAGAGCACGTGTTGCTCTCACGACGGGATGCACGCGCCGCGGTCGAACGAGCAACGCCGCGCCACCCGGAAATTGAATCGGCCTCGTTCGATGCCAGACGCTTCCTCTGCTCGAGTTGTTGCCCTTATAGCTCCTTTTCGTACTTCTGCCTTGGCCCTCGTGCCACAAAGCTTTTTCTTTGATCCTTGCCTTTTGACTCCGCTAATTTCACTTGTCGCCTCGAAAGTGGACTTTTTATGAAAACTCCAGCTCACCGCGAAAGACACGCATCCATGTCATCCTAGGCGTCTAATTACCAAAGAGCTGAAAAATATTATCGATAAATTGGATCTGAAAAATGCGAATTCCAGGTCAAGATAGGATTAGACATGGAAATAGCACCCCAAAATTTCTTTTAAGGAGATGAGCCTGACAGAACGCACTGAAGCTAAGAACAAATACGCAAACCCATAAGCTGCAGCAAATTAACATTTCGGTAGGTTTTTGTTCATTCGCTGTTTTTCAAGCAATTCCAAAATAAAGCGGCACACAATCAAAGTACGCGAGGCTGGCTCTTTCCTCTAGAGTTAGCTCATGTCTCATCCAATTTATCGCTTTCATGCCCCAGTTTCAGGTTTCTGAAAGTTCGTCACCCCCAGGAATATATTATACAAAAAAGAGCAGAAATATGGTTTATTGTTATGGAGATCAGCCCACTTTGCTCGCAACGCGATAAGCTAGTCACTATTTTGTTTCAAAGTAATCTTATTTTGTGCCAGCGCACATGGAAATCCTGGCTTGAAATTTGTATCGCATTATGCGAGAATCAGTACAAATACTCCGTGTACTGAAAAAGGAATTTGAAAGCAATATGTGTCGATCCTACTCCCTAAGTACAATGGAACACAGTCATTTTCCTAATTTTAATGCTTATGCATGAGCAACATTACATTGTCAAGCCATTTCCACGATTGCAATGAATAATTGCGATAGCAATACTGCGCCAGGTTTCGGCCCGTCGCGTAGTCCCGGGAAGTGCCACATTTGACCTTGAACAACCGCGAAGAAGACGAAAAAGATGAAGAAGAAGGCGAAGACTAAGAAGAAGAAGAAGAAGAAGACGGAGAAGGCAAAGAAGGAGACGAACACGAAGAAGACGAAGGCGAAGAAGACAAAGAAAAAGACGCCAAAAAAGAATACGAAGAAGACTAAGAATAAGAAGATGATAAAGCAGAAGCCGAAGAACGCTTGGCCACCCGCAGCTAATGCAACAACAACTACCGCTCCACATTCGGTTCAACAGCATTGAACCCTTCTCATATATATGTGGACTGGTAGCTTACGCTGTTTCATCATACTCTTAAAAAATGAGCTTAAGTGTCCCCAATAATGTAGCACCTTACACTGATAGAGCGTGACAGGGTGATAATGTTGCAGGCAAAACAAGCTTCCGCCATTGCTATCGCAATTTAACTAGAATTAGCCGGAGTTAAACCAAAACTAATATGTTTTTTTTTTAATTACTCCAACTATGAGAAGCTTCACAAATATATGGGCGAACAATTCAATATGGATGATATTCATTACCCACGTACTGTTTAGTGCGACTTTTTGTGATTAGAAAACCAAGCATTGGAAGCAAGAATCAGGTTTACACTATTCTGAGATTCAGGTTTAATGAAAAATGGGGAGGACGTTTGATTCGCCTTAATGTAGATGGTATAGCGTACACACGCATTGCCTCATTTGTTAATACTCTGATGTTACTTGGGTCGCACTCACCTCTGCTCATTATTAAAGACGTTGACGTTTCAACTCGGCATCTGCCTTTCGGACAAACTCAGCTTCAGCCCTGCGTTTAAGCTGGTCGGCACCTTGCTGACGATCCATCTCAGCTTTCGCCCCACACTTAAGATGCTACGCTTTCGTTTTGAACATTCGTACCTCACCATCCTGCCTTTTCTTGAACCGTCTGGCTGCCTTATATCGAGCGTACGCCTCCGCCTTTTCGGCATCTCTGTTAAGAAATTTGCTTAGTCTTCGAGCGCCATAATCAAACAACACATCCTATTACACATGTCTGGTATAATAGGATGCCTCGACATCGAGGCGCCCTATGGTGTAATGTCAGACAACAGTGCCGCTCAGGTATCGGCCACAGATCATCGCATGTGTTCACGTTCAGCGACACACACACATGATATTATTTGTCTTCACCGTGCTTGTTGCAATCACGAATCACCAATCACCAATTACAACTCACTAATTAATCAGTCAAACAAATCACAATATCAACCAACCCCAATCGATCAACCAACAGTACGTATATTATAACACTCCATATAAGGAGTATATCAATTTTCTGGCTTCTCTTTCGACTCGATCTTGTCGGGCATGCACTGATTGATGATGGCACTCGAGGATGCGGATGCCCCATCTACCTTGGCGAAAACGTATCAGATCTGTAGTAGCGACAGTATCGCATAATGGCGCAAATCAAAAGTTTGCACCGAAAGGAATTTGACTCGTCCTTAAAAGTTCCTTCTCAAACCGGGGTATGGCGCTGGCTTTTCGGCGCAAAGAACCCATTACGCGCTTCGCGTATTAATTAAAAAAAGTTATAATACAAAACAATCTGGTTTTTCTTAGCCGCTAACTTGGACTTAAGCACGTCATTAGAGATGCGCAATAATATTTGTGCAGAAAGCTAAAAATGGATAGCTTTTTTAAGCATACTGCAGCCAATCAGATTAAGTGAAGACATGTGAAAAACTTTATTGTCGATGTATACCTGAACAGTGAAAAAAGCAAGCAAAAAAATTTTTGATTTAAGAAACGTCTAACCAGTGCTGCGAAAGCGATCGTCGCTTCTTCAGCTAAAAATAACCGCAGCAGGGAAAGACTTGAATGCTGTTCAAGCTCTAACTATTCTGATGTTCATCTACGAAAGCCAACTCAGACGATAAACAATGAAAACGCCAAAGATTAGTGCATAGTTAATGCGCTTTAAAGTTATGACGCGATAGCAACTTGTGATAATCTTCAATTGCACCCATTCTAATTACTATAAAGTCGTAAGTTAACAGTCAACTTGAAAGGCCATACGAAATGCGTGCAACGCCTGATAGTTCCCAAGTTGTACAAGCTTATACGAAATACGAAGCTAGGAACACTAAAAGGGTTTTGCGTCCCCTACTCGGTGGCGTGTATGGCTCGCAACCCAAAAGGTCGTAGGTTTGAATCCCGATCCTGCCTAGATTTTAATAATAGTTATCTTAAGGTGAAGTCAATTGCTTAATTATGCTTATTCGTTTAGATATGCACCTGCCTATAGTTCATATTACACGTTATTTTTAATCACTATCATTGCATGTGTGACGTCATCTTAATGTGACTGTTGGGAGTGTCTGAGTTGTGGCTTAAGGGCACGCGGCTGTGATGTCAGGATCTTGTCGACCAATTTAGTTGTTTCCCTCACGGCCAACTACGCCGACGCTAATGACAGCACGATAGGTATACGTTTCTAGAAAAAGATTACCTTATTGAAATCTGAAAACAAAAACTAATCGGCGCTAGTACCAGACACGAAGTGGCCACTTTGACAATTCTTCAATTAGTACTTTTCATGCTTCGGCGAAAGCACGCGCAAATACTACATTTTTTTTTTCTTGGAAAGGGGGAGGAGCGTTGAAGAGCGGAGACAATATCAATTCATTGTTTCTAATTAAATACTGCAATAAAACAATAATAGTAATAATAATATTAATAGTAATAATAATAATAATAATAATAATAATAATAATAATACCACTAATAATAGTAGTATTAAAATAATTACTTGTAATGAATATATCCTAGATAGTGCTGTGAATTAGTTACAACTATACACAGTGACAAAACGGGATCCGAGCCACGCGGTGCATCAGACGCCAGCAAAACTTCGCGTTCATCTTCACAGCATGGGAAGTTACATTTGTAGCAAAAGTCATTTAGGAGCGCTGATATATTCGGTGAAGGAGCACCGAACGAACATTACACCCTCGCTTCAGAGACTCGCTCGCCTGCGCAAAGCACGATACGCAGTAAGTCAATTTATCGCAACTCCTTCATCCTTTCTTCGCCTCACGTGTTCCTTTTTCCCCATCTCTCGCGTCCTGATCTCCTTTTATATCGGCGCAATTTCATCTCGGCAAGCGCCATTACACGCTCATCGCAACAACTGGTTCTTCCATTCTTTCCTATTCGGCACCGCTGCGAAGGCACCGGAGGCCCCCGCTTTCTTTCGCGGGCGCATTCACCGCCGTCGCCTTCCCATTTTGATTCCGCGGCCCAAAAATCGCGGAGAGCAGCAGCAAGAGCCGGGCAAGCATAAAACGTTCTTGTAACAGGCTTCAGAAACGTCTCTTTGCCTAAAGCATAGCCTCCCCCTTTTCCTTTCTCTCTACCCTCCACAGTTCCCCTTGCCAGTATGCCCTGTACAGCACCGAAACTTGCCCTCTTCTTCTCTTTAGGTCCACTTCCCGAACAGAGCTTTTCTAAGCTCTGAGGGGGTCTCGACCCGGCGTGGCCCTACGCCACGTACGACACGAGCGCGGGAAGGAAGGGATACTGCCTGAATAGCTTTCTTTGAACGCCGGCGACTTTCTCTTGTTACCAGATCTAGCTGGGCTGCCCTCCTTTCGTATGTGGGCGAGAGAGAAAGAAAAGGTCGTCCCAGCTGCTGCATTTTAAGGGAAGTGCGGCGATTGTGTAGACGTTCTGGACGCCCCCTTACTCGCCTTCTCCTCTCGATCGAAGTTGCAGGCGAAGAAGCCCGTAGAGAATGCGACCAGGTTTCAAGCAACCTTACGTTTTTATTTCCTCAGCAGACACTTTCCCTTTCTCTCACTCCCTCCCTTTTCGCCTTCCCGGTCGCCGCTCAGGGTCGTCTCTCGGGGTCCCTTTACTTCCCCCCTCCCCCCCCCCCCTCCCCCACGCACACACACACCTCCGCCCTCTTCCCACGCGTTGGCAGCGTTCGGCTCACATCGCTCCGCAAGCTCTCCAAGTCAGTTTTCTATTCTGGCACAAAAGGGCGTACCGATTTTCCGAAGCGCGCAAGCTAGAATCAATAATCGATTATGCTAGAGCTCGCATTAATTGGTCGATGAAAACGCTTTCCCCCTTCCTCACCTTCTTTTTTTCGTAAGGCACGAAGAAGCTCCCGCGCGCGTCCTCGAAACAAAAGACGGCCGGTAGCGTCTGGTCCGTCTTCTGACAAGCACGCGGAAGAGCGATTCAATATGCATTAGTCAAAACATGTTACTGCCTGCCTCTTCTACTTTCCTTTAATGACAGGCCAGGTGCATCGGAAGTGGCTGAAAGCTTCCGGCACTGTCCTGGGTCCGTGCGGCACTCAGTCCGCAGAAAGGGATGCATTTCCACCAATGTTCCTTTCTTTTCTTGTATTCCTTTTTCGTGCAAAAAATCCGCTCATAAGCCTTTGCTTGGCGTGTGGTAGAGAACAAAATCGTACGCGAGGCCATAACAGTCACAAATGGCAACGCTTATGACTGACGTGAGAAGCTGCCTGAATATGAAATGCATAGCGGACGTCATAGTAGTTACTAATCGATTGCCCGCGTCCAGTCAACTAGACCGGCCACAGGCTCGGTTCAAGCAGCGCTCATCGGCATAGAAAACTGTATAATTACTGCTGCTGACCCTTACAAAAGTTAGAAGCCTTCTGCGACTTTTTTAACGGAAGATAACGGAAGAGCCATCTTCGCTGCTATCTCTCGTTACCACTGCGTACCTTACCATTGCTTCTGTTTGTTTGTTTTTTCAAGGTTCCTTCACATTTCAGTCCGCAACAAACATCTGCCATGACTTTCGCAATTTTTTCTTTCAACTTGTGTTTTTTTTTTTTTAATCAAATCAGAGAGCGGGAATTTTCTTTTACATTTACGCAATGGAACTACAGTTTTACCGCTTCCATTGACTCGAATGCAATGTAACCCCCTCCCCCCCCCCCCCCCCACCTTCATCCCTTTCCCTTTAATGTCTGTTAGATTTTATCAGTATTTTGTAACGAGATGCGAAAGAGTGATATCGATCTTTTGCTGTCGCGATCAGGGAATCACATATATCTATCACCGTTAACGTCTTCCACCAAATTCATGTAAATATCTCAATTCATGATCACTTAGCTTTTCTTGACTGGCAGTATTCTTACTATTTCGACCACCGGCGGCAACGAACTGGCCACTTTGTATTGGTACCATATAGCCCTCCGTCGCTTGGTACTCGGCGCCGTTGCTCGGGACGTACCTCCTCCCAGATACGTCTCAAAGAGGCACGTTTTCCCTTTTACATCCCATCCAGGCGTTTACGTCATATTGTTTCCTACCGCAATCGTAAAGGATTAGAAGCCTGACGGAGTAAGCAGCGAGCGAGAAAGGGAAAGAGATGCGAGTGTGGCGGAACAGGCCGGGTGCGATGGAGGCGCTGCACAAGCTCAAATCGCTCCTTTCAGGCTCAATCACTCAGCTGCCCTGCGGCTGGCAGCTGGCTTGGATCCGCCCAATGATGGATTACGAGGCGAACTGGAAGTCTTCACCGAGTTTCTCCTCGGCTCGTTCCCAACAAGCAGATTGAGTCTTTCTCCAGCAGCCGCAGTTTCTTCGGCTGTTTGCCGGTGTATGGATACCCGAAGCGTACGAAAATGATTAAGTGCCCGAGGCCAATGGAAAGTTGCGAAAGCAAGGAATTGCGGATGTATAGGTAAGCGTCGAAAGGGATGAGATTCTGATAGAGGGTGAAAGATTGAATAAAAGATGCGTCTTGTAAAAAGTGCAGACCGACGCTCAGCTTGGGAACCATGTTTGGAGACCTCCGACGACACACAATGTGGTGCATTGGCTTGAGAGCAGCGGTTGCTCTCAAGATGATTTTCCGCTGAGCCCCAAGGAGCTACCTTGATAGGGCTGACGGCGCTCTTACGCTGATTTATGAGCCTCGCCACAAGCGAGCATCACGCGATAAGATCATCGTGGAGCGAGGCGTTCGGCTACACCTTTCCGACGGGACGTGACAGTTCTGCAGGTGCGCCGATATTAGATGGTACTAGGTGTAGTCGCATTCTTCGTACCCTATATACCTGCATGATCTGGTAACCATAATAAACTTCCGCATTTTTTTGTTGCGGCATGTTTCACAAGATTAAGGAACTATTAGAGAGGGCGCCTGCTTAAACTGTACGGGAGAGTTATGTTCTCTCAATAGCTGTGCCTGTATTATTTCGAAATAAATATTGTATTCTTCAACACGGAAACAAAATTGACAACAGCATCGGAAGGCAGCACTTACGCGTCGTTGATGCAGTAAACTGTCTACTGATGATTTTAGACATCGGTATCTTATCTCAGATACAACTTTACGTTTGTCTCTAGCGTCGACGCGTTGCAGGTGCAAAACTTCGCGACGGATACAATCCGGAAGCAAAGGCGAAAAGGAGTGTGAGGTGGAGGTCGCGAATATATTTCTGCCTTAGAAGGCTCAAAATAAAGAAACGTGCTCACTAAATAACGTAACTAAGTCTCAAAATAAACAATAGAGACAGGACGCAGAGCAATTAAATACATGCCTTCATGCATGTGAGAAGATACATTGCAGGAATAAATAACTTACTGTGTGTAGGAAGACTACATGTGCTTTATAAACAGTACCTCTCTTTCTTGCATAACTAACAAAAACTGTTGTACGGTATAGTACGAAAACAATTGGAAAGTGTTCTTATATATAAATGGTTTTAGAGCACGAAAAGCAATTCGTGTGCAGCACGCGCCTGTTATTCTTGTTGTTGTTGGCTTCTGCAAACAACGAGAACCTGAGTTTATATTACTCGTTTTTCTTCGATGAAAATTTTTAGAATTGCATGGCTATAAAAATTGATTCAGTATTTGTGCGGGGAATGAAATAAAAAAAAATTGATTAATATTACACCAAGAAAAAAAAAAGGGGATACTGAATGTTTGTATGAGTTACGCAAACATTGTTACTCTGGCAATATTTATAAATTTTGGGATAACATAAAACAAGACACGCTAACATTTTTTTTTATCGGCGCACTGTTTTTCGAATAAGGCTTTAGCGCAGAAAATTGCGCATAGTACATTTGCGCTGAAGACAATCTTGTGTTGGCCAGCTTATTATCTGCGCTTCACACTAAGAAGTGGTACCGGGTATGATACCACCTTTAATTAACATTCGCCGTGCTTGAAGCGCATTTTTTTTTGCTCGGTGCACGTAGGCAATAATAGGCCGTACATGCGTAAGGGAGAAATATACTGACAGTCGTTCGCTGCGTAATATCGGGTCGTCACTGTCATAGGGACAGTGCCGATAATGTCTTGTCTTAACCAGAATAAATTTGAAGATAGCCATGCGGTAGAGGCAGAGATGCATAATTCGTTTCTCAAAGTCGTGCCACCAAACGGCCTTTGCCATTTAACAGTGGAAAAATATAAGACGGGAATAATTCCTTCCCGCGCGTTTCTTAAATTGTGTGATATGAGAGTCACGAGTTAGAAAAAGACAACTTGTCGCGCGGACTAACCATCACGTAAGCGGGGATATTATTAGCGTCAGAAAAGAATGAATAGGATGGTTGAGGAATATTGACCTTGCCGCATAAATTTGACCTTAACTTTTACGTCTGATATGCTGAGCCAAACCACTCCAAGTATGAATTTCGTTTTCGGCCGCACTTGCACAATCACCGTTAAATGCCAAAATAAATTTACTTGCTGGAAATAAGTTCTCTTTTTTTTAGCAGCGGGTCCTCCGGTCAACGAAACCCCAAGAAAACACCATAACTGTAATGAGAGAAAACGTACCTCAGAGACAAGACACCGAAAGGTAAAAGTTTGTCCAAGAGAAAAAACCCATCAACAGGGCGACTCGTTAGAGCGCGGTATACCGAGAATCTACGCAACACGCATGTCACCAATGGGGCGTGTGTGTCTCAAAAGATTTCAGAGCCACCTTAGCGATACACTGGACCTCGGAGCATGAGTGGCACGGTTCCAACGAACTTTCCCACGAGCTGGTGATCAAGGCTTCATCGTTTCCAGCGCGGCAACCTGATGGCGCCGATTACGCTCCGGAAACGTCATGATGAGATCGGCGATGCCACTACCCACAAAGATGAAAGCAGCTTCTCCCTAGACACATAAATGCGATGGCCTGTATATCTGCGTTTGCCACGGTGTGCTCTCATCCCGGAACGATCAGAATGAGCGCACAGAAACGACCTCTTCGCCCGCTGAAGACGCCGTGGCAGTAAAAAGGCACAAAACGCTGTGCAGGACATTCATATTCTACAGAAGAGTCCTCGCCAGTATGTTTTTTTTTTAACCTTTGGATCATCATGCCTGCAGGCATGAGAAAGCACCGATGATGCATCAGCTCGTGGCGCAACGTCTAGCTGTCCTAAGCGCTGGCATACATAGATAAGGGCTTATAAAAATGTTACCTTCCTGTGGGCAGCGCCTGCGAAGTTTGTGGTAATTCGTATGCAAAATGGTCGTAGCCGGCCGCTTTTATTCATCAGCGTTTCATCTCCACAAATCTCGAGTCATCCGTGCTAAAGAAAGAAATACTTTCGCATTGACATTTCAGCACAGAATACCTCTTCCTTGTGGGAATGGAAGAGAAAAGGGGGGGGGGGGGGGGGGGAAGGCGGGCTCATTGGCCGCAAGGTTACACGGGGGCCAAAAGTCGGCTTCGAATGCATATGAAAAGTCTTCAAAGCCGTGTTCTGATTTCACATTACATCTATGACGTTGTCCCCTCGTAAGAGGTAATCGCGTATATTCTAGAACAGATTGTGAGAGCACATATGAAACGTCGCTTCATAGAAGACATACTTTTTAAAACACTGGAAAAGCTGCGCGTGGGATTCGCCCACCGCTGGATGTAGAGGGCGGGAACGCGACCCACAGAAACATCTATAAGCGAAACTTTACGAAGTGTCTTACTCTTTTCACAAAGGAACTACCGAAGTCGCTGTTTGATAAGAGCTAAGCAGCGTTTTTAGAAAAAGCGTGGCTAGAATTTCGAAGCCAGCCTGTTTTTAAGACGCCGCGTTATATACGGTCTGAACCGGACACACCACCAAACGGCTTATTAGCTGCTGGGCGTTTATAACAGCCGCGCAGTCTTCTGTGGCTGCGCACGCGGCAGTCGCTTACTAATACAGTCGCTCGCACCAGACAGCCTGAACAACACAACACAATAAAACAGTTTTCAAACTCCATAGCAAGCAAACGAAAAGATCAACCCACTGTAGCAGACAGCAGCGCAGGCAGTAAAATCGGCAACCTCCGGCTCCGGCTTTCGCGAGCACTGACTGTCTGTATGGAGATGAAGTTGGCCGTCGGCTACTGTACGTGGTTCATCTATCACAATGCATCATTTATGACTAGCAAAACTTTAGTGTGAGCGACAGTATTAGGTAGCAGATTTAGTCTATGCGTTAGCAAGTAAATTTACACTAGACGCCTGTGCAATCGAGGAAACACCCTGCGATTCGTGAGTGCACCTTTTGGGAGTATATTGGGCTTTCCAACATACAGGATCGTAGCGTGTAAAAGCAGCTTCGAACTGCGCGCGCATAGTTCGTGACACTCATCTTTAAAGTACTGGACAATTATTTACTAACACTGGCCTCTTTCGGTACTCTATGAAAGGCTTTCAGAAGTATTGACTTACAGATGTGCCCTGAAAATGCCTCGGAAAGTAATGTTTACCTGTTTTTCTATTGGACGCGCGCCAGCGCCCGCCACGTGTGAAATGGCCTCCTAAATGTATATGCACGAAACTAACCCACACAAAGTCATGAACTTTAAAAGGTTACGGAGTACCAGTTCACACACACACACAAAAAAAAAAAGAAAAAAAAACATTTTCTTGTGGCGTGAAAGCTTGGGTGGACCTGCATGTGTATTCTTTGGAACGAACACCAGCTGGGTGGGTTTCCCAAGAACGCAGAAAAAAAGGAAAAGAGTATACAATATCCTGCATGCTGTGAATTTTTGTGCATGACAACATAATGTTTTACCATAACTTTAAAACGATGAGAATAAACAAATCATCATCATTATCATCATCGCCCTCATCATTATTAGCCGGACTATACCCACTACACGGCGAAGGCCTCTTCCATACTCCTCCGACTTACCCGGCACTGTGCAGCTGCAGGAGTAACAATTTTGATGATGCTAACCTCATCAAACTTATATCATTGTGAGTACAAGGCATGTGTTTTTTTGCTGGATGCTGTGGGCGAATAAACAATGACATGAATGATTTTTGAGGCGTTGCGTTTTTGTAACTGTCGAGATTCTGTTACAATAAATTGTAGCCCCTCTTCAGCTTACAGTAGCCTCTGTTCAAATTTCTAGTCGTAATCATTATCAGGATTTTAATTGGAAAAAAACTACAAGTTATTTATAGAGGATGTTATATATAGCCTTTCGGAATTCCTACATAAAAAGACGGCATGAGATGTGGATTATCACCGGTTCAGCATTCCACTCTAATTACCTCCAACTTAGCCTATTTACAGAAAACTCTTGCATCAAAATATCGTACTCACTCGATATGTTTTTCTTCTCTCCTCCAAGTGCCCACAGGTGCAGCTAGTAAGATGGCAGCACCGCGTAAGCAACAATGTTTTGACGAATATATATTATGCTGGAAATAACTTTAAATACGCAAGTTCCAAATGAACCCCCCCCCCCCCCCCCCCCCCCCCATAAAACGACGTCACTTCACGCAGATGTCTGTATTATGCCAGTGATATATATATATATATATATATATATATGAAATGGACATTGGCAGGACATGTAGAGCGAAGAGAGGATAACCGATGGTCGCTCAGGGTTACAAACTGGATTCCAAGGGAAGGAAAGCGTAGCAGGGGACGGCAGAAAGTTAGGTGGGCGGATGGGATTAAGAAGTTCGCAGGGGTCAAGTGGATGCAGCTAGCACAGAACCGGGTTAAGTGGAGAAATATGGGAGAGGCCTTCACCCTGCAGTGGGTATAATCAGGCTGATGATGATGCTGATGATATATATATATATATATATATATATATATATATATATATATATATTGTCACGTTCAAGGTGATTGAGGATATCAAGAATAGGGTTAGCTCCGATACAACAGCAGTAAGCAGCAGAGACGCAAAACCCGCAAGCGACACTTCGTCGTCCTTCACCCAGTCATGCGCCACCTGGCAACGCTAGGTGGCAATATATATATATATATATATATATATATATATATATATATATATATATAAGGGCAAAAATTCTTATAATCCTAATGATCTGCCAGGGTACGCACATCACGTAAGACTGCACGTAGATTTCAACACGAATGCCACCTGTGAAGTGAGGGCGGAAGCGTCAGGCACACCTCGGTGTCAGTTTACGACTCATCGCAAGCACAAATGGCAGAGACGAGAGGCTAGCAGTGAATGACCGACTGGAGTCATTGGTTCGAGAAAATAGCGTTCGGCTTGCCAGCGCATCCAGAGGCTATCAAACTTGTTTATAGCTTGCAACATCTGTGCGGTGACATATCGCCTCAAACATGAAGTGCGAACCTTTGAACTCCTACTTCTAAGCAGCTCCAAATTAAGGTATTTGCTGGCGTTCAGGACTCGGAGGAGGTGTAGTTTAAATAAAGAATCATGGCGCACGTCACTATTTCATGCTTAATATTCCGTGCCTGTACTAGCTGTTTAACGTTCGCACCCCTCAATATATTCCGGATAGGCTTTTGGAAAAAGAAAGCCAAAGGCTGCTGCTAGAGGTTGTAAATATGTTGCCATGTATTACTTTTCAGGAATATACCGGAGAACCAGGATCGCTCTTACTCTAGCGGGCAATGTTAAAACCCTAAAGAAACGCTGTGTAGGGCAGCAGCAAAAGCAAAAAGAACCATCAAGCAGGAAATGGCCATAACCGCGGTAGTCGTAAAAAAAGCTCCGTGCCTCACAGAAATGATGGAGAGCCGCCGTACCGCGGACGAGGTCGATATTTCAGTCTATTCCAAGCGCGCCACCGTAGACTGGGCCTAAACATTGCCTTTCACCGTCTTGCCGGATGCATGATCGCTATGAAGAATCAAAGTGCATGCAGCTAGCTGCCGAAGTAGCGCACTCGTCAACATACACGTTACACACCAGGGCTACGGCGCGCCAACTATCGCGCGCGCACGACATGGTTTCAGTCCGGTGCACCGTGCCGGAATTACTCATGCTCGTCACGCTACCGCCAGGTGAAAATAAAACAGAACGAATAGCAAATACCAGAAAAAAAATATCGAGGAACCGATTCGAGGGCGTAGGTGTTCATTCTTCGCCTGACTGGGTCGTCCCATTCGTTTTCCTCGGATCGATATAACTACCCCGTTTTCAGAACGACAGGCAAACAGGGAGTGAAATAAAGAATCGTAAAAACGCACACACGCAGCAGGCGCTACATAGCTTCGTCAAGGAAATGCAAGAAAGAGTGGAGGAGAAAGAAGAAAATACAAGAATGATGTTCGCGTTCGGTTCTTAACCAAGGAGTCTATGAGCTTCAAGGTGCACCTTCGACCTGTAGGCTCGCACGTGAAAGACGAACACTCTGCTGGTAATAGGAAGCATAAGAATAAATATCGTCGCCAGAAATTCGTTCTGTACGTATAGTTTTCTCAGCCTCAAATAGCAAAAAACGCGGCAGTGTTCGGTCAGTGTATGAGTTTGTCGCTTCTTTACATTATGTGACGCCATGAATTAAAAATGGTAGTGCTGCAGCAAATATATATATATATATATATATATATATATATATATATATATATAGAGAGAGAGAGAGAGAGAGAGAGAGAGAGAGATTTACTTCAAGGTTACTCAACTCGTCCAATTCGGTTGTATTTCATAGCGAACGAATAGGAGACTTAAAAAAAAAAACCAAAATATTGCGAAAAACGCATATAGGAGGGGACCCTTATTAACCTGCTCGTTTGTACAGCAACAGCGTCATCCGAAGCTGCATCATGAATTTTAAACGTCACAAAACACATAACAGAATTATTGCTCTGTGGAATAAAAACGCTCGGTCTTCTTCCTAGACTTTTTTTTATGGCAACTAACGTCCTGAAGCGGCGCAGGCTACGATGGACGCGCCGAAGTTGACAACCCTGGACTTTGCGACCACCTGAGGTGCTTTAACACGCACTTTAACGCGCAGCAGAGCGGAAGAGCGGTCTGAAGCGAGCTCATCCAGCTAATGAATGCACCGCTCTCAATATTTACCACTTTCTTATTCAGGATCACACGTCGCATCATGCTCTTGCTTTACAGATTACATTGCCATTAGCTTAACTGTTTTGAACCTGATCCGTGCAAACATGAAAAAAACAAAACAAAAGAAGTTAAAGCTTCAATATATTTTTATTTTCAGTTCAACCTGTTTATCGGAAGCCGACATGTACACGCATACACAGATGCGCGCGTGCTATTATCTTTGAGCGTCAAAGCGTGGCTCGTCATAATCGCTCCATGCGGCTTGCTTCGAACGAGACGTGCAAACAGAAAAACCTCCGAAGAATGCGCGCGCATTGTGATTACAGTCATTTTTCTATTTCAATCTTCTTACTTTCTGCAACGAGCACGTTGAAGCTTCCCGCAATGTTTCGAGAACCGGCGCTCAAAAGCCGGAGAAGCCCTTTTTCGATGCCTGATTAGCCCCAGCAAACACGAGCAAAGCACTTCGCGAAAAGTTCGATACCTGCTAATCCCCCTCCACCTCACTGCTTTCACATGGCTTTCCATATTTAACTTAAAATACAGGGCTCCCTTATCTCCCCCCCCCCCCCCCCCCCCCCCCTCCTCCCACTCTCCAACCTTTTTTTTTTTTTTCTTTTTATCGCCTCGCCTCACTCTCGAAGCGAGTTCGGTGGTACGTCAATATTTAACAAGCACAACCTGCGCATTCTTTGGTCGTCCTCGAACACGTAAAGCATTAATTTTTCACGTCCTCCTAGGGGCGCAACGTTGAAAAAGCCTTTGCGATAATTACGAAACGCGGTAACAGCTCTCGAGAGTATCTGCGCTGTCAGCCCCAGAAAGTTGCCGGCATCTTTGGGGCATACGATGTTCTGTGCGTTTTGGCTTGACACGGGAAGAATGCGCTCTGATGGTGGCCGCTCTGGAGCGCTAAATGTCATGGGATGAGAAAAGGGAGCCTTTCCGCTGAAGAAAGCTAATCTAAACAGAGGTCATTACTGAGAAGAAGGTTTTTCAAGTGAGCATATTAAACAGTAGACTTGGGAATGATCTTTGCTAATTTCGTGACAATACAATTAGCTATATTAGTAAAAAGCAAATAAAGTATAGTTTGCAGTCATAAGATTAATAGCTTGATTCTATCCGGTAACCGAAGCGCTTGATGCCCATTTGCTTTTTGTCGCCGTTTTCCTTTCACATTTTTAATTGTTGATGCGCGTTGTCTTCAGCGCTATTGCCATTTTACAAATTTTCTATTCTAATTTGTGCCTAGCATGCGTTAATGTGTACGTTATGTGCGGTGAATGTTCACTGAGAACAGGGACTTTCCCCCGCTTGTAGATTACATCAACGTAGATTTATCTGGCCGAGTTGGATATATGACGCAGTTTTGATGCGCCCACTCACACGGCCAAGTATTGCGGACATCTGTGCTGAAGAACAAGGCGCAGCCAAAGAGAGATATGATTGCATTGGGGAACGTTGAGATTCCTAGCGATGTTAGCCAACTTCTGAGCGAAGGACCAAAGTTAAGCTATGAGCCAAAAATTGAAGAAGACGGGTTCCTGGCTTTCAATTGGAGTATAGCTGGAAAGACTGCTTTAAAAAACGAAGCTAGATGCCAACTGGATGGAGCATAGCACTAGTACTGTGCGGCCCTTTCTTGTGTTCCTCTCAGTTGCGCTAGAGTTCTTTCATTACAACATGCTTCATCTAGCCCGACAAGAAGTAATTTAAAACAATTTAAACGAAACGTTTTGATTTTTCGACTTTTAAAATCATCTCTTCAAGCTGTATTAATTTTTACATTGATCTAACTGTTATATGTTGTGAACAAGGAGGCAGCAACATTAGATACTTCTCAAAACAATGCAATGTATGTCGCATAAGTTAGCATCAGCTTCCTTTTTCACCATGGATTTTAACTATACAAAGTAAACGGGACAACACAGAAGCAAAGCCAACGCAATTGTTTGGCGTCTTTATTTGCGATTTCCTTTCTGTAACGTGTGCCGTTATATATCACGGTTCCTGCATATTAGCTCTTAGCTGTTTCATATCGTTATTAGCTTTAGGAGTGTCTTAAAGGAGAAATCGGGATAAAACCTGCTTGATTTGTTTTCAGGTGTTCCTATATATTTCACTTGAATAACGCACAAGGCAGGAAGTCGAGCAGGGGACTACTGCTGTGTGAAGAACATAGAGGTAAATTATTCAGAGAAGTGAACTGCGCAGTGGAGTATATACTGATACAAGAAAGGAGCCACTGTAAAGCGACATAAAGCAGACATTCCTACCTACTACTTGCAATGCATTCAACACAACCACGAGCAATAAATACTACGTGAATAAAAACAGTGTTTTCATATTTTATCCGATTACGATTGCTTTGGTAGCATGGCGATGATAATTCCAACCTCTTGATGAACGCTCTTGAAGTTCTTTCCATTTTTGTATGGCTTGTCCCACAATAATGTTTCTACTTCAGCGCAGTTAATCATTTTTCACGCTGGAACAACTTTCCTAATTCAAAAGTATAGCATAAAAAATCAGCGCTCAAGAATGAATGTGGGGACCAGCTGCTCGTCGTCATTTTTCAAGCACAAATTGCTTTTATCATCAGCTGTCGGCGTACCGCGGGGCGAAATTACCCTGACCTGGAAGGTAACACACAGGTGAACAGTAAGAAAACGAAGGAAATTTTAAGAATGTATGATGGGTCACCTCCTGCTCTTCGTATGCTGCACTGGCGCTGTAGCAGCGCATGCGTCAACAAAAGTGTCTTGCTCCACTGCGCGCTGGTTGCCGTGGCACAAAACAATATCACTTCTCGGTGGACACCTCAAGAGAGGTGAACATTTCGGCAACACCTCAAACAAGTTGTCCTTACGAAAGAAAAGCCGACTCAATTTTGGCAAAACTAAAAAGGCGCAAAACATCATATCTTGCTTCTCACTGGACACGACAAACGGGCCTTTAAAGGAGACACATTCCGAGGATGAATTCGATTCCCTTTTAGCGCGTTACAATCTAAGTAGTATTTTATGTTATTACTTGATTGTTATGTTACTTGAGTCGGATAGCTCGAAGACGGTTTATTTCGCAAGCAAGCAGCAATGAATACATGAACTACCCGAATGATTTCTCTACCTTGCACCACTATGTTTGGTGCGGAATAGGATTAGTTTATAATGCTTAACGTCCCGAAGCGTATCATGCTATGAGAGGCGGCGTAGTGAACGGCTCCGGAAATTTGCGGCTCCGGAACGGCTGCGGTTTATTAATGTGCATTGTTATCGCAGAGTACACAACCGTCATGATTTTCGCCACCATCGAGAAGCGGCAACTGCGGCTGGAATTTGATCCCGCGTCCTTGGGTGGAGCAGTTGAGGGCTGTAGACTAAGCGACCGCCATACCAGGGAGTAAATTAAGCAAGATTACATTCTCGCGTAAAACTGGTGACAAAGCGATGGTGTTTGCGTTTGGTTCGACTAAGTTATTCGTGATTATACTTCGAGACTCCTTATTCCTATCTGTTGTCATCGGCAGAGACTTGGGACATATACTCCGCCGTTTTACTCCTGTAACCAAATTTGAAACGTTGCTTATTCATGCTTTACTGCGTCCTTCTGTATGCTGTGTGCGCGGCGTTGAAAAAAAAAAAAAAGACAAATGAAAGGCGCCGCACGGACGCCTGGATCGGACGCAAGGCAAGGTCAGCTTCGCATATATGTGAACAGCCTGGTGAAGTCATCGGTCATGACCAGGCGTCATGACCAATTGTGACATCATAATGACGTCAGTACCGGTTATTAGACATGGCCAGATATAAAGTCACATCCAGTCATGGCGACGTCATTACTGCAAACATAGCAAGCTGCACACGATGCACTGAACAACCACCGGCTAAGACAGCATCACTGTTAAAATTCTTGATTAATTTAGCTGAAACGAACGCCATTACCTTCACATCGCACTAGACTGTGCGGCTTTCATACAAATACTTTCACCTAGTCTTGGCGGAGAGGTTAAGAATGATGCGATGTGTTTCGCGATGAAGATGCAGGAAATGGAGTGTGTACTTTTATGCTCAGTAAGCGTCTCTGCTACATATAAAAATGCTATCGTGGCACAGATTTATGAGGTTGTTCCTTGAAAACGCTATGCCAAATGAAAAGTTTACTTGGCCACGCCTCATCTACGATTGGATATTTTAAAGAACTGAATTGGTGCTATACGTTTGCTAGAACAACTGCTTAGTGATTATAAAGACGCACAGAGTACACTGCTATATTGGAAGTACATGCCACGGCAAAAAGCTGCATTTATAATTTGCTTCAATGTCTTCAAATGGGCCATTGATCTAAAATAATTTCATCGAGGCATGTGTTACTTCCCACTTAATATATCACGAAACGACTGAATAAAGTCCATTTTTTTTCCCTCGAGGCCTCAGTAAAATAAAAATAATAAAGCCTAAGGGAAAAAAAGGACGGGGATACATAATGTACGTAGACCGCTAAGCACTAAGGGAGGTTAATCTCTGTTAGATGGTCGTGCCCCCTTAGACACAACTGAAGCTGACTGAACCATCAAAACAGGAGCATCATGGCATCTACACGCTCTGTAGCCGTAAAACAGCGAGTAGAAAGACTGCAAGTAAAGAGACAAAGCCCTGCAGGAGAGCACACAAGAGCACGGACGCGTGGTGGAACAGCGAGTGCCTAGCAGCCCGGAGCCATTGGACGAAAGGTCCAGGCCAGGCTTGATTTCCTGTGTAAGAGCACTACCTTGTCCTAATCTGGAGCCGGCAAACGGCGGCATTAACCTCAGGGTCTCCCGTAGCTTTACTTTGATTTCTCGCGGGAGGCTCTGCACGAAGCGGCCTTTCTTTTTATGACTGAGAGCGCCAGGCCGGCACCGGCCATAACAGCAGCAACCGTCCTCTCCTGGTCGGAACGGACGGCAACGTACGGCCGCACGACCGTATTAAATTTGCAGGCAACTGCGTGGCGCTTTAATCGGCCCGTCTCGTGTACGTTTCGCGCTTTAGGTGGCGATAGAAAGGGGGCGTTCCTTTCCAGCTGCGATCTCTAGTTCGCAAGCGTGACTTATCAGTGAGGCTGGAAGGGGTAGGGCTTGCAGGTCAACGACCGGGACAGCTTCCTCCATGAGAATCTCTCTTTTCTTATCAGCAGAAAGCGGAAATGAATTGGAAAGAAAGTTTACGTGTTGCCTCGTTGGCTGTTCGATTTGATTCGTTTTACAGCAGCAGCGTTAATCGCTTTGAGTTGCAAAAAGAGAATACATCCTGAGACTTTTGTGCAACAAAAAAGTCACGAGCGCTGGCATTTACAGGAGTAAATATCCGCAGAGAAGGATACCTAAGCGAAAAATGCAGATGCCCGAGAAATTCGCAAATGCCAGAGGTTAGTAAAGCCGGTTAATCCTAGAAACTAGATTGAACCTGATAATCAACTTCTCCAAAAATGTCTAAGCTGTAAATTTTCACATTGTTGATAAGTGTACGCCCATCTGACCAATAACATCGGATGAAGAGGTGCATAGGTAGAAATTCATAGGCTAATAGTCGTAAATATAATTAACGGTGAAAATTAAAAATAATGAAGCAATTTTCAGATGATAATCACTTGCAATAGCAGAGATCTTTTATTGGCCACATCTAGGGGACGCCACACTTTATAAACACCCACAAAATGCGTACCAAAACTAGCCGTTTTTCGAAGCGGAGTTTCCCAAATGGTATAATCAAAAAGCTGTGGGTGGGCCTCGAGTCAGGCACGCTACTCTTAGTCCCCGCAGTATGTTCTTACGGCTTGATGGAAACGGAGCTTTTTATTTTTGCCTGTCGGCATTTCCCACGAAGTAAAACTGTAAGTTAATTGGTATGTATGAATTAATAAAGGCACAAATTGTGATGTTGATTAAGAGAGTGGCAAAAGGCAAGTACGCGAACGCAGATTAGAAAGGGGAACCACAAGCACTATTCGAGCTGTTTCGAAAGAGCATGTTATTACTCCATCTGTTACCATTTTTTAATGTCACGTAGACTTATACATGATTGCGAGCCGGAATGTCCGTGGAAAACTATCATGTTTCCGTCTGTTCCTTTACTTCGCACAGCGTTGGATGGTCATTGATACTAACTTAAGCTTCGACATTTTTATATTATCCAACAACAACGAACATTATATCAAAATTATTCAAAATACAGAGCACAAACTTGTACACCGGCTAACTCAATATACAGTAAAACTTCACTTGAACGAAATTCAAGGGACCCTAGGAAAATGTTTGTTGAAGTGAAAGTTCACTGAACTGAAATAAGTGCGTGAAAGCGTATTTTCATTAGCACCAAGAAGCCGTTTTGCGGTAAATATTCTAGTCATAATGCAGTAGCCTTTTTCACCACTTTTGAACTTAGGACTGCAGTGCTATTCCCTACTTAAAAACGAACGAAAAGTTCTACGGAGCAATAACCTCACACAACTTCATCGAATCACATAGACCCTCATACGGTGCACATCATTATCATAAAATATCTTCCATAATTTATGTCAATGTACAAGAAACTATGCGATCTTACACAATTATATGCGACTTTTGAGTGATTTCTTACGTGATTTGATTGAGACTGTGCGAGAAAATGTGAGGTTATTGCCTCATAAAATTTTTTCAGTAGGGTTGGCCTCAGTCACTGCTTGCAAGCTCCAACCTCGTCCGGCACCGCGGTCTGCTGGGCAGCAGAGGCATTCATTTCCTCCAAGCAGATCATTCCTCCAGCCAATCACGATTAACCAGTATGCATACGTAGGCCTTTCTTGGAGCTAAGAAGCTTTTGTAAGGCTGAAGTTGTGGCTAGGGGTGGTTATGACTGTGGATTCAATTAAGCATGCAAAGCTAGCTGGCAAGTCCGCTGGAGACAAGCTTGTTTAAATAGCCAGTTAAACGTAGAGCGAAATGACGGCCAGTTTTCGTCACGTGCTAATAAAATATGTTTCTCAACGTACAAATATTCAGGAAAAAGTGCACGTTGTTCTGGTGAAAATACTCAGTATGACGTAGGAGACACACGATGACGCTATAGAAAATGTTCGTAGAACTGAAATGAGCAACAATTGAATTTCGTTAAAATGAAGGGCGTTTGCAGAGCGTTCAATGGAGCTTCGGCGGGGGAACTTAATAAAGATCGTACAACTGAATACTCCGTTTTATAGTGATGTTCGTTCAAATGGTATTTTACTGTATAACGTATTATTGCGTTCGGACCCGCCGTGGTCCTGCTGCGACAGCGGAGGCTATTGAACCGTCTATTTCCTCATATACGTAATTTGCATGTAGCCTATACTTGAGAGTATTCGCAAGTGCCACCCTCGTCCATAGCGGCAGACGGGGAATATGTCTTGTGTTTACGCGGTTGTCACGTAGATGTAGAGGAAACAGCATTTCGATGCTGCTATTTTCATCAGTTCTATACTGTGCTATATTGTTTACATCACTGAAATAATCAAACACAACTAGTTTGTACTAGAAAAATGAAAAATGTTTTTTGACTGAATAAACTGTATAGCCGGAGATAATTGTTTTAGATCAACAGACTGGCACACGAAAAGGTCAAATGGCACCAGAGAGACAACGAAAGTAAAATTAAGCCAGCAATAAATTTTCAACACTGTGCGTTTACTTACCCATACTGCCGAAACACGTTAACCCTGCTCTTGTTGTGGTAAACTATAACGCACTACTAGCGAAGAGCGTAGTTTAGTGGGCAAATAGCGAAAAGCAATAAAATAAAGGTTTTGGGGTCAAAGTTTTTTCGCTAACAGGAGTGTCTCCAAAGGAGCGCTGCAATGACATTCAGTTTCTTATTGACCCCCCTACCCTAGCCTCTGCAAGGTTATATAAGCGGCACCGATCTCCGTTTATTTCTTGGCCACCGGGAGAAATAGGCAGCTGCACATGGAAGCACGCTGCAGTTCTACTTTACTCAGCTGCTTCAGACAAGGACTGTTTTTCAGCATGCAGGAAAAGAAGAAGTTGGGCAATGCGAAGTGAGCGATTAAAAAACTAGAGGGACACTTAAATTCCGTATTTAAATATATGAAACAATGACTGTTCTTCGGCGCGCCAGAACAGGCTGAAAGTCATCAGCTGAAAACGCCACTCATTATCACGCGTCGGGTATTCAGTACCAATAGTACGATGGTTACAGCTTTGTGTACAGGATAACTTGTTGCTTAAAAATCTGGTTCAACCCGCTTTTAACGAAATCTGTTTGAGGTTCAATATTGTAGTGAATAAAATGTAAGATGAAGCCTCTGAGCAAAGTATGCCTCAGCCCGTCGCCGTTAAATTTACAACAGCAGGGGAAAGCATGCTTATACATCGCACCAAGGCACAGCTGTCACTTTTCCACGATAGGGTGAGTCCCGCGTCAGAGGAAAGCCGGCGTCTTCAGACGTCGTTGTTAGCGCTGTAGGTAATGAGCGCAAAATCACGGTTAGTCGGCAAAGTGACGATGTCGCAGAACATGACCTCGACCAGGAATTTAAAACGTTTCACAGTGCTCTCATTAAGCTCGATGTCACGCGTGAAATTTAGGTGATCAAAACAAGACACGTAATGTGACCTAAAAGCACTAACGCCTTCTCTCACATGCGGGGATTTATATGTATGCCGTGTGATCTTTCGTGTGAAGTAATATATCATGCAATTGTGTGCTAATGATTATGTGCTTAATGTGAGAGGACCACGGGCCGTTATGACGCATCATACCCTGAATACAGAGCTAAACTGCTCCCTAATTTTTGGTTTGGTTTGGTTTGTAGGGTTTAGCGTTCCAAAGTGACTCAGACTATGAGAGACGCCGTAGTGGACGACTCGGGAAATTTCGACCACCTGGGGTTCTTTAACGTGCACTGACATCGGACAGCACACGGGCGCCTAGCTTTTTGTCTCCACATTAAAGCGTCCGCTGAGGCCGGGATTCGATACCGCATCCTTGGGCACAGTAGTCGAGCGAGATATCGATTTGCTTTACAAATAATTTATGGCTGCCCCTTCCTAACGACTTCAGTGATAGAGATATCCCTGCCTTCACTTTTGTCTACTTGCTGAGCCTCGACGCTGCGTGTGGCACGGCCATGACGGAGTCACGCCGCCAAATATTTCAGGCAGCGCCAGCGTCATTTGGAGGTATATCGCAAACCTAACGTGATAAAGACACACTGTTCTGTATTCAGAAGGAGTGAATTCATTTTATGAAGACCCTGAACTGAAATAATTAAATGAATAAGGAAGTTCATAAATTAATGATGTCGAAATATACAATACGCTTATGTCAACATCACTGATCTTGACAACCGGTAAAGAGAAACAGGGAGCAATCAGAACCTAGAAAACATAATAATTGTGCGTAAAAAAATATTCTGAATATGCCCATCTCGCTCATCTTTATTATGCCAAGCGACGCCACGCTCCCGATATCACCCTGGTTTCCCATTTGGTTCCCGTATTTCATGAGCAGAATAGAGAAAGCTTGACATATAAAATAAAAATAATAATATTAAACACGCCCAGTAGTCACCGGCAAGTACATTCCCGCCCCCCTTCTCTCCCCCCGGTCGTATAGGTAGATACACTCGTTGGCTGTTCCAGATGCATGAATTAAATCCAGTTATTAATATCCTGGGTCATCATCGCCTTCTGCGGGACAAAATCCACGCTGCAGCTCCACCAAATATCCGCTTGCGATTCATGTGAATCAAGGATACACAATTATTATGTCTTTCTGAGCCCTATCTAATAGTCTCTTACGTCCGTAGTATGAATGTAGCATAGCGGTCTTGAACTGAAACGACTAGATGCAGCTGAAAAAAAAAAAAAAAAAAAAAAAAAAACAAGGTTAATGTCAATCTTTTCAACTCGTTCCCTTTCCATTATTCAATCTCTATATTTTACTGCAAGCCAAACGATAACATCCCCCCATCCACCTCCCTGCGTTTTCTTTTTTTTTTTTAACTCTCACTTTTACGGCACCTGCTTCCTACCAAACAGAAATGAAGAATAGTCAGAAAATGGTTGAATAGCTGAGATTAAAGAACTGAAAACCTGGCCAGTGGCCACTGCTTCATTACTCAAGTCACACGTGTCATTTTGTCTCTTTTCGGGTAATATTATTCATGAGAATAGTCGCTTCAGACTCACAAATAGCTGCGTCCAACAGGTTTATAATATACGTATATTACGAGCACGCTAATAACGATCGGAATGGTTATACACTTTAGCATGATTATGCCCTCTTTTACTGCTGGCACTATAGTAAAATAAAAGCCATCATGTGCAAACACGAACTCAGTAAACGAAAGTTTTAGCTCAAAATGCGGCGTTAAGCAACCAGTTTTTGTTAACAAAATTGGAGTGTTTTTCCCAGCGTGGCATTTATCTTCCTATCTCGCCTTAATATCGTCGCTATTCTTGTCACCACAATTGTGCTTCTTAGAAGAAACAAAAACAAGTTTCTGCTTCTGCTTGGTGCATTTAATACGACTATATCTCGTGGTTTGGTGACTGAACATTGAATTCGGATTTTTTTGCGCAAGTGTTAGGAATGTATTAAGTTTATATGACCTTAGCCAGGCACAAATGTTTTTTCATGGCGTATGTTGATAC
The DNA here is from genome assembly GCF_055883805.1 of Amblyomma maculatum. Taxonomy (NCBI): domain Eukaryota; kingdom Metazoa; phylum Arthropoda; class Arachnida; order Ixodida; family Ixodidae; genus Amblyomma; species Amblyomma maculatum. The sequence goes on along the minus strand of NC_139349.1, from coordinate 22,744,651 downwards.
ATCCCTGCTCCTAAATATATGTTAAGGGAGGAATATGCGTGAATTCGTTGTGAGCACGTAATGCACTAAGATACCCGTGCTGTTCTTTGAACCTAAGTGCCTTTTTAGGAAAGCTAGATAAAAGTACACCATTGTAACTTGACCAAAACATCGCTGTACGAAGCTGTTCACTTTGGGCGTTATTCCTTTCTGTAAAAGGGCGGTCTGGCTGCCTATCACTGAGCCATACCACATTGCCTTCTAATTGAAGAACATCGTTCGAACGTGCCTTTAACGCCGGTGCGCAGCAATTCCAGTAACATTTAGGGGACCCACCAGGAGCACTTTTGCAATCTCTTTTTCACTGTGGTCTACAGCTCTGGTAATCTATTGGTAAGGATTTATTAGACTGGGGAGAATGCATATTTCTAGAAGAACGTTAGTCGGATCTACAAAGATCGTAACAACAAATTCGACATAAAACAAAGCACCTATTACGATGATGGCGCCGACAACGCATATTGCTTATTATGGTCATTACGTATGATGCCAAACATAGTAGCCTGAGGGAAGACTTGCAAAGAACTTTCAGCTAATGTACGGGAAATCATGCAGAGCGTATTAATGCTTTGATAACTTCAGTGAATCTCGGCAAAGCTTTTCTCATTTATTACTTCCCTTTTTTTCCCGGAAAAAGCCATTTATGCCACAGACAATAAACAAGGTTAGCATAAAAAAAAAAATTAGCCAGGAGGCCCCTTTATGGCTACTTGATGCAGAGAGCAAATACGTCTCCCAGCTAGACAGACAAGTAAGCCCCGTGCTTTACAGTTTCCTACCTTTACTGGGTTTCTTTCAAGCTTGGCATTAATTTCTTTTTACATAGGAGAGCTCAACTAGACAATCTTCGCTGGAACGCGTATGTTTTAGTCTTAGAGGCTTTTCAGCTGCTAACCTATGTGAGCGTTAGTTAGCATAGCCGAAACATTTAGAGATACAGCCGAATGCGGTTCTCGGAATCTTTTTGCGAGCTTCTATCATTCGCGGAAGAAAAAAGTCGAATAAAGATATGCCTACAGGAACGGTAACAGAACTGCCTTTTTCTTAAACACATACTTGATAAATAAATTTTGTAATGCACATCCGATTTGTATTAAGTGAGAAACGTCTAACACCTTTGTGCGTACAGATAACTGAGTATGCTAGCCAATGTTTCAGTCTTTAAAACGTATATTACGATGAAGGCCTCGGTGGGGGATGCAGCGCGAGATCAATTCTTAAACGCATGGGGTTTTGGAGAACACGCTTCTAAGCTACAAAGAAAGCATGTCGCGTAAAAAAAGTGGGTTAGAAAGTATAGAAGCTTAGTTTTCCGTCTCTTTCCTTCAAGTTCTGCGCAGCTCGAAATTCGGCTTTCGTATTGCACCAGCAGATGTAACAGCCTCGGCTGCATCTTTATTTCCTAAGAAGTAAGGGCCTCTTCTCAGTTGATGCCGACCGGTTTGCGGAATAGAATGCGAAATAACATACGAGTTGACTGCGACATACGCTTTAAACATAGAGACGCAAAGAGACGCTCATCCTTTCAAATATATGCAAATCCTCTTTGCCTCACCGAGTTTTAGCGTGGCCCCGCTGTAGATCAAAAATTTTGTTTACGTTGTAGCAGGAGTTGTACTAAAGCACCGCAGTGGGGGCGGAGGATTTAATCTATCCAAGAGATCAGAGTCTCCTTACCCCGAGCGATAAGACGAGGCAGCACACACACAGGAACTTAGGAAGATGGAGGTTTTTGTTCACATCACGGCCCGCACTGACGCTCGCTCGCTTTCCTCTGAAGTTTACATCTTCTGGCGTAGGGCTTCTCAATAATGAGTTGTGTGATATTATTTATTTGCGCACAATTTGCAAATAACGCTTTTCAGACTCGTCTCTTTCGCAGTGTGCTCAAGAATTTGGGCAGCGCATGGAACAGAAGCAAACAGTTTTGCATCAAGAAGTAATAATGAAATCTAAGTATACAAGCATAGCAACGCCTCAAATCGACCTTATTCACGACATTAGAAGAAATTTCGGCTTATAAATGTTGATCTTTCCTGTAGAATATTAGCACCTGCGTGCCACGAAAGTCTGCCTTCGAGTAATTTACATAGTTTATTGGGCCCGAACACAGAATTGTTGATGCGCTTTGTTTGTTGCGTTTTTTTGCTCAAATGATCCAGCTCAGTTACTTGTCATTAACTTCCCAAATTAAAAACCTGCAAGCGTTTCGAGAGTAAAATGATTCCATTTGATGGACCAGTATCGATGGCCTATTTAGCGTTACGTCTTTGACCCACCTAACTTTCGTAGTGGATCACGGCTCAATAGACGGGAGGTAGCGTAGCAGTCAGCAAAGGCCAACGAAAATGGCATAACGTTCAAATTCTGCCCATCTATGCGTAATGAGCAGTGGCGTAGATGGCTTTAATATTTCTTGCGACTTCACATATATATATATAAAAATGCGGTGCAATCAGCGCATTGTACTGTCACGTGGCGGTGACAATGTCGTGATCACAAAAGAATGGGTGTAGGTAAAAACGTCCCCGGAAGAAACGTCCCTTGAAGACGCGGCAACTAGGAAAAAACGTCCCCAAAGCCAAAGCCAGCCCTAAAAAGATTTCTTCCAGAACTCACATGAAAAAAAAAAAAAAAAAAAACACACACACATTTTATTCCAATCCTTTTTTGGCTTTGAGTTAAATGTAATCATCATTTGGAACCTGCGTCCTCTGGGGGCCCGAAATGTTTACAAGAACTGCGTAAAAGCATGGTGAAAAAGCCATCTGGCTCTTTATACGATGCGAGGTTCCGAGTTCCGCAGCTCGTTAAGCAATCATATATGGCAGGTCTAATAAGTTTGGTAACACTGCCCACTTAGAAAGGTACAAGCAGATCGGCGTATGATAGTCTGGGGGAATCGCCCAAAGCAGAAGAAGTAACTTGAATTACTTTCCAGACCTTCTGGTGACGAGGTTCAACCGTTCTTCTAATGCTGGTGTAGAATTTTGATTAGGGTGATGATGGTATAAGCAGAACGAGACTTAACCGGTCGTGCATCATGGACATATTAAAGCATCGCTCCAAGCTTCTCCGGTAAAGCAGTTGGTCAGCTCCTCTTTTCCCTGCAAACAAAATGAAGACGAGGCTCTGTCACTGTATTACCAGAGCCATAAATTTTTTTTCAATAATGCCTGCGACAGTTCGATGTTCGCGGTCAATTCCAAGCCGACAGGTGAAACCGCTGTAATAAAGCTAACATACATTATTCATCATTGCAGCTCGCCATGGGGAAACGTAGTTTATGTCCTATAGCGCAAGACTTCAGCACCGTTCGGGGACATTTTTTTCTACTTCGCCAATAGGGACGTTTCTTCCGGGGACATTTTTTCCGGAGACATTTGCTCCGGGGACGTTTGCTCCGGGGACGTTTTTTCCGGGGACGTTTTTATCGGATCCCCAAAAGAACACACAGGCATAGCAGCACTGAAATTCACTGTTTATTGGGCTGACTTGTGCCCTCGAAATAACTCAGCAAACAACTCGGCTGCGGTGATAGCAGCAAACGCGCTTACTGGTCGTCGAATTACTAATGCCCATTGCTCTCGCCAACGCTCAATTAAAAGGCGGCGAAATAACATCTAGATAAAGCCATTAACAGCTACTAGCATAACCTGGAACATTGTAGAAACACACGCGCACGGCTGGAATTCTTCGAGATACTTTTCGGCTCATCTTGAGCGACAAAGTAAATGATAAAGCTGCGCCTCGCGACAATGAGCGCGTACAAACAAAGTACAGAATCGATGCCTCCCTTACGATCAGAGTGATAAGGCAGCATGCCGGCGGCTGTCACAAAAGAACAAATAAATATTTGAATGGCTCGCGGCAGTGCTAAGCACAGTTTTACCTCCTTTTTTTATAACGTCCACAGGTCATCCTTTCCTCGCAGACTCTCTTTCTGTCGTTTACGGAGCATCGTCAACAATTCAAGTGACGACAAATATCTTGGTTGACAAGAACAAAACGGAGCAGATGAGTACTTCAGCGAGCTGGAAACACTCTCATAAATCGTCCTTCTGTCGGATGTGTCCTTCTTTTAAGCTATATTATACCCGTAGTTTTCTTGTTATTAACATGAACCTGCCAGAAACGAGGACCTGACACGGGGCACAAATTTCTCATTGCAAACCTTTTCCAAATAACACTCTCACTCTCACTTACATTGACGCCACCCCCACTTCCATTGGTATAAACGGCATACATAATCGCATTCTACCTCAATCCATGCATACTGATACAAATTTCATTCTCATCACAAAGGAGCGCTAATAGACGCCCGGAATGTTTTCTGCTTCATCGCACTACAGCTTGCATGGGCTCTGTTCATGTGGTACTTGCAGGTAACGTACTGAGAGCGCAGCCAACTTGTGAAATTTACACTGAGCACCGGCGATGACCTGTCCGGCAGACTACAGGCCCTTTATCTTTTTAAGAATGGTAGCAGCGAACAATGAGGCAGCTTTGGAAATTAAGCTAACTATACCAGCATCCACATTGAGCTCTCTGCATGACCCACTCGTTTCTTGCGAAAAATTCGGCTTTCTATTTTCTTTTACACCTCTCTGTGTATAGTGACATATCAGCTTATAAAAATACCAGTCGGAACAATATATCTGATATACCAACTGGCTACCAAGATATCATCCCTTTTTCGTATTTCATATGAAAACACAAAGTGCCTAAAACATCCATGGCCTAGCGCATTAACGATGATAACAACTAAATATAGCCAACTAAAGACAACTTGTAAACAAACAAAACATAGAAAGGCTACAACCACACCAGCCAGACAACGCTCACAAAGCGTGAGCACGCGCATGGGAAACGGACAGAGACGGTCTACAGAGAGACCCGCTAATTAGAAAGTGAGAACACGACATCTCAATCACGCCGATATCTTGCGCGCCGGGTACGCTTAGGTTCAACCGTGGCGACGAGAAAAAACGAAGGAGAATTTCCGAATTTTCCTTCCGTGCCGAGGCTCCGACACTGTAAATTATTTTTCATGTGAAAGTTGGTTTATGACCAATGACGAAAAAAACGACATCACGATTGCCGAGTAGAAACTCCTCATTTTTGTAAAACAAGCACGATAAATACTACACACCGTGCACCGCGTAGTGGGGTTGGCCGAA